>NC_064821.1:197613536-197923414 GCF_024166365.1 Elephas maximus indicus
TGCCCTTCAGTTTTTTCATCTCTAGATAAAACATTTTAATTAGATGTTTCATGGCCACTTCAGACCAAGTCTAAAACTCTATCTGAATCCTTGTAATGAAAACTCTTACTATCTTTCCTACAAGGTTGTGTCTGAAGATTTTTGTCTGTTTGGTTTTGTTTTTACCTTGAGCTGTCTTTTTTGTTTCTACCTTGACTCATCTGAAATGGTGTTTGGAGACACATCAGTCAGTGTCAGCATCAAATGTGTGTAAAGTGTGGCTCAGCTCTAATAAAATGTTGGGACAGCAATATTTTAATTCTTCTCTGGGGTCTGTCAGTTTCTCAAACTGTGGTGGCTTTTGTGTTGCTGTGATGTTGGAACCTGTGTCACAGGAATTTCAAACACAAGCAGGGTCACCCATGGTAGACAGGTTTCAGCAGAGCTTCCAGACTAAAACAGACTAAGAAGAAGGACCTGGAAGTCTACTTCTGAAAAAACTGATCATTGAAACCTTTATGAATAGCAGCAGAACATTGTCCAATACAGTGCCAGAAGATAAGCTCCTCAGATTGAAAGGTACACAGGATACAACTAAGGAAGAGCTGCTTCTTCAAAATAGAACCAAAAACCAAATCCGTTGTCTTGGAGTCGATTCTTACTCATAATGACCCTATAGGGCAGAGTAGAGCTGCCCCCATAGGGTTTCCAAGGAGAGGTTGGTAGATTCGAACTACCGACCCTTTGGTTAGCAGCCAAGTTCTTAGCCACCGCACAGCCAGGGCTCCCCTCAAAGTAGAGTCAACCTTAATGACATGAATGGAATAAAGCTTTTGGGGCCTTCATCTGCCAATGTGGTGTAACTCAAAGTAAGAAGAAACAGTGGCAAATATCCATTAATAACAGGAACATGGAATGTACAAAGTATGAATCTAGGAAAATTGGAAGCAGTCAAAAACTACATGAAACACATAAAAACTGATATCCTAGTCATTAGTCAGCTGAAATGGACTGAAATTAGCCATTTTGAATCAGACAAACATATGGTTTACTATGCCAAGAATGACAAGTTGAGATGAATGATGTCCCACTTATTGACAAAAAGAACATTTCAAGATCTTTCCTGACGTACAACACTGTCAGTGATAAGATAATATTCATACACCTACAAAGAAGACTATTATTCAAATTTATGCACCAATCACTAATCCCAAAGATGAAGAAATTGAAGGTTTTTTACCAGCTTCTACAGTCTGGGATTGATAAAACATGCAGCCAAGATGCATTGATAATTACTGGTGATTGGAAACTGAAAGTTAGAAACAAATAAGAAGGATCTGTAGTTGAAAAAGGTATTAGAAACCACCCCGGAGTTCGCGTGATAGAATTTTGCAAGACCAATGATTTCTTCGTTGCAAATACCTCTTTTCAACAACATAAACAGAGACTATACACGTGGGCCTTACCGGATGGAAAATATGGGAATCAAATCAACTACATCTGTGAAAAAGGATGATGGAAGAACTCAGTATCATCAGCCAGAACAAGCCCAGAGACCAACTGCAGAACAGACAATCAATTCCTCATATGCAAGTTGAAGTTGAAGAAAATTAAAACAAGTCCAAGTATCCAAAATATGACATTGAGTATTTCATCCCTGAATTTGAAGACCGTCTCAAGAATAGATTTACACGTTGGACACTAGTGACCAAAGACCAGAACAGTCACGGGGTGACATCAAGGACATCATACAAGAAGAAAGCAAAATGCCATTAGAAAGACAAGAAAGAAAAGACCAAAATAGATGTCAGAGGAGACTCTGAAACTTGCTTTTGAATGTAGAGTAGCCAAAGCAAATGGAAAAAATGATGCAGTAAAAGAGGTTAACAGAAGATTTCAGCTTGAGAAGACAAAAGCATTATAATAAAATGTGCAAAGACCAAAAGGGAAGAACACACTCGGCATTTCTCAAGCTGAAAGAACTGAAGAAAAAATTCAAACCTTGAGCTGCAATATTGAAGGATTCTATGGGCAAAATATTGAACGACACAGGAAGCATCAAAAGATGGAAAGAATACACAGTTGCTGTACCAAAAATAATTGGCCAACATTCAACCATTTCAGAAGGTAGTGTATGATCAAGAGCCGATGGTACTGAAGAAAGCAGCGCAAGCTGCACTGAAGCATTGGTGAAAAACAAGGCTTCAAGAATTGACGGAATACCACTTGAGATGTTTCAACAAACAGATGCAGTGCTGAAGTTGCTCATTCATCTATACCAAGAAATCTGGAAGACATTTACCTGGCTAACTGACTGGAAGAGATCCATATTTGTGCCCATTCAAAAGAAAGGTGATCCAACAGAATGCAGAAATTATCAAACAGTATCATTAATATCACACAAATAAAATTTTGTTGAAGATCATTCAAATGCAGCTGCAGCAGTACATCGACTGGGAACAGCCGAAATTCAAACCAGATTCAGGAGAGTATGTGGAACAAGGGATATCATTGTCGGTGTCAAGATGGATCTTGGCTGAAAGCAGAGAATACCAGAAAGATGTTTACCTGTGTTTTATTGACTATGCTAAGGCTTTTGACTGTGTGGATCATAACAAATTATGGATACCATTGTGAAGAATGGGAATTCCAGAACACTTAATCGTGCTCATGAGGAACCTGTACATAGACCAAGAGGCAGTCGTTTGAATATAACAAGGGGATGCTGCATGGTTTAAAATCAGGAAAGGTGTGTGTCAGATTTCTATCCTTTCACCATACTTAATCAATCTGTATGCTGAGCAAATAACCTGAGAAGCTGTACTATACGAGGAAGAATATGGCATCAGGACTGGTGAAAGACTCATTAACAACCTGTGTTATGCAGATGACACAACCTTGCTTGCTGAAAGTGAAGAGGACTTGAAGCCCTTAGTTATAAAGATCAAAGACCACAGCCTTCAGTATGGATTACACTTCAACATAAAGAAAACAAAAATCCTCACAACTAGATCAATAAGCAACATCATGATAAATAGAGAAAATAATGAATTTGTGAAGGATTTCATTTTAGTTGGATCCACAGTCAACACTCATGGAAGCAGTAGTCAAGAAATCAAGTGATGTATTGCATCGGGCAAATCTGCTGCAGACAACCTCTTTGAAGTGCTGAAAAGCAAGGACGTCACTTGGAGGACTAAGGTGGGCCCCAGCCAAGCCATGATATTTTCAATGGCCTTATATGCAGGCAAGAGCTGGACAATGAATAAGGAAGACTGAAGAAGAATTGATGCCTCTGAATTACAGTGTTGGCAAAGAATATTGAATATAGCATGGACTGCCAAAAAAAATAACACGTCTGTCTTGGAAGAAGTACAGCCAGAATGCTCCTTGGAGGGAGGATGGCGAGACTTCGTCTCAAGTACTTTGGACATGTTATAAGGATGGACCAATCCCTGGAGAAGGACATCATGCTTGGTAAATTATGATGCCAGCAAAAAGGAGGAAGAACTTCAGTAGGGGAGATGGACTGACAGTGGCTGCAACAATGGGCTTAAGCATAACAAGGATTGTGAGGATGATGCAGGACTGGGCAGTGTTTTGTTCTGTTGTACATAGAGTTATTATGAGTCAGAACTGACTCAATGGCACCTAACAAAAACAACATGAGGTGTAATTCTATTTTAAGTTGATGATAGAAACTTCCAGTAGGAAAACCTCACTCTGACTAATCCCATTAGCATGAAGTGCCTCAGATTCAATGACTCAAACTTAAATCATTTCATTGCTTTCAGCAACATCACTCCATCCTGGGATCTCTCTTCTTAAGTAATTTCCTGTTGAGTTTCTTTCCCTTTTTGTCTCTTCTTAGAATAGAAACATCAGAATAAAGATATGGACCTCAAAAGGAAAGTCTGGAGATCTACTTCTGAAAAATCAGCCACTGAAAACCTTCTGGAGAGCAGTTCTACTATGGGGTCCCCATGAGTCAAATTGACTCAATGGCAATTGGTTTGGTTAACTGGTGGCTTTGTGATCACTGAAAACAAAACTGGGCAGAGTCAGTCAAGAGTTACATAATTGTCATGATGTACTTTCTGGGCTTTGTTTTCCTCTCCTTTTGACTAGTATTGGTTGGGTCCGTCTCAGCTAAGGAGCCCAGGTGGTACAGTGGTTAGGCACTTGGCCGCTAATTGAAAGGTTGCTGCTTCAAACCCATCCAGTAGCTTCATGGGAGAAAGACCTGGCAATCTGCTTCTGTAAAGATTACAGCCTAGGAAACCATATGGGGCTGTGCTGCTCTGTCCCTTGGGGTCTCTATTAATCAGAATCAACTAGACAGCACCCAACAACAACAACAACAACCCTCTCAACTACTCCCATTGGGGACGGGGAGGAGGAACTCCATGACCACTGAATATTCACAAGTCACAAGATTATCCTATAGGCTTGAGGGTGGACAGTGTGTATGAAATGACAATGCATAAAATTACCTACTTATTGTCCTTGTGTGCCATTGAGTCAATTCCGACTCGTAGTGACACAATAATTACATGCATCCTCATTGTCTCTACATTCAGCTCAAGGTTTGCCTTTCTGGATGTGCTTTTGAGAGTAACTCAGGAGACTGAAGTATAGGCGCAAAGGAGGTGCTTACAAAGTGCATGAAGATGTCTACCACTATATACACAGTCATCAAAACTCCCAAAATTTCCACATCAAAAAGGCAGCTCTCTTCCTCTTTTATCAAAAAAGTTTTTTTTAGGAGATGGATATTTAAATTTATGTAACCTGTAAAAAAGTGCTGCAGTGAAGGGGTTTAAGGACACATAGAATAGAAAATGAAACGTCTTCTGGAGTTACGCAAGGCAGCAGAGAAGGAGGAAGCAGAAAGGGTGATCTGTCCAAGGACGCACACTGCCTAAATTTAGCCCCATTTCTGATGTTTAAATTAAGGAAGAGATGAATAAAGTGAAATCTTACAGTGAATTAAATGTTCTTGAAAACACAGAGCTAATAATTATAACTTAGCCATTCCAATTCCTGGTATTTACGTTAAAAAAAAAAAAATTCCAATTCCTGGTATTTATGTTAGGAAATAAAAATATGCACTCGGATTTAACTAAGTGGCTCTTCATCCTAACACAATTTTTTACTGTAAAATATGAGAATATCTGAATACGCAAAACAGAGGCCAGCCACCAAAATGAAGTTGAGAAGAATATGACATAGGAAATGATTCACGACGTTGCATTATCTGAAAACAATAAATCACTACATAATATGTAGAAAGCAACTTAAATTTTATAAATACTTGTGTAGAAGGAGTTTGTGGTAGCAGTTAACAGTTTCAGTCCTAATTAACAAATAAATTGTGATATATTCATGTAGTCGAATATTATAGAGCTACGAAGGTGACGGAAACCCTGGTGGCATAGTGGGTAAGAGCTATGGCTGCTAACCAAAAGCTTGGCAGTTCAAATCCATCAGACACTCTTTGGAAACCCTTGTGGGGCAGTTCTACTCTGTCCTGTAGGGTCACTATGAGTCGGAATTGACTCAATGGCAACGGGTTTTTTTTAATGAAGATGACATATAGTTACAACAATAACGTGGACGAATCTCAGGAACATAACACTTATGAGGTAAAAGCAAATTACAGAGAATACCTATGATTCCATTTATCTGAAGTATAAAAACATAAAGAATTAAATAATATATTGCCTACTGATTCAAAACTTAACAACAACAAAAAAAATAGAGATAAAAACACACAGGATTCAGGACAGTAGTTACTTCAATGGGGCGGGAAGTAGATGGGACCAGACACAGGCATCAAACAACCCAACCCCCAACCCATTACCATCGTGTCGATTCTGACTCTTAGCGACCCTATAAGACAGAGTAGAACTGCCCTACAGAGTTTCCAAGGAGCGCCTGGCGGATTTGAACTGCCGACCCTTTGGTTGGCAGCCGTAGCACTTAACCACTACGCTACCGGGGTTTCCAGACACGGGCAAAGAGAAGTAAAAATACAGAGCTTCAGAAGTAACGATAATGTTCTGTTCCAGCGTTGTGCTGTTGCACCTTTACAGCTTAAACATGTCTCTAAATATTACTTTGTGTATCTATCCAGCATTTAACAATTTTAAGAAATCAAATGTTTTCCATGAATTTTTTAAAGTATCGGTAACTGTGTTGCATCATGAAGCTCTTTTGCGACTCATTAGAAAGGTTAAAAATTTTTAAATCAATTTTTCAAATTGAAGATTTTGTCCTTATTTTTGCTTTTTATGTCTTTTTTTATTTTCAACCAGTATTCCCTGCTCTGGGCTGCTTATGCTAGTCAAAAAAAGCTCTTAAAAAAAAAAAAAAACCCTGAATATATAAAAAAATTTCATTCATTAAGCTCATTTTTTAATTATAAAATTAATTTAATTACTGCAAAAATCAGAAAATATAGCCAATATAAGTAAGAAAAAAACTTTTATTTTTTATTTTTTATTAACACTATTAACACTTCCGTGAAAATCTTTTTAGGTGACTTCAACGGGTAGAAAACTCTTGAATCTGCCCCTCTCTCTTCTTTTGTATCCTAAGAGATTTATAAAATAACTCAATCTTTTACCCAAGTCAGAAGAGAAAAAAACAAAAAAAAATTGAGCTTGAATGGAGAATAGCTTTCATCATGAGTGTCTAATCAATTGGGAGTGCTTGCGTGAGCTCTGTGTGAAGAGATGTTGAGAAAACGCATCTGAGCTGTGAACTATGAGTCTGTGCCAAGGGCTGGGGAAGAGGCAGACAGGGTGTGAGCACTCATGCCCAGTATCAACCGCCAGAGCCTTAGAGGCCTCTCTGTGTACAGGACACCAAAGAAAGAGAAAAGAAACCAGTGGCAGACGAGTTGATTCGAGACTCATAGTGACCCTATAGGACAAAGTAGAACTGTCTCATAGAGTTTCCAAGGGGCAGCTGGTGGATTCAAACTGCTGACCTTTTGTTCAGCAGCCATAGCTCTTCAGCACTGCACCACCAGTACTCCCCGTTTAGGAGAACTCCCCTCTATTATCTGTTTTCCTAGCTAAGCACTCTAGAGTCTTCTCAGCTACATTTTGCAGCTTTTCTTGTCTTCTTCCCTGTACTGCGTATGTTAACAGTTACTTAGTTTATCCTGTCTGATAGAGACAGTTTGTGTTAACTTGAGATCTTTAAGACACCATGCTTGCCTCAAAGCAGAGAAACTTAGCCTTAGAAAGCTGTAATGGACGCTGGGAAATCTGTAATGGCTAAAAGCATTTAAAATTTTAATAACTTAATTGGCAATGATGTACACTGTATACTGCCAAGAATTCTTGAGGAGGTAAGGACATTGAAATGAAAAACTTCAGTCTCCCTTCATACTTTATACCAATGACTGTAGATGTTTATTTTGGTGATAGGGCTATTATGGCGATAACCCGCTGCCGTCCAGTTGATTCTGACTCATAGGAACCCTATAGGACAGAGTAGAACTGCATTTCCAAGGAGTAGCTGGTGGATTTGAACTGCTGACCTTTTGGTTAGCAACTGAGCTCTTAACCACTGTGCAACCAGGGCTAGGGGAGACTAAATTGGGAAGAAATTGCAAAGACTATGGAACTGGACCATAGTCTCACATATTAAATCTCAAAAAACTTGGGATATCACATCACACCTGTCCATTTTTATTAAATATCCCCCTTTACCATAAATCAAATGTAATTTGTCCTAGATTCTCAGGCAGCCACCCCAGCTTAAGATGAAGCCCTTCGTGCTGTAAAGCTCTTTCATGTTCATATTTTATTTAATTTTACAAACCCATTGTCTTAGTTATCTAGTGCTGCTATAACAGACCCCCACGAGTCTGTCAGTTTGTCGTACTGTGGAGGCTTGTGTGTTGCTGTGATGCTGGATACTATGCCACTAGTATTCAGATACCAGCAGGGTCACCCATGGAGGACAGGTTTCAGCTGAGCTTCCAAACTAAGACACACTAGGAAGAAGGGCCCGGCAGTCTATTTCTGAAAAGCATTAACCAGCGAAAATCTTATGAATAGCTGCAGAACATTGTCTGATATAGATGAGCCCCTCAGGTTGGAAGGCACTCAAAAGATGACTGGGGAAGAGCTGCCTCCTCAAAGTAGAGTGGACCTTAATTCCGTGGATGGAGTAAAGCTTTCAGGACCTTCATTTGCTGATGTAGCACAACTCAAAATGAGAAGAAATAGCTGCAAACATCCATTAATAATTGGAACCTGGAATGTACAAAGTATGAACCTAAGAAAATTGGAAATCGTCAAAAATGAAATGGAACGCATAAACATCAATACCCTAGGCATTAGTGAGCTGAAATGGACTGGTATTGGTCATTTTGAATCAGACAATCATATAGTCTACTATGCTAGGAATGACAACTCGAAGAGGAATGGTGTTGCATTCATCGTCAAAAAGAACATTTCAAGATCTATCCTGAAGTACAACGCTGTCAGTAATAGGACAATATCCATACACCTACAAGGAAGACCAGTTAATACAGATATTATTCAAATTTACACACCAACCACTAGGGCCAACGATGGAGAAGTAGAAGATTTTTATCAGCTGCTGGAGTCTGAAATTGATTGAACATGCAATCAAGATGCATTGATAATTGCTGGTGATTGGAATGCAAAAGTTGGAAACAAAGAAGAAGGGTCAGTAGTTGGAAAGTATGGCCTTGGTGATAGAAACAATGCCGGAGATCGAATGATAGAATTTTGCAAGACCAATGACTTCTTCATTGCAAATACCTTCTTTCACCAACATAAACAGCGACTATACACATGGACCTCGCCAGATGGAACACACAGAAATCAAATTGACTACATCTGTGGAAAGAGACAATGGAAAAGCTCAATATCCTCAGTCACAACAAGGCCAGGGGCCGACTGTGGAACAGACCATCAATTGCTCATATACAAGTTCAAGCCAAAACTGAAGAAAATCAGAGCAAGTCCACGAGAGCCAAAATATGACCTTGAGTATATCCCACCTGAATTTAGAGACCATCTCAAGAATAGATTTGATGCATTGGACACTAGTGACCAAATGCCAGATGAGTTGTGGAAGGACATCACCCATGAAGAAAGCAAGAGGTCACTGAAAAGACAGGAAAGAAAGAAAAGACCAAGATGGATGTCAGAGGAGCCCCTGAAACTTGGTCTTGAGCATCGAGCAGCTAAAGCAAAAGGAAGAATTGATGAAGTAAAAGAACTGAACAGAAGATTTCAAAGGGCCTCTCAAGAAGACTAAAGTATTATAATGACATGTGCAAAGAGCTGGAGCTGGAAAACCAAAAAGGAAGAACATGCTCGGCATTTCTCAAGCTGAAAGAACTGAAGAAAAAATTCAAGCTTTGAGTTGCAATAGTGAAGGATTCCATGGGGAAAATATTAAATGACGCAGGAAGCATCAAAAGAAGATGGAAGAAATATACAGAGTCATTATACCAAAAAGAATTAGTCGATATTCAACCATTTCAAGAGGTGGCATATGATGAGGAACCGATGGTACCGAAGAAGAAGCCCAAGCTGCTCTGAAGGCACTGGCGAAAAACAAAGCTCCAGGAATTGATGGAATATCAATTGAGATGTTTCAACAAACAGACGCAGTGCCAGAGGTGCTCACTTGTCTATGCCAAGAAATACGGAAGACAGTTTCCTGGCCAACTGACTGGAAGAGATCCATATTTATGCCTATTCTCAAGAAAGGTGATCCAACTGAATGTGGAAATTATAGAACAATGTCATTAATATCACACGAAAGCAAAATTTTGCTGAAGATCATTCAAAAACGGCTGCAGCAGTATATCGACAGGGAACTGCCAGAAATTCAGGCTGGTTTCAGAAGAGGATGTGGAACCAGGGATATCATTGCTGATGTCAGATGGATCCTGGCTGAAAGCAGAGAATACCAGAAGGATGTTTATCTGTGTTTTATTGACTATGCAAAGGCATTCGACTGTCTGGATCATAACGAACTATGGATAACACGCGAAGAATGGGAATTCCAGAAATTCCCATTAATTGTGCTCATGAGGAACCTTCACATAGATCAAGAGGCAGTTGTTCAGACAGAACAAGGGGATACTGATTGGTTTAAAGTCAGGAAAGCTGTGCGTCAGAGTTGTATTCTTTCGCCATACCTATTTAATCTGTATGCTGAACAAATAATCCAAGAAGCTGGACTATATGAAGAAGAACGGGGCATCAGGGTTGGAGGAAGACTCATTAACAACCTGTGTTATGCAGGTGACACAACCTTGCTTGCTGAAAGTGAAGAGGACTTGAAGCACTTACTAATGAAGAACAAAGACCACAGCCTTCAGTATGGATTACACCTCAACAAAAAGAAAACAAAAATCCTCACAACTGGACCAATGAGCAACATCAGGATAAACAGAGAAAAGGTTGAAGTTGTCAAGGATTTCATTTTACTTGGATCCACAATCAACAGCCATGGAAGCAGCAGTCAAGAAATCAAAAGATGCATTGCATTGGGCAAATCTGCTGCAAAGGACCTCTTCAAAGTGTGGAAGAGCAAAGATGTCACCCTGAAGACTAAGGGTATTTTCAAACACATGGTATTTTCAAACACATCATATGCTTGTGAAAGCTGGACAATGAATAAGGAAGACCAAAGAAGAGTTGACGCCTTTGAATTGTGGTGTTTGCGAAGAATATTGAATATACCATGGACTGCCAAAAGAACGAACAAATCTGTCTTGGAAGAAGGGTGGCCAGAATGCTCCTTAGAGGCAAGGATGGCGAGACTGCGTCTTACATACTTTGGACATGTTGTCAGGAGGGATCAGTCCCTGGAGAAGGACATCATGATTGGCAGAGTACAGGGTCAGCGGAAAAGAGGAAGACCCTCAGCGAGGTGGATTGACACAGTGGCTGCAACAATGAGCTCAAGCATAAAAACGATTGTAAGGATGGCGCAGGACCGGGCAGTGTTTCGTTCTGTTGTGCGTAGGGTCACTATGAGTTGGAACCGACTCGACGGCAGCTAACAACAACAACAGCTATAACAGAAATACCACAAATGGATGGCTTTAACAAACAAAAATTTATTTTCTCAGTTTGGGAGGTTAGTAGTTCGAATTCAGTCCGTTGGTTCTAGGGGAAGGCTTTCTCTCTCTTTTGGCTCTGGGGGAAGACCCTTGTCTCTTCAGCTTTGTTTCCTGGTTCTTTGGAGATCTCCATTTAGTTTGACATCTACCTGAACCCATCTCTGCTTGCTTAATCTGCTCCTTTTATATTTGGTAAGAGACTTACTCAAGACACACCCTATACTAATCTTGCCTCACAAATATAACACAGGAAACTCATCCCAAGAGGGATTATAACCACAGGCGTAGAAGTCAGGATTCACAACATGTATTTTTGAGGAACACAATTTAATTCATAACAAGTAATATTTCCCAAAACTTTATAAATAAGAAAAGTTGTTGTTGCTGTTATTGTTGTCCTGTTGAGTCGATTCCAACTCATGGCGACCCTGTGTGTGCAAAGTAGAGCTACTCATAGGGTTTTCAAGGCTGTGACCTTTCAGAAGCAGATCATCAGGTCTTTCTTCCAAGACACCTCTAGGTGTGTTTGAACCACCAACCTTTCAGCTAGTAGGTGAGTGCTTGACCATTTGAGCTTCTAAGGAATTCCTAAGTGAAGAAAAGGGGCATCAAATTCCAAGATGAATTCTTTTCCACTGGACTAAAGCTGCATCATCCCAGTCCTTATTCATTCCAGTCCCCTTACTTCCCAGCCTGCAACAGAAAACCATCATCCTTAGAAACCTTCAAGATACACACATACACACACATGCAAATTCACAGCTATGGTAACTCTGTTTATAGTTGTGACAATATAGAGAGACAGTACAAGTAATTGTACTAGAGCAATACAGGTAAGAATGGGCTTTGGAACCAGAATGCCTGGGTTTGAATTCTCATTTCCCCACTTAGCTGAGTAACTTTGGACAAGTCACTTATCCTTTCTTTGCTTCAATTTTCTCATCTGTAAAAGGGAAATAGCAGTAATTACATCATAAAGTTGTTGTGAGGATGAAATAAGTTTATGCATATAAAGCACTTAGATTAGTGCCTGTTATATGGCACAAACTCTTTGTAAGTATTAGTTCTCATTACTAAATTGGAAAACCAATTTTCCAACTCACGAATTGCGGGCACTGCAACCACTCAACCACAAAGGAGAAATAAAGAAGAGATGCCCACTTCATTCTGAGGTAGTGTTCATTCCCAGTAGGAGTCTCCTTCATTTTTCTCAATTTGTAGATCTTCATTCAGTTTATGAAAATAGATTTTTAAAAATCTCTACAGTACAGTTCAGAGCTGAGGCAGAATAAGCAATTTAAATCACGAATTCAGCTACTGTAAGGCTACCTATCAGCTATTGCTAACTCACATTTGAAGACCTTTGACATACCCAATAATAATTTAAATCTCTTAAACTCACCATCACAGATATCCAAGCCCCTGTGAAACAGAATTGCCTCCACCTCACTACAGAAGGGATCAAACCTGAAGAGACACACAGTCTGCAAATTATACATCCAATATGCATAAATTTCTTTTTATTGAGTGTCTGTCATATTCCTCGTGGTGCAGCGATTAAGAGCTTGGCTGCTAACCAAAACGCTGACAGTTCAAATCCACCAGCTATTCCTGGGAAACCCTGTGGGGCAGTTCTACTCTGCCCTATAGGGTCACTATGAGTCGGAATCAACTCAACAGCAATGGATTTTTTTGGGTGCTGGCCCTGAAAGGTATAACAAATAAACAGACAGACACAGTTTCTTACCTTATACAGCTTCAGTTTATAGCTTCCAATTTAGAGTTGTGCTGTCCAGTACAGTTGCCATTATTCAACGCAGCTGTTTAAACTTAAAATTGAATTAATACAATAAAATTAAAAATTTATTTTCTCAGTTACACTAGCCACATGTCAAGTATTCAACAGCTAAATATGGCTAGTAGATACCATAAAGAACAGCATAGATATAGAACATTTCCAACATTTCAAAAGATTCTATGGTACAATGTGGATCTAGAGGAAGATAAAGGTAAGTAAACAGGCAATAAGAATACACTGTATATATTACATGATAGAGAAATACAGAGTGCTATGGGAAGAATCCCTACTTCAGAGTTGACAGGACACAGGGATTAGGGGAAAAAATAAATAAATAACTGGCAATAAGGAGCCATTTGAGATAAAAGACGATCAATAGTGTAATAATCTTATTGAGAAAGTAGGATGGGTGGATCCAAACTGAGTACAAATACAAGGGTTGACCTTAAATAAAAGAAAGATTCTGTAGCATTTCATATGGAATAATATTTATGGAACTCTACCACATAGTAATAAGAAAAATAGTATTAATAAGTAATTCTCACCACAATACTCCTAGATAGGTACTACTGCTTTCCACACACACGAAGAAACTGAGGCATGGAGAAAATAAGTATCCTGCTCAAGTTCGTACAGTTAAGAAGTGGAGGAGCCTACATAATGGTTTTCCAACCTTACTGAGCACAAGAATCACATGGGGATCCTGTTAAAAATACGGGTTGCCGGTAATAAAATCTATTGAGAAAACCTTCTGCATTCCACTTTGAAGAGTGGTGTCTGGAGTCTTAAATGCTAGCAAGCAGCCATCTAAGATGCATCAATTGGTCTCAACCCACCTGGATCAAAGGAGAATGAAGAACAACAAGGACACAAGGCAATTACGAGCACAAGAGACAGAAAGGGCCACATGAACCAGAGACTACATCATCCTGAGACCAGAAGAACTAGATGGTGCCCGGCTACATCCGATGACTGCCCTGACAGGGGACACAACAGAGAACCCCTGAGGGAGCAGGAGAGCAGTGGGATGCAGATCGCAAATTCTCATAAGACCAGACTTAATGGTCTGACTGAGACTAGAAGGACCCCGGTGGTCATGGCCCCCACACCTTCTGTTGGCCCAGGACAGGAACCATTCCCAGAGCCAACTCTTCAGACATGGATTGGACTGGACAATGGGTTGGAGAGGGATGCTGGTGAGGAATGAGCTTCTTGGACCAGGTGGACACTTGAGACTATGTTGGCATCTTCTGCCTGGAGGGGAGATGAGAAGGTGGAGGGGGTTAGAAGCTGGCAAAATGGACACGAAAAGAGAGAGTGGAGGGAGAGAGTGGGCTGTCTCATTAGGGGGAGAGTAACAGGCAGTGTGTAGCAAGATATATATGGGTTTTTGTGTGGGAGACTGACTTGATTTGTAAACTTTCACTTAAAGCACAATAAAAATTAAAAAAAAAATACAGCTTCCCAGGATTGTCATTCAGTAGGTCTGGGATTGGATCCAGGGATCTGGATTTTTGGTAAGCATTGCAGATGACTCCAATGAAGGTCTGAAGACTGCACTTTGAGACACACAGAGCTCGGGGTAAAGTTCTGACTTTTCAGTATTGCATTTAAGGCATTGTTCTTACCCTGTTTGATCATTCTAGACTCATAGCTGTCTCCACACAGTCCAGCACAAACATCATTTCCTGTACAGAAATGCCTCTCTCGTGTCTTTGCACATGGAATTCCTTCACAACTTCATCAATTGGAATCTAGCTTAATCAGTTGCAAACTGACCTCAAGAACACATGAATTAGGGAAAAGTACCAGATATTAATAGCCTAATTTTCCACAAATTCACACTCACTTTTAACTTTGGAAACCTGGTAGGAACAACTTCCTGCTCTTCCAACCTATGAAGGAGAAAAAATTTGAAAGGAATTTCTGGTTCCAAACCTGCATTTTTTTTTCCTTTCAAAGACTTCAGCCCTGCCATATCACTCTCTAAGAACTAAACTTTTCTCTTTTTGAGTCACCTGTTTAAATCAAGAAAGAGCAGAAGCAAAATCACACCTTCCTAGTGTGCTGGTCTCTGCTTGGATTAGCTGATCAAGTTTCCACATTTTCTCACTAGAATGTGCTACACCGACTCTCCTGGGCAAACAGTACCCTACAAATCTGGGTTTCCCCTGGTTTCCTAGCAAAACCAGGAGGATTGCTTATCTTAGCCTTTAGACCTTCCTGTACCGTGAGAAGAATTCTAATCAGGAAATGGGGAAGGCTGTCCCCAGAAACAAGGTCAGGCTGATCCAAGAGGGACTGATTTAAGGAGCAGGAAGAAGTTCATTAGGTCCCTAAACCTAAAACCAAACCCATTGCTGTCGAGTCGATTCTGACTCATAGAGACTCTATATGACAGAGTAGAACTTCCCAGAGGGTTTCCAATGCCATAATCTATGGAAGCAGACTGCCATGTCTTTCTCCCAAAGTGCTGCTGGTGGGTTCAAACCGCTGACCTTTTGGTTAGCAGCTGAATGCTTAACCACTGCGCCACTAGTGGTGCAAATTATTTGTACTCTACTATTTAATAATCTAAAGGTTGGCAGTTCGATCCCACCCAGTGGTACCATAGAAGGTAAGGCCTGGCAATCTGCTTCTGTTAAGATTACAGTCCAGAAAATCCTATGGAGCAATTCTGCTCCGTAACACATAGGACGGTCATGAGTCAGAATTGACTCGATGGCAATTAACAACAGCAACAATAAGTTCACTGGCCTCAAATAACACCCCCACTAAGATTCCTACTTGTGCCTCTGGGTGGTGCAAAAGGTTGTCAATTTGAACCCACCCAAAGGCACCTCAGAAGAAAGGCCTGGAGATCGGTGTCTGAAAGGTCCCAGCCCTGAAAATCCTAAGGGAGAGCAATTCTACTCTAAAACACATGAGGTCACCATGAGCCAGACTTGACAGCAACTAGGAACTGGTAGTGTCAGAATTTGCACATTGGCCTTGATAATTTCCTTACTTGGGCTTAAAAAAAACAGGGGAGAAAATGTAATCTTTACTTCCAGCCTTAACCTCTCAGTTTGGATCCCACCACGGGATTGCCTTATGTGTCCACCATGGCTCTACGATCTGCAATCAAATTAGGAACTCTTAGATCAGCCCCACAACAGGTAAAAAGTGAATTGATGGCAAATTCAATTCACCAGCAAAAGTCAATACGCATCATTACAGGTAAACTCCCCACCGAAACTTGGACTATCTTTTCTCTACCATGTAATACCTGGGATAGTGCTACTCACCCCTACAAACCCCACTCATTTGATTCCTCCGTGTTAGTGAAGCCCTCCCCATCTTAAAGGGGAGGTGATGGCACAGAGGTTAAGCACTCAGCTGCTAACCTAAAGGTTGGTGGTTCGAACCCATCAGCCACTCCACAGGAGAAAGATGTGGCAGTCTGCTTTCGTAAAGATTACAGCCTTGGAAACCCTATGGGGTAGTTCTACTCTGTCTTATTGGGCTGCTTGCTGTGAGTCAGAATTGACTCAATGGCAACAGGCTTGGATTTTTTTTTTTTTTTGGTTCCCATTTTAGCCACACTCCCCTGTAAAACAGTAAAACATTCATCTCTGTGCAACCACTGTTTTTCTCTGTACTGCATTTTTTTTTTTTTTAGATGTCTCTGGCTCCCTTATTAGACCATATATTCCTGAAAACAAAGAACAATGTTTTATTCATCTTTGTTTCCCTGGTGTTCATTATAATGCTTGACTCATAGACTGCATCTAATGCATCTAATTAGGGGAAAGAGGAAAATGCAGGACAGAGGGAAAGAGGGAGAAAAGAAAATAGGAGAACGTGAGACTAGGAAGAAGAGTGAGAATGGGTTAAGCTGGAAAGAACTTGATGAAATCCTAGAGCTTTGCTGTAAGAGACATTCAGGGTAGAGATTTTGGAGAAGTTCATCCCCTTAGGGATGTAAGCCTATTCCTAACTTATTGGCTATCTCGTTACCTGATGTTTTGCATTTATAACAACGGTAAAAAATCTACTAACCAGTTATTTTGCGCATTAACAACGTACACCTGGCAGTAATGAACACCAAGATGCAAGGCAAGAGTAATGCCAGCTGTGATGGTTAAGGTTATGTGTTAACTTGGCTGTGGTATGATTCTCCATAGTTTGGCACTTACGGAATGATGTAATTTGGCAGTTACGTAATTACATAATTTCGCAATTATGTAATGATGTAGTCATCCTCCATTTTGTGGTCAATTTTCATTTTCTCATGATGGCAATTTTCACATAACAACCTGATCTTTGGAACCTAATTATGTCAATAAATAAGGAGTGGGTGTATTTCACTGATTATGTTCCCATTACAAAAGGTGGAGGCAGGGATAAATAGAAAAGTGACTATAAACTCTTCCTGAATCCTAGGCTTTTGTTTATCTCTAGGCCCTAGAGAGTCTACAGTGTTCCTCTACAATAAATCAGGAGAGGCAGCATGGCTTAGTAAAGAGACTTTGCTCTTACCCTGGCTTTGCCAGTAGTTGGCCCTGTGACTCTGAATGTTCTAAAAAAACAGTAAACCGGTTGCTACCCAGACAATTCTGTCTCATGGCAGCCCCATGTGTGTCAGAGTATACCTATGCTCCACAGGGTTTTCAGTGGCTGGGTTTTTTTGTTTTGTTTTTTTTCAGAAGTAGATCTCTATAGGCCTTTATCCCAAGGTAACTCTGAGTGGATTTGAACCACCAACCTTTCAATTAGCTGCTAAGAACGTTAGCCCTTTGCACCACCCAAGGACTCTAAATGTGCTACCTAACCCTTCCTAATCTCAGTGTTCTTATCTGTAACAACAGGCTAATAATTTCTGCTCTGTGACATTTTTGGGAAACTCAAGTGAGATAACTGAAGTGAAAATATTTGTAAAATCTCAAGGGCACTGCACAAGGATGAGATTAGTATGAATGGATCTGCACTAGGCTTCCAGGTCTACCCTCCTTTAGGACGAAGTGTGTTCTAACAGTCATGGACTGTCACGTGTACATGAAGAACAGGGAGCATCCTTTGCTTTCATTGTACATTAGTTGGATGATATCACATAGACTGGAAACGCTGGTGGTGTAGTGGTTAAGTGCTACGGCTGCTAACCAAGAGGTCGGCAGTTCAAATCTACCAGGAGCTCCTTGAAAACTCTATTGGGCAGTTCTACTCTGTCATGTAGGGTAGGTATGAGTTGGAATCAACTCGACGGCAGTGTGTTAGTTTTTTTTTTTTTTAATCACATAGACTCATAATTTCCACAATTTTGATGTCTATTTCCCTAGCCTACTATGTCAGTATAGGCTCACAATCATCGCTAGTTGAGTGTTCATCTCAGTGAGACCATTAGTCACAGCAGAAAATTCTGCTCTAGGTATATGGAGAGAGATTCGTCTCTTCTCTGTGCCTCACCAAGAGAAGCCTTAGAGCAAGAGAAGATGGAGGAAAGTCTTCTCACTCCTCGAGTCATTACTTTGTGATTCTAAGCTCGAGATACACGAATAAGGTAACTGAAATAAACATTTTCTAGATTTTTAAAAGGGTACTTACCACTTACTGGAATGCACCAGAAGATAAATCCACTCCTGAACTTTCTCCCTTGCAGTTGCCTCTCAGATCTCTCCTTCATTCCTGTTTTCCCTTCAAATTCTTTTGGCTGACGAAGAGCAAGAGCTTTGTCCTCTGTAGACCAACTCTGAAACATAAAGGCGTAGCTTTCTCTTTTTGATTTCTTACAAATCATCTTCCTGTCCCAAATATACCCATGCCAACAAAAGGAGGATGCTAAAGACCTTCGATCATTATTGATCTATTTTGGAACCTGATTAAGGAATGAGATCTGGCATAAAAATTGCTTTAGTTAATATTCTCTATTCCCCAGATTGGGTACTGTACAGCCCTACCTCATCCTAGATTTTCTTATCTATTAAGCAGAGCTAACAGGGAAAACCTATATGTCCTTTATTTATATAATGTTTTTCACCTTTCCCCAAGTTGACATGTAAGATTTGTGTAATTTGGGGTATTTGAATAGCAATGCTGAATGTGAGGTTGAAGTGCCAAGATTATAGGTTGAACGTCAGATATCTGAAAAGCTTACAAGAAGATAGAAGGAGACTACTCAGGGAGAGGGGCAGTTGGGGTACAGTCAGAGTGACCAGAGGGCTTTCACCCTGGCAATTAAAGCAACATGACATCGTGGTCACGGGCGTGGGCTCTAGAGCTGTACTGCCCAAAACAGCAGCCACTAGCCATGTGTGGCTACTGAGCACTCGAAATGTGCAATTAAGGAACTGAACTTTAAATTGCATTTAATTTTCATATAAAAACTTTTAAGTATGATTGGAATAACTCAGGTATGTGAATCTACTTTTCCAACTGTAAATTTTAGAAAATATGAATACAGAATAAGTGCTTCTGATTAAAATTTAGCACATGAATTGAGATGCGCTCTAAGAGTAAAGTAACAACCAGATTTGGAAAAACTTAAGACAGAAATGTAAAATATCTTTTTAATAACCTTTACACTGATTACATGTTGAAATGATAATATTTTGGGTAACCCGAAAATACATCAGACCTGTTGCCAATTTCGACTCATAAAGACCCTATAGGACAGAGCAGAACTGCCCCATGGGGTTTCCAAGGCTGTAATCTTTGCAGGAAAAGTCTGCCACCTCTTTATTTTATATATTGTTGAAATTGACTTCATTTGTTTCTTTTTACTTTTTTTAATAAGGCTGCAGAAAAAAAAGAAAATTCCATATATGGCTTACATTATATTTCTTTTGGATGGCGCTTCTCAGGTTCACGGACCACATGTGTTCAAATTCCACCTGTCCAACTTTCTAGCTGTGAAACGTGCTCTAAGTTACTTAACCTCTCTGAGCCTTTTACCAAACACCGAGCTTGTAATAGCACTACTTCTTACAGCTGATGTGAGATAGAGCAAGTTAACACATATAATGCACTTAGAATAATTCATGTAATGTGATGTGTTTGGTATATGTTAACAATTATTACTATTAGGTGCCTGCATGGCACAAGTCATTTGTGCTCAATTATGAACTGAAAGGTTGGTAGTTTGAACTCACCCAGCAGCAGTGCAGAAGGAAGGTCTGGTGATCTGCTTCCAAGAAAGATTACAGCCAAGAAAATCCTATGAAGCTCAGTTCTACTCTGAAACACATGGGGTTGTCATGAGTCAGACCTGACAACAACAGGTTTGGGTTTTTTGGTTTTATTGTTATTAAGTTTATAGTTGTCATGGTGGCAAAAGCAGAAAGAAATTGGGAGGGAACTGTGAAGTGTTATAAAAAATAAGAAAGCATTTATTTCATCCTTATTAAAGTCTTATAAAATATCCATTTGAACCTGGGTAAAAAATGCCCATGGCCTTACTGCCATGGTCTCCAGATGTATATTGGGACTCCCATGAAATATGCTAATGTGCTGTGGGTCAGAACATTTTTTGGCCCTTATATCCTTTCCCACATGACCCCAAAGGGCACAACTAATGAAAGGGTGTCCTTATGTAACCAGAGAGGTATATTAGGAAAATGTGGCACTGAACTGGGAGTGGGAAGGCGCTTTGCCATTTAACATCTCTGCCAATAACTAACCGTATACTTTTCAGAAAGTCATTAATTTCTCTGGGTTCTGTTTCCTCATCAATTAAATAAGTTTAATAGGCAGTGCTGTGAGAATTAAATAAGATAATGAGATCAAGAGAGCTCAATAAACTACAAAGTATTGTGCCAATATGCATATATATATGTGTATATATATATATATATACACACACCCATACACTTTTAGAACCATTACTGCAGGATTAGCCTTTCTCCTTGATAAAACGATTGTTGCTTCTGTGGGATTACTTATATGGATCCCAAAGACCTGTCTTCAAAATTTTCGTAAACTGTCCTGCGATGATATGGCCAAAGCATATGCTGTAAAAAGTTCCAATATCCATTGGAAAATAAAAACATAAAATATATCCAGTTCAGGGCTAGACCAGCAAGTCACTGTCAGCTATTAAGACCTTGGCTCCTCTTATCTGGCTTGTCACCCAGGAAGTCTTTGAGAAAATGGGCCATAGATAGGTAAGTTTTTATTCATTTGCTCGTTTACTTATTCGACACATACTGAGTGCCTACCAGTGCCTATCGGGCTATTCTGTGGTAGCTGGGAACAAGAAAAAAAAAAAAGGCCTTCAAGTAGCTTACATTCTAGCTGGGGGAGAGGAACAATAGACATCACTTATAAGTAGACAATATACTATGTTATTGAAATCAGAAACACTGAGCAGGAATGCAAGGAATGGTGGGAGCTGCAATTTTAAATTGGATGGTCAGGATATACCTCATTGAGAAGCTAAAATTTAAGCAAATACTTGAAGGAGTTGATCATGCAGATATCTGGGGAAGTATTTTCCAGGCAAAGAAAAGAACCTGTGTGAAGGCTCTAGGACAGGAGCACACCCATTAGTCTAAGAACAGTTGGAATCCAAGTGTGGTCATAGAAGAGTAAGAAGAAGGACTAACAGGAGATGAGGTTAGAGAAGTAAGTTGGGGGGGACAGATCATGTGGTGCCTTAGAGGTAGAATGGCCATATAATGTATTGTCCAAACTGGAATATACATAAGAGTAAAAGAGGTGTTATAAATAATTACAGGACAACAGACATAATCCAGGCAAATTGGGATGTTTGATAACCCTATATAAGCCACTGTCAGGTCTCTGGCTTTTACTATGAAGCCAATCAGAAATCACAACAGGGCTGTGAGAAGCGGAAGGCATGGTCTGACTTTTGTTTTAAAAGGATCATTCTGGCTGTTGTGCTGAGACTAGACTGCAGGGAGAAAAGTTAGGAGGCTATCGCAGTAATTCAGGGAATGAATGATGGTACTGTATTAGCAGCAGACGGGATAAGAAGTGATTAAATTCTAGGTATATTTTGAAAGTATCATTAAGAGTTTTCCTAATGGATTGGATAAAGGTATAAGGAAATAAGATTTTAGCTGAGCACTTGGAAAGATATAGTTGCTGTTAACTGAGATTGAGAAATCTGGGGATGTAACTGGTTTTCAGATAGCGTAGGCTAGCACATAGAGTCTTAAGGAGGAGGACAAATCACACTACAGAGAGGAACCTAAGAAACCTGAAGCTGGCATGCTGGCATTTGCTGCTAATAGGGAGGCCTATTGAAAAACGAAGTGACTGGCAATTTGTCTCAGGTTGAGACTTTCCATCCAGAATCTATGTTTCTGAGAGCCAAAACAGCTGTTCTCTTCTAAACACAGGAAATTCAGTACAGGCTGTTAACTCGGGTTTCATTAGCTATTCAACCCTGTGACCCACAATATATACATGGATAAACCTAGGGCCTTAGAGGTTCCTATTCACTCCAAATTTAAACAGCGCAGACCAGTTTAATAACTATGTCAGAATAAATCAAATGGTGCTAAAAAATGACTACTTGTGTGTGTGTATGTGTGTGTGTGCGTCTATGCACACACATGCACATGCTTATGTGTTTACTTTGAGCCAAAGTAGGGCTACGTGATGCAATGAATTACTTAATATGGCCCTTCTAGCCATGATTTTTTTGATTCACACACAATGATTGAGTGGAACTATGCAAATAAGGTATACGTAACCTGTGATGGCTGGGGATATGTGTCAACTTGGCTAGGACATGATTCCCAATGTTGTATGATTGTCCATTTTGTGTGTTGTAAATCCTAACCTCTACGTGTTAATGAGACAGAATTGGTGTGGGGTATATCTTGTGTCATGGTCTTGCAGGAGTGCAGGATTCAAGTCCCACTCTTATTCAAGTTACACCATTCCCTGGGGTGTGGCCTGTATCCAGGGTATGTATATATGGGTGCCCTGGTGGGGATCTCTCTCTCTGCATCTAGATCCTGCATCCAGTTCATCATTCTCTGACTTCCTGTTCTTGGGACTTGAGCCAGAGTTGTGCCATATGACCTGCAGATTCTGGCATTCACCAGCTTTCACCGGCCCGAATCGGGTCAGATGGCCTATCATCTGACCTGATTCACCAGCTTCTGTAGCCTTGTGAGCCAGCAACCTGTGGTCTGACCTGCCCATTTTTCACCCCTGCAGCCACATGGGTAGGGAGAAGCCTATGTCTGATCCGTGGATTTGGGACTTGTCAGCTTCCACAACCACGTGAGCCATTTCCTTGATAAGGTTCATGAGTTCTGTGAGATATTACAGTGAATTATGGAACCCAAAGATGGGAGGGAGAGTACTGAGGGGAGGAGGAGTAGTTGATGTTAGAGATGATGGAGTGGGACAATAATTTGGAAAAGTTGGACATTTGGGACATTTTTAACCTCCGCCTCATAGGAACCTGCTTTGTGCTGATCCTTATAAAAGAGATCCTTCATTTAGGCCATCAAGTGTTAAGTATCTGAGGAGAAGTCAGTGACACATGTTTTGTGAGCATCTGGCTTTCAGCTTCTGGACAGGAGACGGGTAATCAAAGATTAGACAGATGACAATATTGTAATAGCAGCAAATTTGAAAGCATAGGAGGCATAAAGAGAAGGTAGATGAAAACTAAGAGGAAGAGTGATGCCTTACAGCTTTTAATTAAAGACATTGTTGTTTTCTTCTCTCCCATTACTTTTTTGTGTCTTTGGAATGTGACTTTCATTATCAGATTCTAGCAACCTTTGCATGGCTTGTAAAACAGCTCTGGTAGTCTCCTAGAGCAGTTTCAATCTGTAATCAGAAACTGTGCCAAGTGGTCAGGTATAAAAGTCCTCCAGAAAGGGAAATATGCAAGCATGTAGTGTGCCCTAAGGTAGAAAGTCGGCAGAGTTAAGATTTGAAAAAATTTCCAGTCAAATGCCTATCACTTTTGGTGAAGCAGTAAAGAAGAGAGTCTTCTGAGACTCTCAGGCCACGGGAGAGAGTGTCAGTGACCAATTTCTAGTCAGTCAGAAGGACAAAGGCTGAGGCAGAGTCAGAGTTCTTCCCTTCAGCCTTTTCCCTCATCTTTGGAAACATGGCTGAGAGCAAGACCATGGCTCTATTGCCACAAGAACCTTGCCTCAGGAGCCGTCTTATGGAATTGTATTCAATGGATGTTCTGAGAACAGGAATCTGAGCTGTCATCAAACTTTTGGGAGTGCAGATATTTATCCATAACCAGACTGTTCTTTTTAAATATTTCTTGTATATTAGTTCAGACTCTTCCTATGTGTTCGTGGTATAAGAGGGGCTATAGGACTCAAAGGGAGGCCCTGAATAGTGCAAAAGGCTAAGCACTTGGCTACTAACTAAAAGGCTGGCAATTCAGACCCACCTAGAATCTCATTAAAAGAAAGTCCTGGAGATCTGCTTCTGATAGGTCACATCCAGGAAAACCCTATGGAGCAGTTCTGTTCTCTGTACACGGGGTTGCTGTGAGTCGGAATCAACTCAGTGACAAATGGTTTGGTTTTTGGTTTAGGTTTTATGGATCTCAAAGTGCCCTTAAGAAATCATTCAGGTTTCCAGTTTAAAATGTAGCCAGCTATCAGTTGCTGATGCAGGTGTTCCCCACTTTCCAGTGAATTATCTAGGAAGATACAGAAAAGAGTAAAGGTTTGTACAAAAAAAGAAATATCATCACAGAATCTATTGCCAGAGTGTGAGAAACTAACGGGAATGACATGATAAAAGCAGTCAGTGACTTTAGTATGCTTCACTTTGCAACACCTGTTGGCCAAAAATCAAAAGTCAAGAAGACTTTGTGTCCATCCCCAAATCTAGCCCCTTCAGGTTTGAGAAATGTGGTCTGCACCAAGCAGATACAACCTTCACTGAATGCATGCTAATTTTTTTTAAATAATTTTTATTTTGCTTTAAGAGAACGTTTACAATCAAGTTAGTCTGTCACATATAAGCATATATACACCTTACTCCATACTCCCATTTACTCTCCCCCTAATGAGTCAGCCCACTCCCTCCTTCCAGTCTCTCCTTTCGTGACGATTTTGCCAGTTCCTAACCCTCTCTGCCCTCCTATCTCCCCTCCAGACAGGAGATGCCAACACAGTCTCAAGTGTCCACCTGATACAAGTAGCTCACTCTTCATCAGCATCTCTCTCCTACCCATTGTCCAGTCCCTTCCATGTCTGATGAGTTGTCTTCGGGAATGGTTCCTGTCCTGGGCCAACAGAAGGTTTGGGGACCATGACTGCCGGGATTCCTCTAGTCTCAGTCGGACCATTAGTCTGGTCTTTTTATGAGAATTTGGGGTCTGCATCCCACTTCTCGCCTGCTCCCTCAGGGGTTCTCTGTTGTGCTCCCTGTCAGGGCTGAATGCATTCTAATTTTTTAAGGCCAAATTGTCATCTGTTTACATCCTTCTTCAGAAATTCAGAAATTAAAATGCTCTGGAAGCATCAGTGAAGAATTTGGGGTGGGGATGTGGTATGTTGGATTTTGGCAATGTCATATATTCCAAGGAACTATACCTCCTCACTATAACTCACTCTAGGTAGGTATAAAGACAGGAAGAGTACTAGTAACAGCCCTTACTGGGGATTGTGGTTTTCTTGTAACCTAGTGTTTTTTTTTTTTTTTTAGTGTTTACCTTCAACGATAAATAGTAAGGTAAGGCTCAGGTCCCTGGTGGTGCAAACAGCTTGTACTCAACTACTAAAAGGTTGGCAGTTTGAACCTTCCCAGCAGTGCCACGGGGGAAAAAAAAAGGAAAAGCCGCTGATCTGCTTCTCTTAAATTTACAGCCAAGAAAACCCTATAGAGCAGTTCTACTCTGTAACACATGGGGTTGCCATGAGTAGGAATTGACTCGACAGCAATAGGTTGGGAAGAGTTCAGTTAAGGCAAGACTCGTCTCAGTTAGGTAGAGCTATGCTAGATAGACACTAGCTCACCACAGTAAAATCAGCTAGGATTAGGTACTTTAATCTGTTCTTTGACCTCAGATTAGAGACAATGATTTTTCTAAAAGCAAAGTGAGTAGGAAGTAAGGCCAAGGGCCATCCTTACCTCTCCTCCTTTGGAAGGGTATAGAGCTCTCCTTTTTCAAGAAAGTTAAAACGACCTGGCATAGAGCCTAATAAAACGAATTACATAACAAAGCAAAAGAGAAGTGCCTCTAAATCTGTAGACAAAAAAGGCTACATCTCAAAGTAATTGACTTTGACTTTTAAAGAAAACAATATGTCACCACAGAATTCAAGATGTTAGACTTGTGAAACAACGATAGAGGGAAGTATAAAAAATATTGATCCTAAAAAATAAAAATAAAAAAAAGCAAACAGGGAAAGAAGTATAATATGAAAATAAATAAGATGGTAACACCAAGTCCAAATATATCAGTCATCCCAACATATATAAATTAAAAACTTTCCAGTTAAAACAGAATGTCAGGTTGGATTTAAAAAATCCAACTCCCATGCATGAAAATACTGAAAGGTTGAAAAGGAAAGAATGGGAAGAGATACAGCAGGCTAATACTAAGCAAAAGAAACCTAGTATGTTAATATTAGTCAAAGAAGGCTTCAAGACAAATAGCAACAGTAAGGATAGAGTTTTTATACAATGATTAAAGGTTAAAGTCACCAAAACAATATAACAATTCTAAACATGTATGTGCTTAATTAAATAAACTGAAAATATATAAACAAAAATTGATAGACCTCCGGGAATAAATTGACAAGTCCACCACGATAGCGGGAGATTACAGCACACTTCTTTGAGTAAATTATACTTCAAGCATCCAAAAAAAATCAGCAAAAATATAGAAGACCTGAACAACATCATTAGCAACTTTATTCTGATGGAAAACAAAAGTATTTATTACATAATCAACAAGGCTGTAAAAGGATGTCTCAACAAAGTTCAAGGAATAGTTATCCTAGGAATTTGATTGGTTCCCCAACTCAAGGAATTTATCTGTTACTACAGGAAAAGTGGAGTTCAATCTTAAATAGACTGAAATAAGTTCTCTGACACCTAAAAGACTAAAGAAAATATAGATTAAACAGTGTAATAAAAAAAATTTAAATCCACACGTTGCATTTTTAAGTTTGTGAAGTGGGAGTATTATCACCTAGGTTTTGTTTTTTTTTTTGTTTTTTTTTCAATTGCATGAACACTATACAATACAGTTTTGCATTCTAATGCTTTTAACCTGATATTACATCATTGGCAGTTTGTTATGCCATTGTTCTCATCTTGTCTCAGGTACTGCTCCCCCTCCACCCCCCACCCTACCTGTAAGTTTCTCCCTCCTTCTTCAGCAAGAAATCTAAATATAAACTCTTGTCAATAAGACACCTGCAGGCCAACACACCCAGAAAATCAGAATTCCTTTCAGACTCAGACTGGGTCAACCTGTACCATTTATTCTAATTCCTCCTGTAGCCAAATGCATTTCCTTTTGTTCAGGTCTCACTTGTGATTAAATAAAACATGACTTCTATTCCATTCCCTCAGTCAACGGAAGGATTAGAACTGGACTAGCTAGGGCTTTTTCTTTTCTGGAACATAATCAGTACTAGCCCTTCCTCCCACCAGAGAAAACCATAAGTACCATTGCCTCCTAATTTTTGGATTAGCAACTGGCTGCTCAGAACCTTTTCTCAAAAACTTCCCATAAGCCTTACCTCACTGAAGCCTTGTTCCGAAGTAGCCTTGTCCTTCAGTTCAGGGCTCCAGGGATAACTATTTGTATTGTTAGGTTAGAAAGTTAGATCTGATAAAACTCTTCTTTTAATTAATGGTGGATGGTGATAAGAAGAGGTTTTTGAAAGATAACAAGAAAAAGATACCACTGGCTAGTTTCAGTTAGAAAGTTGACTAACCCTTATTGCTTGACTAAAGTGCACTAAGCTCTTGGAGAACAGGGGGCACAATTATTACAAGACTTTAAGGCTCCTCCCAAGAATGTTCTTAGTATTTGATTTCTTTTTTCAGACAACCCTGAACAATTTTTCTCTCAACCAAAAACCAAACCCATTGCCACTGAGTCAATTCCAACTTATGGCGACCCTGTAGGACAGAGTAGAACTGCCCCAAAGGGTTTCCAAGGAGCAGCTGGTGGATTCAAACTGCTGACCTTTTGGTTAGCAGCTTAGCTCTTAACCACTACACCGCCAGGGCTTCATTTTTCTCCCAGCAATTTGAAATCTCAACCAAAGACATTTTGAAAAAACAAAACAAACCCGTTGCCTTCAACACATTTCCGACTCATATCCAACCGACTCATAGCAACCCTATAAAGATATTTTAGGCATGGAGAAATGAAATCAAGGGCTCTTCCTTTCTTTTGTTCCCCAAATGTCAAGGGAGTTCACAGCCTAGGGTAGTGATTCTCAAAGTGTGGTCCCTGGGCCAGGAGCATCAGCATTACCTGGGAATATGTTAGAAATGCACATTCCTGGGCTCCACCCCATCAATACTGAATCAAAAACTCTGGAGTGACATCAGCAAACTATATTTTAATAAGCCTTCCTGGTGATTGTGTTGCACAGTATAGTTTGAGAATCACTGCTCAGAACATTCCTGTCTGTATGCGATGTGGACCAATAGATTCCTGCAGCCTTGAGTAAGGCTCCGTTTGCAATTGTGGTCAACCAGAAAGCCAGACACAGATGTGAGTAAGCATGTAAGTCTTGCCAGAAAAACACCGTGGCAGTAGAAGTAAATGGAAGAGATATCGATGAAAGCATGGTCACAGTAGTACCACATTATAGTCCTTGGAACTGGGCACGGTCTGATCTGCTATGAAGTCTAGATAATCTCCCAGGTCTGGAGTTGGACACTGATAAATACCTCAGGTCCCCTAGGACTATATCCTACCTCAAGTGCTTGGCCTGCATGTGATAATATCCAGCGTGGTGTCAGTCCAGATATAAGATTCAAGAAGACCTGACTGACCACATAAACCCCAAAAAACCAAACCCTCTTCCATTAAATCAATTCTAACTCATAGCAACCCTACAGGACAGAGTAAGACTGCCTCATAGGGTTTCCAAAGCTGTAATCTTTACAGAAACAGATTGCCACATCTCTCTAGGAAGACCACAAAGCAACCCTAAATTGGCATTAGTAACTCATCAGTTTGGTATCTGGAAAAAGCATAAAGCCTATAAATTGGCTATTATTCATTCATTCATCTCTACATCCATTCAACAGATATTTATTCAGCGCCTATGTGCTCAGTTTCATCTGCTGGAAACTTTAAGTAACCAAACTGCTGTGACAGGCCTCCTTAGCTCTCTGTTCCTTCAGAAACTACTGGGAAGTAGTTTTCTTCCAGAAAATGCTGTGTTAGGTATTTTTGCTATTGCCATTGATTGAGTTCTTTCAACTCTAATGAATACAATAGGGCTAAAAAACTTGATTATGTCTACGGACATTGAGGACTAGTACTTGGATTGTCATACCACTATTGTTTTGAAACTTTGGGCTGCCTGATATGCATATCGTCTGGAATTCAATCCCTATAAGAATAGAGCTCATCATGCCTGGAAAGAACTGAGATTTTTTTTCTTGGCCACTGTGGTGATCACACTTCACAGTTAAGAATTCAGGCCTCTCAAGGTAGAGTCTACACAGGTTATAAAGAGCAAACCAAAACCAAACGCATTGCCATTGAGTTGATTTTGACTCATAGTGACCCTATAGGACAGAGTGGAACTGCCTCATAGGGTCCCCAAGACTATAAATCTTTATGGAAGCAGACTGCCACACCTTTCTCCTACAGTGCAGCTGGTGAGTTTGAACCGCCCACCTTTCAGTTAGCAGCCAAGCACTATAACCGCTGTGCCACCAGGGCCCTGGGGTTTCAAATAAATAGCTATTATTCCCATCTAGGTTAACTGACTCCGGCAAAACCAAACACCTTCACAAGTGAGTTCAAAGGTAAAGGTCTTCCAGGTGTTCTTTTCTTGAAACAGGATGATCCCTATTACACAACGGAATAACTATTTCTGGGGATTAGAGAGGACATAATGTATTGGGATAGGCTAAGATTTGGGCAGAAGAAAATTTCTCGAAAAAAAGCTTGTACTGAAGCCAAGTTTCAGGTAAAGTCTATCTTTCTTAAGGAAGTTACTAGATGGTCAGTGAGGAGGTGGGAAATGGGGTATGATCTTCCAATAGTGCCCTCATACCCTAACATGAGCTCTATTTCTTTTAGTCTCGGGGCTGATCATTGATACAGAGATTACTTTGTCTCATATCATGAAAACAGTGTATTTAGAGGATGTATTATCTAAAAATTGCACCTCTGGGCTCTTTCACAGGTATTTCTCAGGATTTATGTTGAATTAATGCTGTAACTGTTGTCCCAGCCTCAGAGAGATCAAGGGCTGTGTTAAGTGAGGCTCGGTGTGGTGAGTGCTTGATAGATTCTCTGGATAGCAGTTCTGTTCAGTCCACTGGATAATGAAGAATTACATTCATTAACTGCTGAGATACGAAAATTATTTTCTGGAAAGAAATGCATGATTTACACTTGAGTTTCCATAAGAGGGTCTCAAGGACTTTACCTACTCACTGCCCTCCTATTTTTGATTGGTTGTTTTTCCCCCGTGAGGTTGAGTTTAATGAGCTGTGTAAAGTTCAATGATGAGTGAGAATGGGCAGTGGCACATATTGTCATAACATAATGCATTAACAATGACATCAGAGCTTGAATTTCCATCCTTCTTCATGAGAAGCACAAAGGTTTCAACAGGAAAGTTTGATCTTCATTAAGATTGAAAATTCTTATTTGCATAATTCCAGAAAAGCTGTTCTTCTATTTACAAGAGTGAATACTACACATAATGAAACACACAGCCTTTTCAGTTTGAGGGTAACTCTATTCTATATATATATATATATATTTTTTTTTTTTTCTATATCCACTTCTGAGAAGATTTCTCTTTTCATCGACTATATAATTTGTTACCAGCCAGATACAGGTTGGAACAAGTTGAGAGGTTGCCTGTATACACTGTAGGAAGTGCTTCTTGAGAGTGTAGTTAGGTGAAGCTTAGGACCATTCTGTGCTAGGGGATTACCACAGCATGGGATTCCAGTCAGAATGTCTGAAGTCAGTAGGAAGCCATATGGTAGGTGAAAAGATAACCACACTGTTTGTCTGGGATCATCCACATAGTGTTATGTGTGATCTCATGAAGGAGGATCCCTGTAGTATGTGTATGGGCTTACTTGGTTTCTGGACCTGCTGAGCAGGCCAGATACATAAAATATCTCCCATGACTTCAAATCCAATTACATGGATCTATAGTTACAACCACTATCAAAAAACCCCCACAATCTTAAGATAGTTGGGAAGCAGGGTATATTAGTCTGGGTTCTTTAGAGAAGCAAAACCAGTGATGCATGTATATATAGAGAGAGAGAGAGTGACAGAGAGATTTATATCAAGGAAATAGCCCACATGGTTGTAGATGTTGTAAAGTTCCAAGTCCCTGGGTCAGGCTGGAGACTTCTCCTGACTCACGTAGATTTAGGGGCTGGTGAACCCAAGATCAGCAGGTCAAATAAGAGGCCTCTGGCTCACAGGTTGTGGAGGTCGAAAAATACAAAGATGGGCAGGTAAGCCCGCAGGCTCCTGGCTCACAGACTGTGGAGGTTGACGAATCCCAAGATTATCAGGCAAACTGCTGGCTCAAATCCCAAGAACCAGAGGTCAAATGAACAGAAGCCAGCTGCAGGATCTGGAGTGAGCAAAAGTCCACAAGCCTTGTCAGAAAGTCCACCTATATTGGATGCAGGCCACAACCCCAAGGAAATTCTCTTTCAACTGACTGGCTACTCACAGTAAATCCCATCATGGAGGTGATCGCATAATATCAAATCTCATCACGGAGGTGATTACATCATTTTACTACTGCCAAACTACATCTTAACTTCCAAACCACTGAGAATCATGGCCCAGCCAAGTTGACACACAACGTAACCATCAGTTCACCACTTGTTAATTTGGCCCCTGTACACGTCTCCTTAAACCATACATAATCTCTGAATAAAAGAATTATCAAGTCATTCCTGTGCCTAACATGATACAGTTAACAAACGTAAAATAGAAATGTGCTAGCCCTGTTTGCATCTTATATTTTATAAGCAAAGAAAACAAAAATATCTGATGTATACATACAAAGCAGAAATACGCAACAATTACAGTCCTTATTTCTTCAACTGGTCATGTGGTCATGACTGGTATTTAAAACTAACTTCTTCCACCACCCGTTCCATATTCCTCTTTGCCCTCAGCAAGTCCCTCAGTCAGTCACGGTTCTTTGCCTGGTGGAGTGACTGAAACCTTCATTCCTGAAGGGTCTGGGCCATTAGTAGTCCTGTCAGAATTCAGTTGCTGTAGCTTTTCATTAACTTTAATCACAAGGCATAATAGAGGTAACAGATGCCCTAAGGGATCTCCTGCATTCCAGACATGCTCTTCTTTACCTCCATTATGTAATACCAATCTGATATTCTCTTGGTAAACAGGATCAATCAAACCAGTCAATATGGTAACTCCCTTCTTTGCCTGTTGATTCAGAGGCATAAGGAGCCCAAAGAAGCCAGGTGGCATTCTTAACTTCCAGTTCAATGGAATCAGTGATGTATCCCCAGGTGGGAGCATTCCTCCTTTTGGAACTAAGACCTCTAGACCCACAGAAAATAGGGTCGTGGAGACCCAGAAGAAAAAAACTCCATTGACTTCGAGTCTATTCCAACTCATAGCAATCCTATAGGGCAGAGTAGAACTGCCCCATAGAGTTCCCAAGGAACGCCTGGTGGATTTCAGCTGCTGACCTTTTGGTTAGCAGCTGTAGCTTTTAACCATTATGCCACCAGGGTTTCCATCATGGGGACAGGAAGCAAAAATTTTGCTAGTGGGTCATTAGAGGTAATAGTGAGTGGTGCCACTCCCATTTCAACCCTTTGATTTCTGGACCCATGATACATGGCTATGGGAGAAACAGTACCATATATTGGACACTGGTTAGAGCATAAACAGCATCCTGTAGAACATTGCCCCACCCTGTAAGGTATTACCACGTGGCTGGCACCATAACTGTGTCTTTAGAAGGTCATTCCATTGTTCCATCAAGCCGGCTGCTTCAGGATGATGAGGAATATGGTAAGACCAGTGAATTCTCTGAGCATGGGCCTATCACTGCACTTCTTTTGGTGTGAAGTGAGTTCCTTGATCTGAGATGTTGCTGTGTGGGATACCATGACAGTAGATACAGCATTCCGTAAATCCACGGATGGTAATTTTGGCAGAAGCATTGTGTGCAGGGAAGGCAGATCCATATCCACAGTAAGTGTCTATTCAAGTAAAAACAAAATGCTGCCCTTTCCATGGTGGAAGTAGTTCAATGTAATCAACCTGCCACCAGGTTGCTGGCTGATCACCTCAAGGAATGGTGCCGTACTGGAGACTCAATGTTGGTCTCTGCTCCTGGCAGGTTGGGCAATCAGCTGTGATTGTAGCCTAGTTGGCTTTGGTGAGTGGAAGCCCATGTTGCTGAGCTTATACATAAACTCCATCCCTGCCACCATAGCCACTTTATTCGTGAGCCCATTGGGCAGTGATGGAGTGTCTGGGGAAAAAGTGTGACTGATTTCCACAGAATGCGTGATTCTATTCACTTGATTGTTAAAATACTCATCTGAGGAGCTCACTCTTTGGTGAGCATTCGCATGAGACACAAATATCTTCACATCTTTGGCCCATTTATAGATATCTATCCACATACCTCTTCCCCACGTCTCCTTGTCTCCAATTTTCCAATCGTGTTCCCTCCAAGTTCCTGACCACCCAGCCAAACCATTGGCCACAGCCCATGAATCAGTATACAATCACACATCTGGCCATTTCTCTCTCAAGCAAAGTGAACAACCAGGTGCACTGCTTGATGTTCTGCCCATTCGAGAATTTCTTTTCACCACCATCTTTCAGAGAGGTCCCATAAAGGGGCTGTAGTGCTGCCACTGTCCGCTTTCGAGTGATGCCTGCATAATCACACAGAACCATCTGTAAACCAAGCACAAGTTTTCTCTTCTTCAGTCAACTTATCATAAGGAACTCTGCATGAGGCCATAGGTACAGACTGCCAGATGGAAGGTAATGTGACAGGAGTGGAGACCATGGGCATTTAGACCACTTCCTCATGCAACTTACTTTTGCCTTCAGGTCCTGCTCAGGCCCAATGTCATATATACTACTTCCACTTAATGATGGAGTGCAGCTGAAGACATCCAACTTTATGGCTCTGTAGGCCAGAAAACACCCAGTTTACGATGGGCAGCTCAGGCCACATGGTGACTTGATGGCCCATGGTTAAGCATTCAGTCTCTACTAAGGCCCAGAAACAAGCCAAAAACTGTTTCACAAAAGGAGAGTAGTTATCTTCAGAGGATGGCAGTGCTTTGATCTAAAATCTTAAGGGTCTTCACTGTGATTCACCAGTAGGGGCCTCCCAAAGACTGCAAACAACATCCCTATCTGCCACTGATATTTCAAGCACCATTGGATCAGCAGGCTCATATAGCCCAAGTGGCAGAGCTGCTTGTACTCCAACCTGAATCTGTTCAGAGCTTTCTCTTGATCTAGGCCCTAATGAAAACTAACAACTTTTTGAGTCACTTGATAAATAGGCCAGAGTAACACACCCAAATGAGATATGTTGCCTCCAAAATCCAAAGAGGCTCCCTAGGCATTGTGTCTCCTTTTTAGTTGTGGGAGGGGCCAGATGCAATTACTTATCCTTCACTTTAGAAGGAATATGTCAACATGCCCCACACTACTGGACCCCTAGAAATTTCACTGAGGTGGAAGGCACCTGAATTTTTATCAGATTAATTTTCCACACTCTAGCACATAAATGTTTTACCAATAAATCCAGAGTCATTGACACTTCTTCCTTACTAGGTTCAATCAGCATAATGTCATCAAGGGAAAGATGATCAAGGTCCCTGCAGACTAAATTACGGCATAGGACTGGAGAGTTGAAACAGACCTGAGGTAGGACACTGAAGTTAAATCACTGGCCTTGCCAGCTAAAGGCAAACTGATGGTTCTTCAAAACAGGTATGGAGTAAAAGGCATTAGCCAGATCAATAGCTGCATCCCAGGTACTAGGAGATATATTAATTTTCTCGAACAATGAAACTACATCTGGAATACTAGCTGCAATTGGAGTCACTAACTGGTTATGTTTTCAGTAATTCACAGTTGTTCTCCAAGATCCAACTGTTTTTTGCAGAGGCCAAATAGGTGAGTTGAATGGGGATGTGGTGGGAACCACCACCCCCTGCATTCTTCAAGCCCTTGATGGTGGCAGTAATCTCTGCAATCCCTCCAGGAATGCAGTATTGCTTTGATTTACTATTTTCCTAGGTAGGGGCTGCTCTAATGGCTTCTACTTGGGTTTTCCTACGATAATAGCCCTTACTCCATTTGTCAGTGATCCAATGTGGGGGTTCTGCCAGTTGTTGAGTATATCTATTCCAATGATGCATTCTGGAACTGGGGAACTCACTACAGGATGGGTTCAGGAACCCACTGAACCTATTGTGAGACAGACATGAACTTAGACTCCATTAATTACCTGACACCATATGCTCCCACCCTGATTGGTAGGCCACAGTGACTTTTTGGGTCTCCTGGAATTTGTCAGTTCAAAGCCAGTATCCATTAATCTGCTAAAAGTCTGACTATTTCCTTTTCCCCATTGAACAATCACTCTAATAAAAAGCTGAAGATTGTTTTGGGGAACGCTGGGAGAAAGATTAACAGTATAAATTTTTGGCAGTGTAGTGATGTCCTTCCTTAAGGGGACCTAGCCTCCCTTTCATTCAAGGAGTTGTGGGTCTTAAAACTCACTCAAGTCTGGAAAGTGATTGAGGAGCTGTGATTCTCTATCCTGGCAATTCAAGTTAGGTTGCTGTTCACTTGACCAGAATTCTTTCACTTGTACAGATCAAGTAAATATTTAGTAGATTTTCTATTTCATTCCTAGGGACACATGACTAAGTAGCCAATGCCACAAATCCATACAAGTCACACTATTCTAATTACTGCTTTGACTCCGCTGTCCAAGGCAGTAACCATGCCCACCTTGTCTTTGTCGACTGAGTGCCACCACTGGGCCCCTACTACTATAGGGTCCAATCAGCCCCATTCTAGTTAGATGTCTTAGTTCAGTTACGGCAATTCTCATATAAAATAGCAATCACGGCAGTCTTCAAGAATGCCGGGGATCCCTTCACAAATTTGTTCCTCACAAAGATGTATCCTCTGGGCACTCCATGTGTGGGTCTGTGGGTCTAAGCTGAAAAATCCACTCTAGCACATCAATTTTGCTAAACCTTTGGGTACATTCTTCTACAGTATACAAAGGCAGGTCTGCTACTCCAATCTGATTTAGTGTAAACCGGCATGTAATCTATGTTTCAGCAACCCAACCAAATAAACTATTAGATGCTTTCCTAACTTTTGAGTTGAAACATTGAATGAAGAATCTGTGTTTAGTGGGCCATATTAATAAACTCAGACTGATCCATCTTTACTTTCCTTGCACCATTATCCCTTAATAGCCATTCCCACACATGTTTCCCAGAATTCTGTTGGCACACATTAGAAAAGTCAAGCAATTCTTTTGGAGTGTAGCGTACCTCCTCCTGGGTCACACTTTGTACTTCACCTTTTGGGGCTTGCTGGGACTTAAACCTAGTTATAGGTCTAGAAGCCAAATTGGGTGGTGGGGATGTGTTCTGAGAACATTCAGATTGTCTTGTAAGACATCTGCCTCAGGCAATTCCCCAGGTGATGACTCAGACAAAGGCTCTTCAGACACAGCTGGGTTGGTAAAATCTGATAGGGGTGGAGAGGCTAATGGTTTTACCAGGGAGGGTGGCTTAGCAGACAAAGATGGAGTAATCTATTCAGCTGGGAGTGAAGCAGCTGGTACTGTTGGCACAAGTGATTCAATGGAATTTAGGAACTTAGTGCCCCCAGCTTCCTGATTATCTGCACATGTGTCCCCATCCCAAGTTTCAGGATCCCATTTGTTCCCAATGAATGCCCTCACTTTAACTTCAGACACCACTCAAGTTGGGAATTCAGTTGGCATTGTAATTCACCCACTTTTATGATAAGACTCTGGGTTTATGTCATGGATTGAATTGTGCCCCCCAAAAATATGTGTTAACTTGGTTAGGCCATGATTCCCAGTATTGTGTGGTTGTTCTCCATTTTGTGATTATAATTTTCCTATATGTTGTAAATCCTAATCTCTGCCTGTGGTTAATGAGGCAAGATTAGATTATGTTGAAGAGGATTAGGGTAGGATGTAACACCTTTACTAAGATCACATCCCTGATCCAATGTAAAGGGAGTTTCCCTGGGGTGCGGCCTGCACCACCTTTTATCTTACAAGAGAGATAAAAGGAAAGGGAAGTGAGCAGAGAGTTGGGGACCTCATACCACCAAGAAAGCAGTACCCGGAGCAGAGCACATCCTTTGGACCTGGGGTCCCTACACCTGAGAAGCTCTTTAACCAGGGGAAGATTGATGACAGGAACCTTCCTCTAGAACTGACAAAGAGAGAAAGACTTCCTCTGGATCTGATACCCTGAATTTGAGGTTGTAGCCTACTAGACTGTGAAAGAATAAATTTCTCCTTGTTAAAGCCATCCGCTTGTGGTATTTCTGTTATGGCAGCACTAGATGACCAAGACAGTTTGGTTTTTGGCTATATAAGTTCTGTTACTACAAGAAATAAGGCTTTCTTTCAAAGCACAAGTGGAAGCTTTGAGGTCATTTATGCAGTGCTTGATCTTTGACTCTGAAGCCCTGAGCTCATCTCTTTCTTTCACCACTTCGTCTAGCAAAAGTAGGACCAACCAGACAGCTTCCTTATATTCTTCATTATGACAAAATTGTAGAAAGTTACCAAACATGCAATCACCCAGAGCCTTGCCTTTCACCAATACCTGGTGGTCATATTTTGTGTATTTCTAGTACCACCTCACGCCATGGATTAGCAGCGCCCTCTTTACTACTGGAAGTGGAGTCGTCAACATCTTAAGACTAACCAAACTTGAGAATCAATTTAGAAAACTCATCCTTACAATTTTGTTTCTCTAAAACCACACTTGGGATAGGAGGGCCTGAACCTGACCATTCATTTAATTCCCTTCCAGGGGGAGAGTATTTTTATCTTAAGATATGCTTTATGAAACCACCAGATTCCCTAAAAGCACAGCCAATATAAAAGGGAAATTCCTTCTCTACCCCTCACTAACTTGCATTGACTCCTTCCTTTTCTTATAGTTACCCATACTAGGGGCCCAGGTGAAGTTGTCTGGGAGATTTGCCTTAAAAGATTAATATGCATCTAAGCTGATGAGACAAAGTTTTTCTTAACCACCTCACAATCTTAGCCTCCTTGACCTGGATGATTCCTGAGACTATTTATTCAGATTACCCTGCTGGGGTGGGGCTAAAATCATTTCATGTCAAATCTTAGAAGAACAGTCTTAAAACAATGTCTTACTGGATTCCTGATTGTTCTCCTCCAGAGGATCCTGAGAGTGGTGGTATTCACCATGTCTAACTGAGAAAGCGGATATATAAAGTGGATGTAAGGCAGCCAGGAATTCTGCATTGTTTACCAATTTAGTTCAACAGCTTGTGCAGCGGTATACCATACTTTTCAATCTCTTCTTTTATTCAGGCAAGACAACAGAAATGGCACTTTTAAGCCTCTCCCCAAAATGGCACTGCCTGATTCTCCATTGAAATTCAAAGATGAATTAGGGATCATAACCTTTCCAAATATCTCCAGTACAGGAAGCAGTAGGTGCCCAGAGGTAGTTACTAGGAATGTAGAAGTTGGGTCTGCAAGCACAAGGTATGTAACTCTACCCTTGACCTCTATATTGACCTCAGTGACCACCAGTAAGACACAGAATCCCTAAGAACCATGTTTGTTAGCATTTGTTAGGCAAAACCTCTGTGGCGTATGACTTTCCTGTCTCAGAAAGGTGAGTGTTCATGATGCTTGGTGTTCTCTGCAGTGTGATGTTTTGGGAACCTGAATACTATGCAAGGGTGAAACACCAGTGGACTTCAGGATGTCCAAATGAAGCTGTGGTAGAAAGATCAAAGAGACAGTATAATGGGAGGAACTCAAATAAAAGCTTGGAAACCAAAAATACCCTGATATCATCTGTCTTAGTCATCTAATACTGCTCTAACAGAAATACCACAAGTGGATGAGTTTAACAAAGAGAAATTTATTCTCTCACAGTCCAGTAGGCTAGAAGTCCAAATTCAGGGTGCTAACTTCAGGGGAATGCTTTCTCTCTCTGTCAGCTCTGGAGGAAGGTCCTTGTCATGAATCTTCCCTTGGTCTGGGAGCAACTCAGCACAGGAACGTCAGGTCCGAAAGATGTACTCTGTTCCCAGCACTGCTTTCTTGGTGGTATGAGGTCTCGATGTCTCTCTGCTTGTTCCTCTCTTTCATGTCTCAAAAGAGATTGGCTTAATCTTGTAGATCTCATCAATATAACTGCCACTAATCCACCTCATTAAATCATAGTGATAGGATTTACAACATGTAGGGAAATCACATCAGATGACAAAATGATAGACAATCATGCAATACTGAGAATCATGACCTAGCCAAGCTGACAGATATTTTGAGGGGCCACAATTCAGTCCATGACATCATCCAACATCCTGGCCACACCCAAATTTCCCAATTGTGCAATGAATGTCTTTTATGTTAACTTTTTCAAACCAGAATCCAATCAAGATGTGTGCACTGCATTTAGTTGTTTTATATTTTTGTCATTTTAAAGTAGAACAAGTCACACACGTGTTGTTTTATTTTCTTCATAAGTAGACATTTTGAAAAGATTCGAACAATTACGTTATAAATCTCCACATTCCTGGCTTGTTCTGTCGTCTCTCAAAGCATTTTTCAGCATGTTCTTTTGTCTCCTATATTTCCCGTTTATGGGAAATCAGGACAAAAGTCTTGATTAAATTCAGGAGAAACATTTCAGACAAGGGTATTTCAAAGGCAATTCTTTTACCTCATATCACACTACATCAGGAGATACTCAATGTCAAGTTGTCCACTATTAATGAGGCAGAGTTTGATGATGACAGATCTCTCTGTATTAAACGTACATTTTCCCCTTTGCAAATTGAAAGTGAATATGCAGGGTAATAATCTGATCTCGTACAAGAATTCTATTTCCCAACCACCTTTCACCTAATGGTTTCAAAATTAATTGATAATCCTTGACAGAATCCATTATTTCAGGGTGGTAAAATGGTGATTTCTAGTGTCATCATTTTCCTGTATTTATTAGCTGGCAATCTGTTACAATCCGCCTAACAGTTCTTCCTCTAAAGACAACATAATAGTCATTTGGACTATTCACCAATATTCTGTATTTCCCTTCCCTCTGAGTGCAGGATGGATGTATTAGTCAGCTTTTGCTTTAGTAACAATCCAAAATCTTAGTGGCTTAATACAACAAGCGCTTCTTGCTCACAGGTCTGTGATTTAGCTGTGGCTCAGCTGTGGCTCAATTGGGCTTTACTCTAGGCTCCTGATCAGCACCTGCTGTCTCTCAGACTAGAACTTGGAATAAAGGCTCAGTGGGTACTGCGGACCTGTGCTTTTCCTGCTGGATTCTATAAGTGCAAAAGAGGGAAGCAAAGTATGTCAAGTCTCTTAAAGCCTTTCTTGGGTCAGGCACACTGTCACTTCTACCCACACTGCATTGGCCAAAGCAAGTCACAAAGTCAGTGGAGGGAAGAAGTATATTCTGCTCCAGGGGAGAGAAAGGGGAGAAAATTATTTGCTAAAAAATGACACAATCTGCCACAATGGGATTGAATTTTCTACTCTCCTAAATTTGAGAATGGCCGTGTAACTTGCTTGGGCCAATGAAATATGGGCAGGCTTGTGATGGGATTTCCAGCACCTTCCGTTCTACTGCCACAGTGACCAGCAGCGTTCTAAATGATAGAGTCTCTGTCATTTTGCCTTCCAAAGACTAGGCAGCTAGTCCTTCGTAAACCCCTTGAATCATAGTACACAAGTAGCTGTCTGCTATGTCTGAGTAAAGTCATCCAACTAATAAAATACTTCAACTACTAAGATCTCTGACATAATCATAGTCCTTCATAGTTTAAAAAACTCTTTAATATTCATTTACAAATCAAAATAATATAAAATAAAAACATCTCTATTTTACTGATGGGCAAACTGAGACTCAGATAAGCTGAAGAGTATCTCTGAAGTCACAAGGCTAATAAGGGGTAGACTCTATACTAAAGCCAAGATATTAAAAAAGTTACCTTTGAGTCAATTCCAACTTATGGTGATCCCATGTGTTTCGGAGTACATTTATGCTCCATAAGATTTTTAATGAATGTGACCTTTTGGAAGTAAATTGCCAGGCCTTTCTTCCAAAGCCCCTCTGGGTGGATTTGAATGGCCAACCTTTCAGTTAACAGAGGATTTAACCATTCCCACCACCCAGGGACTCCAAAAAACCAAAAACCAAACCCATTGCCGTCAAGTGAACTCCAACTTATAGCTACCCTATAGCACAGAGTAGAACTGCCCCATAGGGTTTCCAAGGAGTGCCTGGCAGATTCAAACTGTCCACCTTTTGGTTAGCAGCTGTAGCTTTTAACTGCTACGCCACCAGGGTTACCCAAGGACTCCATTGACTCCTAATTCAGTGCTCTTTCATTATGATAGGGAAAATGGGCCCTTTCTTGACACGTGCAGTATTTCCAGCATATTTGGAAGTCTCTGTCTTTCAAATTATCTTCAGGCAAAAAGTAATCCGTTGACCTGTTTTCAAACTTGGCCTTATATTTGAGGTTTATTTTCTTCTTTTCTCTTTAGCATACATTGCTTCTCAGTCTGTGTTCTGATTTTCTTCTTTCCGTATTTTAAATATTTTCTGATGGCCAATTATCTGGGGAAAAAAAGGTTCATATTTTGATTAAAGTTACATGGTTGATATTACTGTATTTGCTTCTCAACCCACAGAAAGCTGCCCACAATGATTGCTTTCTTTCCCACTTGCCCTTCACCCAGGTCAGTATTTCACCCTTTTGTTGTCATTGTTAGGTGCCATAGAGTCAGGTCCAACTCAGAGAGACCCTATGTACAACAGAATGAAACACTGCTCAGTCCTGTGCCATCCTTATAATTGTTGTTATGCCTGAGCCCATTGTTCCATCCACTGTGTCAATTCATATCATTGGGGTCTTCCTCTTTTTTGCGGGCTCTCTACTTAAACAAGATTGACATCCTTTTCCATGGACTGACCTCTTCTGATAACATGTCCAAAGTATGTGAGACGTAGTCTCACCATCTTTGCTTCTAAGGAACATTCTGGCTGTACTCCTTCCAAGACAGATGTATTCATTCTTTTGGCCCAAACCCAAAACACCAAACCCGTTGCCGTAAAGTTGTCTCCGACTCGTAGCAACTCTAAAGAACAGAGTAGAACTGCCCCATAGAGTTTCCAAGGAGCGCTTGGTAGATTCGAACTGCCAACCTTTTGGTTAGCAGCCGTAGCACGTAACCACTATCCCACCAGGTTTCTATTCTTTTGGCATTCCGTGGTATATTCAATATTCTTCGCCAACACTACAATTCAAAAGCATCAATTCTTCTTTTGTCTTCCTTAATCATCATCCAGCTTTCACATGCACATGAGGTGATTGGAAACACCATGGCTTGGGTCAGACTCACCTTAGTCTTTAAGGTGATATCTTTGCTTTTCAACACTTAAAGAGGTCTTTTGCAGAAGATTTGCGCAATGCAACACGTCTTTTGATTTCTTGACTGCTGCTTCTACGGGTGTTGATTGTGGATCCAAGTAAAATGAAACCCTTGACAACTTTAGTCTTTTCTCTCTTTATCGTGATGTTGCTTATTAGTCCAGTTGTGAGGATTTTTGTTTTCTTTATGCTGAGGTGTAATCCATACCGAAGGCTGTGGTCTTTGATTTTCATCAGTAAGTAGTTCAAGTCCTCCTCACTTTTAGCAAGCAAGGTTGTGTCATACCGCAGGTTGTTAATGATTCTTTCTCCAATCTTGATGCCCCATTCTTCTTCATACAGTTCAGCTTCTCAGGTTATTTGCTCAGTATACAGATTGAATAAGTATGGTGAAAGGATACAACCCCTACACACACCTTTCCTGATTTTAAACTATGCAGTATCCCCTTGTTCTATTCGATTGACTGCCTCCTGATCTATGTACACATTCCTCATGAGTGCAATTAAGTGTTCTGGAATTCCCATTCTTAGCAATGTTATCTGTAATTTGTTATGATCCACACAGCTGAATGCCTTTGCATAGTCAATAAAACACAGGTAAACATCTTTCTGGTATTCTCTGCTTTCAGCCAGGATCCATCTGACATCAGGAATAATCACTCTTTCATCCCCCTTTTTTAAATTTTTTTTTTTTCATGAAAGTTGATGGAAAAAGCACTAAACCACAGCATGGAACGACGGCAGGAAAGCAAGGGAAAGTTTATGGGCCGCTACATGTGGTTAAAACACTACTCAAATTATAAACCACAAAATGAGAGTAAATTCCTTTCCAAATTCCCATACAAATCTGGTCTGTTATACAGCAGGGCTGGTGTGTATTTGCTGCGAAACTATCCTTAGAAAGGAATCTATCTAATTCACTCCATTTCCCCACAATCTCTACTTTGTCCAAGATACTCTGCTCAAGTGATGTTATAAAAAATTACATATGTGCAATAGGTTAATAAATTTAAAGTCTTGTTTTAGTTGGGAAAAAGTTAGAGACTACCTTTAAACTGTGAATTTTAATATGTGCATTAAAATATCTAAGATATGAATAAAAATGAAGTGTACAATATACAATCTCATGGGGCAGGAGGAATAGAATGTGAACAGAAAATAAAATGTACTAAATCTCTCCCACCCTGCCAGAAAAAAAAATAAAGTAGAAAACAGAAAAAGCAAAAAAAAAAAAAGGATAACTCTGTTCAGTCCTCATCCTCAATCCCTGCCGCTTTCTCACATCCTTAATTCTTTTCTATAAATGTCTCACAATCTCTGTTCTTCCTTTCCTTTCCTCATTTTGTTTCCTGGGAATTCTTTTCTAATTATTCACAGTTGATCTTGATCTTTCTGCTCATTGCTTCCTCTCAAAAATTACCATAAAAGTGTGAAAACACTTGCAGCTCTTTCTATATGTTGTGTTCTAAAACTGAGGATGAGTTTATAGAACTGGAGCTGGCAAACTATGGGCCATATCCATTCTGTGGTCTGTTTTTGTAAGGATCGCCAGTGGAGGATGGTTTTTACATTTTTAAATGTAAAACCAAACAATAACAATCCACAGAGACAGTAGGGCCTACAATGCCTAAAATATTTACTATCTGACCCTTTATAGAATAAGTTTGTCAACCTCTGTTCTGGGCTATTGAAAACGAAAACTTCTGGTCCCTGTTCTTTCGCCACCCTCAGCAGTCTTCATTATTCTTTGAGATTCTCTTCCAGAAAAGTTGCTAAAGCAGAGGATCTTGCCCAGGAATACAGGGCAATCCATTGGAAAAAGGAACCGGAATCTCAGGCCCTTAGTATTTTTCCTCACGTGGGCATGACCATTATTAGAAGAGTTTAAAATTTCTTTTTATTTCAATTGGCTGTTTGGAGACTAGAGTATTTTTTATCACAAAGAAGGACTCCTCAAACCATGGCCTTCATATTCCCATGTACCAGAGGTTCACCAGAGAACTGGCAGACATACGGTCCTCTGGTGGCGCAGTAGTTAAGAGCTCAGCTGCTAACCAAAATGTCGGCAGTTTGCATCCACCAGCTGCTCATTGGAAACCCAAGGGGGCAGTTCTACTCTGTCCTATAGGGTTGCTATGAGTTGAAATTGACTCCATGGCAATGGGTTTATTTGGGTTTTGGTATCCTCAGCCCAAGAAGCCCTGGTGGTGCAGTGGTTAAGTGCTTGGCTGCTAACTGAAAGGTCAGCAGTTGGAACTCACCAGCCACTCCACTGGAGAGAGATGTGGCGTTCTGTTTCCATAAAGATTACAGCCTTGGAAACCCTATGGGGCACTCTATTCTTTCCTACAGGGCCGCTAAAAGTCGGAATCAACTTGACGGCAATGGGTTTGATATTTTGTTTTATCGCCAGCCCAGAGTAGGAAGGAAAGAGGTGAGGTGACAGCCACACAAAAGGCAACAGGAAGACTGTGCAGGAGAAAGAACTGAATAATTTACCCTCTTGGTGCATCCTAGGTGGTGGCCACTGGATTTTCCCAGGCCACACCAAGTGAGAAACTTAATTGTGTTATTGTCCCACATTTGAATGACGCCTCCCCTCTCTGCTTTGGACTCACCCGTTAGCAGGAAGAGGTTCCACTGTGGAAGCAGGGAGCCTGGAGGCAGCGATAGCGGTGTCCCTGGGGACCGGGATATTGGCATGCTGGTTGTGCTGCCAAGCCTGACTGCTTGTCTGAGACAAACATCAGAGTCAGAATACCTTGTGAGTTTGTAACGGCATATCCTGGGAAAGCCTGCGCTCAAAATCCCAACCATTATGAGGGGAAATATGCTGTCTGCCTGCAAAATAGGATGAATACAAAATAACAGATAACCAATGATATACTAGAGCAAACCTCAGAGCCAAGACCTACCTAAATGTAGGCACTTACTAGCGAAGAGAAAGGTAAACTTCCATGCTTAGCCAGGGGCTGTGAAAATAAATATAAAAAGTACAAATACAATAAAATAAAATCATATAGTATACAAAAGCAGTGATAACAACAATAATAACGTGGGCCCAGAACACTGTTGCAACTGGAATCTAAGTTCATAGAGTGATTTGCAATTTTTTTAAATAAATGCTTGTTAAACCTATTGAGCTGTTATTTTTTATTCTAAGGCTCAGGCAGAACAAGACACTTGTTCAGGGCCACGTTGTTATAAATGACAAGACAAAGAATAGAGGGACGTGGAGGGATGCCGAGAGAAAGAGCACAGATGAAATTAGACTGGTGTAGCTTTGACTCCTCTCAAATCTGCCACTTGGAAGTTGTATAATTTGGGGCAAGTTACTCACCTCTCTGAGCTTCTGTTTCCTCGTTTATCTATTTGGAACACTATCTACTTTTCAGGGATGTTGTGAGGAGTACCAGTCCTTTTTCTAATGTGAGCAGCTTAAGGCTGACCATCTAGAGGGAAAGAAGACAGAGGAAGGCTGCTGCAGGTTTGTAGGTGCAGGTACTCACTACAGGAATCATGGACCAAAGCTGGCCTGAGTATTAAGACACCAGAATTCAGGGCAGAGTTATATCCATATTCCATGGCCTTTTGGGATAAAAGGTTACAGCAGCATGCAGTTCTCACAATCAGTCCTACAATGGCTAGGGGAATTCCTGGCTGCAATAAGCATTTCAATTCTGGGGTCAGGGATTCTGAGGAAAATGTCTACAAGTCAGCCTCCTCCCCTCCACTGTCTGATAGGCATTCCAGTTTCTCAAAGAATGCCAAAACAAACAAACAAACAAACAAACCCATTGATATCGAGTCAATTCTGACTCATAGCAACCCTACAGGACAGAGTAGAACTGCCCCATAGAGTTTCCAAGGAGCATCTGGTGGATTCAAATTGCCAACCTTTTGGTAATCAGCTATAGCACTTAACCACTATGCCACCAGGGTTTCCAAAAGAATGTCAGGATTAGGAAAATCTCTTTTTTTTGCCTCTCACTATGAATCCTGTTTTATGAAACTCTCAGCCCCCTGGAAGCCTTCTGAACATATTCACATAAGACATCTTTCCTGTCTTAGTGGTTAAGGGCAGAGAAAATGAAATAGAAAGGACAATGAAAGACTGACATTTCATGGGCAGAGTAGTCTCCAGGTATTCCCTGCACTGTGAGGCGTTACTAGGTAATATCTTTATTTCCAGGTCTACAAAGTCTTTGTTATTAGCAGTAATGAATACATAACATTGGTAGAATGCTTTGGAAAGCAATAAAGCATAATGTAATGAAGCTGAACGGGAATATAACCTATGACTCAGTAATCCTATTCCTAGGTATATAACCTGAAAACTCTTGTACTAAGAGGCACGAGAATATTCTAGCAACATTGTTCATAGTGGCAAATACCTAGAAGCAAACCACGTGTCCATCAAAGACAGGATGTATTAATAAAGAGTGGTATATCCATACCATGAAGCACTATACATCAATAATACAAAAAAATTGGTGTAATCCAAGGATATGAATAAATCTCAAAAACATAATGCTGAGGGTAACAAAAACAATTCACAAAAGAATATGTTCGTATTTATAGAAAGCTTAAAAAGAAGCAAAACTACATAACATTACTTAGGGATAGCTGATGGTTGAGTGGTAGAATTCTTACTTTCCATGCAGGAGACATGGGTTTGAATCCTGGCCAAAGCACCTCACGTGCACCCACCACCCAGGTTGCACGTAGCTGTGATGCTGAACAGGTTTTAGCAAAATTTGCATACTAAGACAAGGAAGAAAGGCCTGGTGATTTACTTCTGAAAATCAGTCAGTGAAAACCCCATGGATCACAGTAGTCTAACTGACAACTGACCATGGGGATGGCACAGGACTGGGCAGCATTTCGGTCTGTCGTGTTTGAGGTCTTCATGAGTCAGGAGTGACTCCATAACAGCTAACAACAATATAAGTGACATAAAACTATGAAGAAAACTAAGGGGATGATTGGTTACCTCTGAAGGTTTGGAGGGGGATGCAATCAAGGAGGTCCCCAAGAGGCTTCAAAGGAACTGGCACTATTCTAATTTTAAGTTGGCTGGTAAGAACTTGAGTGTTTATTTTATGATTGTAATTATAGTTTTTAAACTGTTCATGTACATTATATGCACCCTTGGGTAAAAAAAAAATTTCACAATAAAAAAAAAAAAAATTAATGTAACCCAAATGTACTTGGGGTCTCTCGGGTAGCCTCTGCTCTCCCTCTACACTATCTTGAGCCCAGTAACAGCGCCAGTATCATTTGACTAACGTCTTAGATATCTAGCGCTGGTATAACAGAAATACCATAACTGGTTTAACAAACAAAAGTTTATTTTCTCACAGTTTAGGAAGCTAGAAGTCCAAACTCGGGGTGTTGGCTCTAGGAGAAGGCTTTCTTTCCCTGTTGGCTCTGGGGGAAGGTCCTTGTCTCTTCAGCTTCTGCTTCCTGGTTCCTTGGAGATCTCCACATATCTTGGCATCTATTTTACCTCATCTCTCTCCTCTGCTTGCTTGTTTAATTTCTTTTATATCTCAAAAAAAAAAAAAAAAAAAGACTCAGGACATTCCCTACACTAATCCTGCCTCATTAACGTAACACAGACAGCCCATTTCCAAATGGGATTATAACCACAAGTGTAGAGGTTAGGATTTACAATACATATTTTTGGAGGACATAATTCAATCCATAACAGCCAGTAATGCCAGTTTTTATTAAACATTTTGTAGAAGATGGAAATGTTATAAATTGTACATACAGCACATGGCAAAATTAAACTTTCCCGTTAATCATCTTCATTCTTCCTGCCTTTCTACACTGCTTTTTACAAATGTTCTCTCTTTCTCATACATCTGTCTCCTCCAGAGCTTCTAACCAAAGCAAAAAAACAAACCCATTGCCGTCAAGTCGATTCTGACTCACAGCAATGCTATAGGACAGAGTAGAACTGCCCCATAGGGTTTCCAGGGAGCAGCTGGTGGATTCGAACTGCCGACATTTTGGTTAGCAGCCATAGCTCTTAATCACTGCACCACCAGGGCTCCAGAGGCTCTAAAGAGCCCCTCTATAAGCTACAACAGTCAGTTCTTCCCACTTCATATAGTCAACCATCCTGACAATCTCCTACCTTGAAAGAATGAACTGGGGGCATTTATTGCCACAGGTGCGTGCACACACACACACACACACACACACACAAAGATGCAGAATTTCGAATTTCAACAAATAACTATTGACCACCACAACAACTTGCTTTCAGAAAAGAAAAGGTACAGCTGGATAGGAACTTATCCATTCCAAAAAGGAATACATTCTGAGGAATACTGACAAATAAGATAGGTATTGGCCTCTTCAGTAATGAGAAGAATCAGTTTTATTGTTGTCAGTAGAATGGATTCAATCATTTGATCTCCCATTCTTAGTTCATGATTTCACCTCATTCTTCAGAGAAAATAGAAGCCATTAGATGTGAAGCCCCACATCTTCTTACCAGCAAACCTACAAACCTCCCTGCTAATACACCCCTGTCATATCCTTCCTCCCTCTGCTACAACAGGGAAAAGGAAACTCCTCCCATCAAAGCCCACTCTTGCCTTTGGGTTCTGGACTTCATTTTTTCTTACTTTTTAAAGGAGTCCCTGGGTGGTGGGGGCCCTGGTGGTGTAGTGGTTAAGAGCTTGGCTGTTAACCAAAATGCTGTCAGTTTGACTCCACCAGCTGCTCCTTGGAAACCCTATAGGACAGCTGTCCTCTGTCTTATAGGGTCACTATGAGTCAGAATAGCCTTGTCGGCAATGGGGTTGGTTTTTTGGTTTGGTACAAAGGGGTCCTTGGGTGGCACAAATGGTTAAGTGCTCAACTACTAGCTAAAAGTTGGCGGCTGGAACCCACTCAATGGTGCCATGAAGAAAGGCCTGGCAATTGGCTTCTGAAAGGTCACAGCCACTGAAAACCCTATGAAGCAGTTCTACTCAAACCCATGGGATAGCCATGAGTCAGAATCAGAAATGATTCGACAGCAGCCTTTTTTTTTTTTTTTTAAAGATTTCAGCCTAAAATTATTCTTTTCCTCTCCTGAACCTCCAAACTCTCCCTTCTTCCTGGATAAGCTTCATTGGCATAAAAACATAGCAATGGCAATTCTTCATTGACCCACTTTTCTCCTCTCTGCAGCTCTTATATTCAGCTTCTTCACTGCTCTCTTTATAACCAAACTTCTTCAAAGGGCTCTTTACATCTACTGTCTCCACTCCCTAAACTCTCATACAATCTCATGCTACTATAATCTGGTTCCTGGCCTCCCCGCTCGCTGAAAATGTTCTTGGCAGAGCACTCGTTGGCCACCATGTTATTCAAAATTCAGTGGACACTTCTCTGTCCTCCTCTAACTAAACTTCTCAGCAAGAGAAGTTCTTTGAAACTTCTTTGAAAACCTCTTCCTTTTTGCTTCCAAAAACCACCCTCTTACTGTTTCTACTCAGTCTTCTCTAACAGTTCTGCCACCTTTACCTAAATTTCAAACTGTAGGATTCCCAAGGGCTTAACGTAAGCCCTTTTTACGCTTCTTTCTACATTCTTTCCCTAAATGATTTCATCGGTTCCCATGGATTTATGTATGATCTTTACACGGAGGCCTCTCAAATTTATATCCGAAGCCACTGAGTTCTCTGAGCTCAAGACTCATATACAGCTTCCCACCTGGACCTTCTCTTAGATCTCTTTCACCCATCTCATGCATCAAGGGGACTCTTGGCTTTCATTCAAGCCTGCTTCTTTCTCCTTCTTCCAAGTATCTCCAAATCAGTAAATGGTCCATCACTTAAGCCAGAGACATCCTTGATTCCTTTCTTCCCTTCATCACCCACATCCAAATCATCAACAATTCAGATTATTTTTTATCCTCAAAATGCCTCACAAACCCATATTCTTCTATGTGTACTGCTATTACATTATCCCAAGACAGGGATATCTTCCACACTCATGATGTATCGCAGTGGCCTCCTTATTGTCTACTCGGCCCTCTCTTATCAACTCCTACATATGAGGCAACAGCCTTTGCATAATCTCACTCTTGCTTCTCTCCAGGCTGCCTTGGGTCATTCTTCTCCACCCATACTTAACTAGGGGCCTCAGCGCTACCATTTGCTCTGCCTTGGTGTACCTTGGTATATAAGATAGGTATCTCTCCCCCTGCTTTTCTCTTTGTTACCAACTGAGTCTACTTCTTCACCTTAACAGAAAGAAGCCCCCATCAGCCTGTTTCAAAGCATCTTCATCTGGTGCTGCTATAACAGAAATACCACAAGTGGATGGCTTAAACAAAGAGAAATTTATTTTCTCACAGTTTAGTAGGCTGGAAGTCCAAATTCACAGCGTTGGCTCCAGAGGAAAGCTTTCTCTCTCTGTCTCTGGAGGAAGGTCCTTGTCATCAATCTTCCCCTGGACTAGGAGCTTCTCCGTGCAGGAACCCCAAGTCCAAAGGAGGCTCTCTGCTCCCAGCACTGCTTTCTTGTTGGCATGAGGTCCCTCCTCTCTGCTTGCTTCTCTTTCCTTTTATCTCTTGTAAGATAAAAGTGGTGCAGGTCACACTCCAGGGAAGCTCCGTTTACATTGGATCAGGAATGTGACCTTAGTAAGGGTGTTACATCACACCCTAATCTTCCTTAACATAATCTAATCTTGCCTCATTAACCACAGGCAGAGATTCGGATTTACAACATATAGGAAAATTACAAGCACAAAATGGAGAACAACCACACAATACTGGGAATCATGGCCTAACAAAGTTGACACATATTTTAGGGGGACACAATTCAATCCATGACACTAAGTCTATTATTTATTCTCTGCATAGCAGATTACAGGTTACAGCCACTTCGTTTAGTTTTTTGGGTTTTTTTTTTTTTTTCCTTTGTCTATGTGTTTTTGTCATTCTCCCCTACTAAAATACATTCTTCATAAAGGTCGGGACCTTGTCCGTTTTGTTTATCATTGTTTTCCCCATTCCTAGGATCATGCCTGCATGCAATATTGCCATATATGGTAATAAGGCAAGGAAATAACAAATTTATTATAAATCCACAATAAAATAATGACCTCATTATCAATTAGTGTATCACCTATTATGTGCCTGTCATTGCAGAAATAAAAAATTAGCATATCCAGCATGAGCGCCATGGTGGTTCAGTGGTAGAATGCGTGCCTCACATTCAGGAGACCCAAGTTTGATTCCCAGCCAATGCACCTAGCATGCAGCCACCACCTACCTGTCAGTGGAGGCTTGCGTGTTGCTATGATACTGAGCAGTAGAGTTTTTGGACTAAGACAGACTAAAAAGAAAGGCCTAGTGACCTACTTCCGAAAATCAGCCAACGAAAACCCTAGGGATGACAAAGGTCAGACCCCATTGGGCATGAGGTCATCATGAGTCTGGGTTAACACAAAAAACCAACCAAACCAAATCCAGCGCCGTCGAGTCGATTCCAACTCATAGCAACCCTATAGGACAGGGTAGAACTGCCCCATAGAGTTTCCAAGGAGTGCCTGGCAGATTCGAACTGCCGACCCTTTGGTCAGCAGCCATAGCACTTAACCACTACGCCACCAGGGTTTCCAACAGCAACTAATAACAACAACAACAAACAGCATAGTGAGCACTATGATAGAGAAACACAGGATGTTAAAGGCATACAAAGGTTGGGCACCGGATTTAGACAGGGCAGGAAGGGTGGCAAGTCCAGAAAGGCTGTATAGAGGAGTTGCCATCTGAGAGGATGCTTTAGGTTATCAAGTGAATAAATAGAGGAGGGGCACTCCAAGCAGAGTAAAGATAAATTGTACAAATCTGAGAAGACATATGGGCTCTCATGACTCTTCTCCATCGAACTTCAACCAGAAGTGTTTAAACTAAGGGCCCCACTTTCTGCTCCATTTACAGTTTCATTCTCTTCACACAAAACTAGAAAAACGTGCCACGCTTCAAACTATCACCTCATCCCAACCCTCTGCCTCCAGAAGCACCGTCTTTATTTACCTCAGGCAGCCCTCCTTTAAAAGAGATATTCAATCCTCCTTTAAAGTGTGCATATATCAAACGGAAGTCACAACCTGGAATACTTCCTCTAAGTGGAAGTTTGCTACATTAACCTGAATGAGAAAATCACAGCGAAGATGATTGCTGTCTTATCAGAATATCATTTACTCAACAGCTTCTCGAAGGTGAACAAGCCTCTTGAGCGCACAGTGCCGGTATAATCAAGACAGGTGCTCCTTGGTCTTCCTCGGTGCTCAGCGAAGGAAGAGCTTCAACACCTGTGAGATGGAACCACAGTTCAGGAACCTTTTGGAACAGTGTGTTCACGATAGATAAGTTTAGTTATGACAGTCCAGTTGAAGTGGCTGTGTGGTTAAAGTTGCTCTATCAAAACCTTTGTGATTTAAAATAAAACGAAAAGCTGAAGTAGGAGGTCCCGTTGCTGTTGAGTCAATTCTGGCTCATGCAAACCCCTGTGTATCGGGAGAACTGTGCACGTGGTTTTCAATGGCTGTAATCTTACAGAAGTAGGTCACCAGGCCTTTCTTCTGCAGCACTGCTAGGTCAACTGCCAACCTTCCAGTTAGTAGCCAAGTGCAAACAATTTGCACCACCAGGGACCCCTGGGGTACAAGGTAAGTAGTGGCTATTAACTGGAATCTGAGTAGAATCATCAGTTTCTAAAGTCTAAGATCTATGAATTCACAGCTGTCATTTCTGATTTATACTTAGTTTAAAAAAAAAAAAAAAAAAACCTCGATATGATATTTCCACCTTAAGGAATTAGAATTCTCCTTAAAAACAGAAGAACCTTTGGAAATAATCTGGTTCACTCCTTGATTTTATAAGTCAGGAGACCAAAGGCCAATACATCAAGATCATACTATAATAGGGTGTTGTGATCAAAGGAACCACTGCACCCTGTCTCAACAGCCTTCTCTAGCTGCTACAGCCCTTGAGGCTGTAATGTACCTGTCTGTCTATCTGTATTGCACATGCAGACAGGCTGCGCCTCAAACTTCCAAGCAGGCATTAGACTGCTAGGAATGAGACACAGACACCTGCTGGCATCAACCATTCCACGAGTGCTACGTTCATCTGTGATCGAGCTGGACACACGAGACGCCTACATAGTATTGGTGAAGTGAAAGCCATTAGTATTACTTATAAAAAGCAAACATTAAGTAATAACAACAGATTCCCTGCTTAGCCTTTCCCAAATTGCCTATGGCCATTCTTATGTTACTGGGCAGGCGCGCTGTGGTTCAGATCAGATGCTGTGTTCAAGTACCGCTACCTCCGGCTACCGCCACACTGTTCAGGGGCCTGCTTGGCTTCTGAGCCTTCTACTTTGCTGCTGGGCCTTGCTGGGCTTACCTGCCAGCTGGAAGACTCCTGCATAGGATCTCCCACATCTCTGCTGCTGGGCCCTTCTAAGCCTCTACTGCTGGCTCCTGCCAAGCTACCCGGGCCTACGGGGCTCTCTTGCCACCATGCTATCCAAGCCCCAGCTCCCCAGGGGCAAGGTGTGCAACCCCAGCACAGAGCACACTTAGGGCTCTGTCCTGCACGGGCAAGTGTTACAGCTCTTTTAGCTCTGCCAGCAAGCCTCCTGCCAAAAGCACTCAGCTTTCACTTCATATGCTGAGAAGACTTACTGCCACTGTCTTGCTGTCTTCAGCATTTGCTTTTTCTTCTGGGTCTAGGAGGTTCTCAGCACTGGGACCCTGAGTCCTTGGTCAAAAGGACACACTCTGCTCCAGATTCTTCTTCTTGATGGTAGTAAGGTCTCTCTGAACCTCTGTGGAATTGGCGCTTTTAAGCCTAGCAGGGGGGCAAAACCAACCAATCCCCTAGGTAGGCCACAGTCACCTTATTTGCAGAGTCATAGTAAACTGTCCAATCTCTGCAAGGGTTTTACACACCTTATTTGCATCATCCCAGACAATCATTTTGTGGAATTTACAAGACCATGGCTAGAAAGGCCATAAAAAAGCAATTCACTGAACCACAGACGCCTAGGTCAAACACCACCCTGTTAGCAGCATTTCCCACCCCAGGTTCTGCCATTTTTGTATGTGATTTTGCGTCCCCATGGGTGGCCTATCCAGAATCCTGCCTTTTCTTTTCTTTGATTCTTCCATCTCCATTAATCTTTTCCTTGCTTCTGTTACAACCACAAATCCACATTCTTTTGTGCATGTGACATAATGTAATCTAGAATTCCACACTCTGAGAATCGCATTGTATCATTCCAGCTAGTACTAAATTACTCCCAACACACCAGTGTTTTGACTTCTTTTTGACCCATCCATTAGCCCCTTCTGACTTCACTCCCATGCCTACTAGCTTAGATTCTATGGCCTACCATCTGGCAGCATCCTAAACCCCTCTGCCTTTGTCCTTATGGATTAGTTTCCTAGGGCTGCCATAACAACGTACCACAAACCAAGTAGCTTAAAAACAATATAATAAGGGACAGAGTTACTGGGCTGAGGGCTGGGGACCATGGTCTCCAGGAACATCTAGCTCAACTGGGATAACATAGTTTATAAAGAAAATATTTTACATCCTACTTTTGTGAGTAGTGTCTGGGGTCTTAAAAGCTTGTGAGTGGCCATCTAACATACTGCACTGGTCCCACCTCATCTGAAGCAAAGGAGAATGAAGAAACCAAAGGCACAAGAGAAACATTAGTCCAAAGGACTAATGGACCACATCTATCACAGCTTCCACCAGACTGGGTCCAGCACAACTAGATGGTGCCTGGCTACCATCACTGACTCTCTGACAGGGATCACAATAGAGGGTCCTGGACAGAGCTGGAGAAAAATGTAGAACATTCAACACACACACACACACACACACACACACACACAAACCCAGATCTACTAGTCTGACAGAAACTGGAGAAACCCAGAGAATATGGCCCCCAGACACCCTTTTAATTCAGAACTGAAGTTACTCCTGAGGTTCACTCTTCACCAAAGATTAGACAGGCCCATAAAACAAACAATAATACAGGTATCTCAACTATGTGTATGAGACTAAATGGGCACACCAGCCCAGGGGAAAGGATGAGAAGGCAAGAGGGGAAAAGAAAGCTAGATAAATGGAAACGTGGAACCCAGGATCAAGAAGAGGAGAGTGTTGACACGTGATGGGGTTGGCAACCAATGTCACAAAACAATATGTGTATTAATTGTTTAACGAGAAACTAATTTGCTCCATAAACCTTCATCTAAAGCACAATAAAAAGAAATACATATGTATATATTAAAAATATATATATATATTTGAGTTTATTCTCTCATAGTTCTGAAGGCTAGAAGTCAGAAATCAAGTTGTCAGTAAAGCTATGATCCCTACAAAGCCTACAACAGAGGGTTCTTCCTTGCCTCTTCCAGCTTCTGGTAGCCCCAGGTGCTCCTCGGCTTATGACAGTATAACTCCAGCCTTTGCCTCTGTCTTCATATGGGTGTCTTCTCTCTGTGTCTCTTCTCTTCTTATAAGGATACCGGGTATAACAGATGAGAGCCCACCTTGCTTCAATGTGACCTCGTGCTAACTTAACTAATTATTTTTCTAAAGATGTTATTTCCAAATAAGTTCACATTCACAGGTACTAGGGGTTTTTTTTTTTTTTTTTTTTAGGGGTTAGGACTTGAACATATCTCTTTGGGGGATACAATTCAACCCATAACACGTCCATTAAACCCAGTCCCCTTCCTCCCCAACTGTAACTCTGGGTCTCTTAAACTCTCAGCTTTCTCCTTGTTTGTACCCAGGCTGCTGATTACTGCTAGAGAAAAATCATACAACTATAAACTCATAACAAACATCATCTGGGTTCTTCACACTGCTCCACAAATCCATTGTGTTTCCTAGTCGGCTGAGACTTTCCGAATTTCAATAATGATTACTAAGATTTCTTCCCTCTCATGTATTTGATTCCTCTATATCTGGACTCACTGTCAGCAAATTATTCAAATTCTCACTTCATAGAAAATGGGAATGCATTAAACAGGAAGTCCCTCAACTTCTTAACTGTAATGGGTTGAATCTAAACTAAAAACCAAACCCGTTGCCATCAAGTAGATTCCAACTCTTACCGATCCTACAGAACAGAATAGAACTTCTCCATAGGGTTTCTAAGGCCGTAATCTTTACAGAAGCTGACTGTCACATCTTTCTCCCACGGAGCAGCTGGTGGGTTCAAACCACTGACCTTTTGGTTAGCAGCCGAGCATTTAACCAATGCCCCACCAACTTGAATAATGGCCCCCAAAAGATATGTCTAAGTCCTGTTAAGGATCTCAAGATGAGATCCTTAGGGGTGAGCCCTAAATCCAATGACAGGTGTCCTTACAAGAGAAAAGCAGAGGGGGATTTAAGACACAGACAAGAAGGCCACATGAAGACTGAGGTAGAGATTAGAGGTTTGCAACCCTATCCCAAGAAACCTGGAGCCACCAGAAGCTGGAAGAGGCAAGGAAGCATCCTCCTCTATCTACAGCCTTCAGAGGGAGAAAGACCCTGCTGACACCTTGATTTTGGACTTCTGGCCTCCCAAACTGTGAGAGAATAAATTTCTGTTGTTTTTAAGCCTCCAAGTTTGTGGTAATTTGGTATGGCAGCCTTAGGAAACAATTATACTAGCCAAGCTGACACTTAACCTGCACACATACTTGCCCTGTCCTTTTTTTCTTCTGTTGCAGTAGCAAGGGTGGGTCTCTCCTATTTACATCTACAAGGAGGTGGTGAATCCCACAATAAGGCATTGTGGTTAATAGTGCAAGTCCCCTGCCACACTACCTGGGTTTGAATCCTAGCTCTATCACTTACCACGTGGCTTTGGTCATTCAAAGAACCTATCTGTGCCTCAGTTTCCTCATCTGGAATAATGTGATGATAATAACAGTACCTCTCTCAGAGACATCACATAAGGGTTAGTGAGATAATGCTCTTGGAGCAGTTCCTCCACATAGAAGGGCACAATAAATTATTTTATTATCTCTGGACGACTTCTTAGGGATGAGTATCCCCTCTCTTGTTCCTTCAGCTTTTCTATCTCTATGGGATGAATTTTATGAGCATTTAAACACTTTAAACCATTCCTTTTCCAAAATACAAACAACCAACACCATCACTCTTTTGACCATACATCTCTCTCCAGCTCCCACTCCATCCCTAAACTCCATTTCATCACAAACACATATTTAATGTTCTGCACTCACTGCCTTCGCTTCTTCGCTCCCCGTTCACTCCCAAGCTCACTGAAATCTACCTGTTGTCGTTCCACTTGACAAGGCCATACATGCCTAAATTCAAAAGAAGACTTTAGCCCTTACCAGCCACATTGGACGCTGTTAACCACTTCCCACTTTCTGAAATGCTTTTTTTCATTGGCACTGGCACCAGCCCTCCTTATTTTCTTCCTGCTTCTCAGGTCAGTCTCATCGCTGGCTTCTACCTTCTCTAAAATGTCCTCAAATGATGAGCTCCTCAGGGCTCCTTCCTCACCAGTCCTCTTTCCTCACTCTATGTACTATGAGATATCAACCGCTCCCTAGACATCAATTTACTCTCAATAGACTGATGATTCCTAATTTGTATCTCTGGCTGAGACTTCTCTCCAGAGTACCAGGCTCAAATGTCCAACTATCTACTAGACATGTTCACTTGTATATCTTAAAAACCAGTTGTCATTGAGTCCATTCCAACTCATGGCAGCTTCATGTGAGTCAGAGTAAACTGCTTCATAAGGTTTTTAATGGCTAAGTTTTAGAAGTAGATCATTAGGCCTTTCTTCCGAGGTACCTCTGGGTGGGTTCCAAGTGCCAACCTTTTGGCTAACAGTTGAGCGCTTAACCATTTGTGCCAACCAGGGACTCCTTTGTACATCTTAGACACCTCAAATTCAACATGTCTAGCATCACAGGTTGGCAGTTCGAAACCACCAGCCGCTCCTTGGAAACCCTATGGGGCAGTTCTACTCTGTCCTATAGGGTGGCTATGAGTTGGAATCGATTCAATGGCAATGGTTTTTTTTGTTGTTTGTTTGTTTGTTTTTACACGGAAATACTCATCTTCCCTGGCCACTTGGAAAATCTACTTCTTCCCCAGTGTTCTTTGTCTCATTGAACGGCACTCCACTCACCCATTTGTTCAAACCAAAAAGCTGGGAGTCATCCTGGACTCTTGTCTTTTCCTTACCTCTTGCAGTCAATTTCCACCAAGTCCTATCTATCCTGTATTCTAATATCTCCCAGATTCATTAACTTCTCACTATCCCCACTGCCCTAATATAACCCAATACCATATCCCACACACATTTAAACTGGTCTCCAACTGGGTTTCCTCCAGCCTTTCTCCAAATTCCAGCTGGAATAATCTTTCCAAAATATTAATCTGAATGCAGTCACTGCCTCACCCCACAGGCACACTAGCCAGTATTTGCCCTTATGATAAAACCTAAATTTCTCTAAAAGGTTTACCAGTTCCAGCCCCTCCCCAATCTGGCCCTGGTCATTTTGCATCAGTCTCATAGCCTGCCTGGAGTCTGTTCTCTTCTTTCCTGGCTTAATGCTATCTCTTCCAGGAGGACTTCCATGACTCTGTAGATTCCAGATGCTCTGTTAGGGGTAGAATTGTGTCCCCCCAAAATATGTGTTGGAATCCTAACCCCTATACCCGTGGATGTAATCTGATTTAATGTAGCATAATCACCATCCATAATGCAATGTAAGGTAATGTAATCCATTGTTCAGTTGTGGTCATACCAGTGTAGTGTGAATCCTAAACCGATTCACATCTGAGGTGTATAAAGGGCAGCATGGACACAGAGATGCAAACACAAACAGGGAAGAGAGACACCAAGGAAGCAAGGAATTCCTAGGGCTACCAAAAAGGAAGGAATCAATGCAGGCAAGAGCCTGATTTGAAATTCTAGCCTCCAGAATTGAGAAAATAAATTTCTGTTCTTTAAAGCCATCCACTGTAGTATTTCTGTTACAGCAGCACTACATGACTAAGACATGCCCCCCGGGCATTCCTTTTACTTACCCTAGCAAAGCACTCACCATCATTTGTTGGGATGACTTAATGTCTGTCTTCCATACTATATAGCAAGTGCTGTAAAGACTAGAACCCTGTCTGCCTGTCTTGTTCCCCATACCTTCTTAAATCAAAAAAATCAATTGCTGTTGAGTCAATTCTGAACTGCAGACTTTTTGGTTACCAGCCGAGCTCTTAAACACTGTGCCACCAAGGCCCCCATACCTCCTTAACCCATTGCTGTCAAGTTGATTCTGACTCATAGCGACCCTATAGGACAGAGTAGAACTGCCCCACAGGGTTTCCAAGGAGCACCTGGTGGATTTGAACTGCCAACCTTTTGGTTAGCAGCCGTAGCTCTTAACCACTACACCACCAGGGTTCCTGACACACAAGATACATTTAATAAAATCTGGTTGGGTAAATGAAAGAATGGTACTTTTCTTGTGGAATGGCTCCATACTTACTGGTATTTCTTTAAATTCTGTGTGAATCATGACTGCGCTTGTACATGTAAAATGGTCTTAATTAGGAGTTATTGACTGAATTATAGAAGAGGAAACAACTAGAGTTGTTTGACCCTGAACTCCTCCCATAGAGTGAGTAGATGTGAAGGAAAGAAATTATTTAATGGCAATCTAGAAGTCAGGAGCATCTCAGTGGTGGGACATAAAGACCTTGGAGAATAGTTTTAATGTACCTGTGTTCAGTTAAAAAGCCAAACCAAGCCAGTTGCCATCAACTAAATTCTGTCTCCTAGACAACGTATATGTGTCAGAGTAGAACTGTGCTCCACAGAGTTTACAGCAGCTGATTTTTCAGAAGTCATCAGGCTTTTCTTCTGAGGTGTCTCTGAATGGATTTGAACCACCAAATTTTCGGTTAGCAGCTGAGCAAGTTAACTGTTTACACCACCCAGGAATTCCATGTTCTGGTTATGTTGCTGTTGTTGTTGTTGTGAGGTGCTGTCAAGTCGGTTCCAACTCATAGCAACCCTATGTACAAGAGAAAAAATCACTGCCTGGTCCTGAACCACCCTCACAAGTGTTAAGCTTGAGCCCATTGTTGCAGCCGCTGTGTCAATCCTTCTCACTGAGAGTTTTCTTCTTTGATACAGACCGTCTACTTTGCCAAGCATGATGCCCTTCTCCAGGGACTGATCCCTTCTGATAACATGTCCAAAGTATGTGAGACAAAGTCTTGGCATCCTCACTTCCAAGGAACATTCTGGCTGTACTTCCAAGAAGATTTGTTCGTTCTTTTGGCAGTCCATGGTATATTCAGTATTCTTTGCCAACACCATAACTCAAAGGCATCAATTCTTCTTCCCTCTTCCTTATTCAATGTCCAGCTTTCACATGCCTATGAGGTGATTAAAAACGCCAAGGCTTGGGTCAGGTGCACCTTAGTCTTCAAGGTAACATCTTAGACTATTAAAAAAAAAAAAAATCATTTAGAGCACGCCAGTTTCCTGAGTGTTAAGCTTAGAAACTACGAAGAAATACTTTTTTGGTTAAAAAGCCTAGAGGAGAAGAATCTGACATTGGAAAGGAGTGGACAACAAAATCCAAATTTGCAAGCTTGATAAACAAAACTCTTAATTTGGACAAAGTTGGTCTCTATATCATCTGTACTCTCTACAGTGTTAATCAATAACCTCTCACTAATTCATGACAATTCAGATAAAAATATATTTTATTTATTCTCTTTCATCTACAAGTGAAGGACGAGGACCACAGACAACAGATAATGTTGAAACAGGAGTGACTGAAGCGTTTGACCAAAAAACAAAATCAAGTGTCAAAAAAGAATGCATTTTAATGCCCGTGCTTTGATCCACAGATATATAAAGTAAAACGGTTTCTGAAATATGAAACTCACAATTCATGGGGGGATACACTGTGTGCTGAACACTGACTTTTCAAAGAATAGAGGCTTTAAAACTTGTTTTGGAAAAAAAACTGGCTGATGATGTTGAGCTTGCTATCCACTAGGTGGCTCTCTGAAACAACTAATGCGAAACAATCCACAAGGGAGTCAGATGTACCTACATTTTAAGGCCTAAAAGCATCTCGCATTTGTGATATATATATCTTCTGATCAGACACTCAGGGGGCTATGAAATCCACGCCCTCTGTAAAACGCACACACACACGCGTGCAGAGACATTCCTCTAATAGGGACTAGAGGAGCGGCAACGCTCCAGTCAAACGTTAATAAACTGGATTTACAAATGTAGTCATGCACTGCGTAATGTCCTTCCCCGCAACGTCCTACCGCATATACACCTGTGGTCCCATAAGGTTATAACAGAATTCAGAAATCCTGATCAGAGCCTGGGACGTCGTGGATGTAACCTAACATAGTAAATGCAACAGCTTCCCGCAGGCAACACGTGTATCTGGTGTCTCGTATACAAAGTGACTGAGCTACCAGGCATATAGTGGTGCAGTACGTATATAACCTATAATACATATATCTCGATAGTCATAACAAACGTCGATGTTACTGGCTTATGTTTGTACCGTACTGCACTTTCTATCGTCATTTTAATGTGAAGTTTCCCTACTTACATATAAAACAGTGTATGCTTCAACCCATAGGCAGCAGCATCCAATCTGGTGTATCGCCCAACTCTTGAGTGTTGTAGCATTATCTCTGTAATTTTCTTTTGAAAATATTACCGTGAAGTGCATCATGGCTCCCAAACGCAGCAAAACCAGTGCTAGTAAAAGCAGCAAGAGGCAAAGGAGAAGTATCGATTTGGAAGTGAAACAAAAGGGTATTAAACAACATGGAGGTGGAAAATCGGGAATGCTATTGTTCACAATTTAAGCATGTTCGCACAACAACCAAATCACAAAACGTCCTGTTTCACAGGCTGTATCACGGATGTTAAATGAATGACTGTATACATATGTATGTATGCAAATTGAATCCGTTTCTCAGCGACCATCCAGCTCCTCCAAAGGAGCCCTTAACATTGCCTATTTTTTTTTCTCTCTTCGCAATAACTAATGCAACTTTCTGTGCTCTCTTCAAACATCCAACACCCTCTTTTCCCCAATAATTCTCTGAAAAAAAAAAAAAGGTGTCGGCAAAGAATACTGAATATACCATGGACTGCCAAAAGAACGAACAAATCTGTCCTGGAAGAAGTACAACCAGAATATTCCTTAGAAGCAAGGATGGTGGGACTGTGTCTTATATACTTTGGATATGTTGTCAGGAGGGATTAGTCCCTGGAGAAGGACATCACGCTTGGTAGAGGGTCAGCGGAAAAGAGGGAGACCCTCAACGAGATGGATTGACACAGTGGCTGCAACAATGAGCTCAAACATAACAATTGTGAGCATGGTGCAGAACTGGGCAGTGTTTTGTTCTTTGGCACATAGGGTCACTATGAGTCAGAATCGACTCGACGGCACCTAACAACAATACACTATTTTTAAAAAAGAATCTATCAGATGAAATTTTCTTATCTTCCAGGTACCAAGCATACAAACCTGCATCTGCACACATCCGTCCATTCTACCCTCCTGCCCTCCTGTAGCAGAAGAACTTCTCTTGTACCCGAACTCCCTGAAGTTAATTCCTGACACTCTGTATCCTATTCCCTTCCCATCTTTTCAGGAACCTTGGCCTATTATTTATGTTTTCTCTCTCTCTCTTAAATATTCAAAATTGCCCTCTCAATGATTTCCTCACCAGCAGCTTTCAAATAATCTCGAATCTCTCCCATTAAAAAAACAAATAAAATGGGTGGAGGTATAGAAGAAACAAGTCTGGCCATGAGTTGATCGTTGTTGAAAGTGAGTGATGGGCATATGATGGTTCACAGTCCTATCTATTCTCTCTAATTCTGTTTATGTTTGAAAATTTTCATAACAAAAGGTTTAAAAGCAAGGAAAAAACAAAGATACTCTTGTTTGGTTCCTCCTGTGTTCCAGCTCACCACCTTTTCCCCATCCCTTCTGAGACAAACGTCTAAACCAATAACTGTTGAGCTGATTATGACTCATGGCAACTTCATAGATTTTCTTGGCTGTAATCTTTATCGGAAAAAAAAAAAAAACCCCGCTGGAGTAGTGGTTAAGTGCTATGGCTGCTAACCAAAAGGTAGGCAGTTCGAATCTGCCAGGTGCTCCTTGCAAACTCTACGGGGCAGTTCTACCGTGTCCTATAGGGTCTCTATGAGTCAGAATCAACTCAACAGCAATGGATTTGGTTTGTTTTTTTTCTTAATCTTCATGGAAGCAGATCACCAGGCCTTTTTTCCCACAATGGCACTGGGCAGGTTTGAACCACGAGCCTTTAGGTTAGTAGTCAAGCACAAACCATTTGTGTCACCGAGAGACCTTATTTATAGTCTCAGAGCAGCCTATGTGCGTTTCCCTCTGTGTTCACTGATCCGGTTTTTCGCCCTGACGACTCTCACCATTGACTTCCATGTCACTGAATCTAATAGATATTTTCTAGCTATCATGGCTTTTGACTTCTCAGTAGCATGTGATGCTCTTAATTAGTCCTCGAACACCCTCTTCGTGCGGCTTCTGAAATTTTAATATTCTGGCTTCCCTCCTCTCTTACCACTTCTCTAACTCCTTTTCTGTTCTACCTTTAAATACTAGAGTTCCTCCTAGCTCATTCTTAGGTCCTTCCTCCTCTCATTCTGCACTTTCTCCTAGGTGATCTCATTCATACTTTTGGCTTCAAGTACCTATAACATGCCGATGACTCCCCAAATTAAATCATCAGTTCAGACCCTGACCCAGCTATTAACTTCATACCTATCTGACATCTCCTCTGAACATCTCAAAAGCCCCTTAAAATCAGAAGCTCATAACCGAACTCATCATCTTTTCTCCCAAGCCTGGTCTTCTTCCAGTGTATCCCATCTTAGTGAATGGTATGCATGCCAGAAACTTTGGAGCCATCTCTGACAGCTCGTTCTTCTCTGTACCATTTCCAATCCATCATGAAATCTGGGACGTTCTAGCTCATAAATGTCTCTTAAAGCCATCTTCTTCTCTCTGTCTCCACCATCACCACCTCTATCACCCTGTTAATCCAGTCACCTCTGACGACTACTTGTGTAACTCCTGATTTGGCTGCAGCGTCTATCCTGGCACCCTTCCACTCTGTTCTCTGTGCAGCAGCTGGAGCATTTCCAAGATGCAAATCTGATCATGTTCTCCTTTGGCTAAAAACCCTTCAGTGACTTCCCATGGCTTTTAGGATAAGGACAAAAGCCCTTACAGGGACAACAAGGTCCCCTGGGGTCTGCCTCCTGCCTCTCTCTCCAACTTCATTTCATGCCACGTTCTCCCTTAATCTCTGGAGTCAAACCACACTCACTCTTCAGTCCTACATACTTGGCATACTCCCTCCCACCACAAGACCTTTGTGTATGCTGTTTTCTCTGTCTAGAAAGTTCTTTCTTTCATTCTTTGCCTACTTATTTCCTACTGACCTTTCTGATTCAAGTCAAGAGACACTTCCTAGAGGAAACTTTCCTTGACCTCCCTGGATAGGTCGAGCCCCCTGCCATAGAGTTGCTTTGCTCCATGGATCTCTCCTTCATTCACACTTGCAATTTTGCATTTACTTGTGTGATAATCTCCGTCTCTGTTTGTTTGTCATTGTATTCCACTGTATTTTCAATGACTGATTTTTTGGAAGCAGGTAGCTAGGCCTTTCTTCCAAGGCACCTCTGGGTGGACTCGAATCTCCAAATTTTCGGTTAGCAGTTGTAATGGATCAAATTGTGTCCTCCCAAAATACGTGTCAGCTTGGTTAGGCCAGGATTCCCAGTATTGTGTGGTTGTCCTCCATTTGTGATTGTAATTTTATGTTAAAGAGGATTAGGGTGGGATTGTAGCATCCTTACAAAGGTCACATCCCTGATCCAATGTAAAAGGAGTTTCCCAGGAGTGTGGCCTGCACCACCTTTTGTCTTACAAGAGATAAAAGGATGAGAAAGCAGAAAGGGATGGAAGCTGGTTGAATGGACTCAGGAAATCCAGGGTGGAAAGGAGTGTGCTGTCACATTACAGAGACAGCAACTAGGGTCACATAACAATGTGTGTATAAATTTTTGTATGACAAAATAACTTGAGCTGTAAATTTTCACTTAAAGCACAATTAAAAAAAAAAAAGAGAGAGCGAGAGATAAAAGAAAAGGGAAGCAGGCAGAAAGCGGGACTTCGTACCACCAAGAAAGAAGTGCCAGGAGCAAAGCACATCCTTTGGACCCAGGGTTCCTGCACAGAGAATTTCCTAGTCCAGGGGAAGATTGATGACGGGGAACCTCCCCTGGAGCTGACGCCCTGAATTTGGACTTCTAGCCTACTAGGCTGTGAGAAAATAAATTTCTCTTTGTTAAAGCCACCCACTTGTGGTATCTCTGTTGTAGTAGCACATGTGACTAAGACAGCAGTCGAATGCTTCACCGTTTGCACCACCAAGGGACTATAGCACCTAGTAGGTACTAAATAAATATTTGTTAAGTGAACACATGAACTAATGCTTGTTCTCTGTCAGATTTCTGTTTACTTAACCTATCTCCAGGCTACTTTCCCCTTCATCTCTGAGTGGATGCTTAGGGACCACAAACTCATTTTTAATGTAAATATATCTCTGCACTTTTTTAACTAGGGCATGCCAGGCACCCATATGTGTACCATGTCAGGCACCACATTTACTCTAAGTTGGGGCCAGATGATTATTTTTATATTTTAAAAAATGCAGCTATATATTGAGGTAGAACCCAACATTTGCACTAAATTGTAGCATAAAGCATTAGAATTCAAAGAAATCTGTGCTTGGCACAGGCCACTTTAGGCTCTGTTTCCTGACACCTACCCAACCCATTACCAGTGCTGTCATACCTAGGGGTAAGCAATTGTTCTCTTTGGCTACTAGGGGCATACTTCAGTACAAAAACTTAAAAAACACTGTTAGAAATAAGAACATTTTTTAAAAAATGTTCAATATGCCTAAAGATGCTGCAAAATAGTATTTGTTAAACAAGAGATTATTAGAGGTTGTCAGTGACTTCCAGAAGATCCTCCCCTGAGATTCAGCACTGAGCTGGGCCTGTGGCAGGGGACACTCCCAGAAACAGCCTGGACCTCCGGACACAGCAGCCGAACCCTGGTCTCATCTCTTTCCAGTTTCGCAGGCATTTGCCTTCAGTCCAATTTCACCTCTCTGGACAGATACACTTGACCTCATACCTGGCTTGAGAGCCTTGTTCCAAGCACAAATGGCTTCACGTGGCCTTCTCCCAGGGCCTGTCTCTAGGTCTGGACTAAGGATTGTGGCAGGGCTCCTATTCTCTTAGCCACAGAGAGAAATCAGTTTCCCACAAGGATCACAGAGGGGAGAAAGAGCTCTCGGAGGGTAGCTATTATCTTAAATATGTCATTTATTTCTTACTTCCACTAGGACTCCTCTGTGCCCAAGCATTTTCTAAGGATGGAAACATGTGGCCCCCATGGCTAAGTCTCACAAATCCTCAAACAGGGCCTCCTAGAAGCCAACTTGTTGCATGCGATCTGAAGAAAACTGGTTGAAAGAGCTTTCTGTAAACAAAGAAAACTAACATTTGTTTTGTATCTACTATGTACCTAATCAAGGAGCCCTGGTGACCCAACTGTTAAGCACTCGGCTGCTAACCAAGCCGGTTCGTGGTTCAAACCCTCCCAGTGGTTCCACAGGAGAAGGAACTGGCGATCCACCCCCATAAAGATTACAGCCTAGAAACCCTTATGGGGCAGTTCTACTCTGTCACATGGGGTGGCTATGAGGGCTATGAGTCAAAATCGACTCGACAGCACCAACAACCACAATATGTACCTAACCAGGAGTCCCTGGGCAGTGCAAACAGTTCATGTGCTCAGCTGCTAACTGAAGGATTAGAGGTTCGAGTCTACCAGAAGTGTCTTGGGAGAAAGGCCTAGTGATCTACTTCAGAGAAATAGATCACTGAAAACCCTACGGACCACAATTCTACTGTGACACACACAGGGTCGCCATGAGTCTGAAGCAACTCAACAACAACTGGTATCTACCAAACCATCTAAACACTTTCATTTTACCTTATTTAATTCTAGGTATTATTTGGCCCATTTTCTTGATGAGGAATTACAGCCTCAGAGAGAGCTGGTACTCGCCCCAAGTCACGTAAGACCTCGGATTCAAACTCACGTCTGTGTAACCCCAATCCATTTGCTTCTTCCACTAGGCTCAGGGTTTTCAACTTCTCTTATCATAATACCCATGCCTCACCAATTGTTCTTTCAACAGAACTGGGCCTTATCATCAGAGAAGCATAACCATTCAACCTCCAAGGAGGACAAAAACCCAAAACCCAATGCCGTTGAGTCAACTCCAACTCACAGGGACCCTGTAGGACAGAGTAGAATTGCCCCATAGGGTTTCCAAGGAGCAGCTGGTGGGTTTGAACTGCCGACCTTTTGATTAGCAGCTGAGCTCTTAACCATGGCACCACCAGGGCTCCAAGGAGGACATAGAGAAGTTTAAAGATATTTTGTTCCATTATACTTTATGCGAACTACTAAGCCCTGGTGGCACCATGGTTAAGAGCTCGGCTGCTAACCAAGAGGTCGGCAGCTTGAATCTACCAGCTGCTCCCTAGAAACCCTGTGGGGCAGTTCTCTATGGTCGCTATGAGTTGGAACTGACTCGAAGGCACATAACAACAACAACAATTAAGGGCATAGAGCCTTCGTGATGCAGTGGTTAAGAGCTTGACTACCAACCAAAAGGTCAGCATTCGAATCCACTACCTGTTCTCTGGAAACACTATGGGGCAGTTCTACCCTGTCCTACAGGATTGCTGTGAGTCGGAATTGACCCGACAGCAACGGGTTTTGGTATTAAGGGCATAAATATCATGACAGTGTTTCGAGGAGTAAGTTCTATTTGCTATGGCTTTTAAATACAAACAAATGAACGTTTTCACTAGTAGATGGCAACTGTAGTGATGACAATAAATAAAAATTACTAGGTACCTGACAAAATATAAGTGATTCCAGCTGGGCCTACTTCCCAGAGATGACAAATCACTTTTTCAGGCAGACACTGATGCAAAAACCTTCCACCTCTGGTGGTACCCACACCACCACTTGGAACCTCAGTGCCACGCTCTGCTGTTTCTGTAGGGCCACAGTTAAGCACACCTGCACACTTACTCCTGACATTCTGTATCAACAGCCAAAGTTCACCTTTTAACATATAAATCAGACCCCAGATCCCGTCACTCCTCTGCTCAAATCCATCCATGGTTTTCAATAACACATAGGAAAGCCGGACCTACAAGATCCTATATCAGTGCTTGCCAGTGGGCCTTCAAGGACCAGCCCCTAGGAAGTGGTTTGAAAAATTGTTGGAGTGATTTCTGTTGTCATAATGGTTGAGGATAACTAATAGCTTTAGTACACCACCCATCTGTTGGTTTGTCATATTGTGGTGGCTTGTGTGCTGCTGTGATACTGGAAGCTATGCCTCTGGTATTTCAAATACCAGCAGGGTCACCTATGGTGGACAGGTTTCAGCAGAGCTTCCAGACTAAGACAGGCTAGGAAGAAAGGCTTGGCCATCTACTTCACAAAATCAGCCCATGAAAATCCTATGGATCACGATAGAACATTGTCTGACTTGGTTGCTTTGGATAAGTCATCAGGAGGATCAATGGTGGAGGAAAACATCATGTTTGGTGAAGTGGAGGGCCAGCAAGGATGAGGGAGACCCTTGGTGAGACAGACTGGCACAATAGCCACGATGAACTTGAACATTCCAGCAATTGTGAAGATGACATGTTAAGATGACAAGTTAAGATGTCTCTTAACTGGATGTCATACCCCTCTGTCCCTCGTCCCTCCACTGCATCCATACTGACTTTTCTGTGTCTCCTCAAAGCCATTTGGCTTATGCCCACCTCAGGGTCTCTGCTCTTGCAGTGTCCTCTGTCTGGAATCTCTCCCTCACTTCACTCAAGTCTTCAATCAAATGCCACCGCCTGCAAGAGGACTTCTGTGACCACTTTTCCCATCACCTTCTACTCCCTTATCATCATTTAAATCCCTCCACAGCATGCGTCTCTACCTAAAATCATATCATAATATTTATTTACCTGTCTATCATTTGTCTCCGCCACTAGAGTACACACTCCATGAGAAGGGTGGGGACAGTTATTTTGGATTCCAGTGCCTAGAACATGGAAGATGTCACAAAATGGGCAAATAGTTGACTGAAGGAATTAATGCATAAAGACACTGCCTGCCTTCCTGCTCTCCCAGGAGCTACGTCTTTTTCTCTTTCCTATCTACATAATTTATAGCCAGTCTAAGCCTGCATTAATTCTTTCAAATATATCCATCAAATGCCTGCCATATTTCAGGCACTGAGAATACAATAATAAATAAGACATATCCTGCCTGCTCACTTTGCAATTAACGATCAGCCCCAGCACCACATTTGAGTCCTACATTGAAGTGACTATAAGAAACTACTAATTTCTATTTTATATTTTAACAGTATCTTTAAAAAACAGTAATTAGGATGTTCATAAAAAAGGAGTTAATCCTCATGTATTAAGAAGAAAGGAGTTATTACATATAGAAGAATTTTTACCAATGTGAAAGACCTTGCCTCCAGTCTTAGTGAGATCCTTGGTCAAGTCCCCTAAACTCCATCCCTCAAAGACTGAGGAAACTGAACCTGGGTGATGTTGGAGTAGGTGGAGGCTTCTGTTTCCCCTAAGTGTAGTTGGTGGGAATCTCTACCAACCTGGCTGAGCTGAAGACCACTATCTAAGGGACAGAGGGATGCTCTGCTCTTGGAAGGACTCTATCAGCCAGAAAAATCCAATCTGTCTTCTTCCTTAGGGTATCGCAGGTCAGCATCAGCCCCAAACTGATAGTATGCAGCCACCCTGGATGCTTCAAGCAGGACCTCATTATTTAGACCCTCTCTCTTTCCTTCTTTCATTTCCCCACTTTGTGGCCAGGCACCTCTCCCACATGGGAGCGAGAAGAAAGCAACAAAAAACTAACATCATCAGCATGCATATTTGTTAACCAAAAACTAGTTGCCACTGAGTTGATTCTGACTCATGGTGACCCCATGTGTGTCAGAGTAGAACTGTGTTCCATACGGTTTTCAATGGCTGATTTTTTTGAATTAGGTTACCAGGCCTTTCTTCTGAGGCACATCTGGGTGGACTCAAACTTCCAACCTTTTGGTTAACTATAAAGCATATTAACTGTTTGCACCACCTAGGGACTCCACAGATTTGACAGAACTGTAAAATAAGCTTTCTCATCCATTTTCACATTTTTAGGACAGATAATATAACCCTACTTTTATAAATAAGCAAATTAAAGTACAAAGAGGTTTAGCAACTTGGTAAAGCTGCAACTTACCGAGGTCTTCTGATTCCAAGTTAGAAAATGGAAATAACTGGCTAAAACTGGGCTTGGGGGATTATCTATGGGTTTTAGGTCTCAGTGGCATAGGATTTCAACATAGGACTTTAATGTAGGAGTGGCTAACCATTACACCCCAATCAAACATTTGAACAAATTCCATTCCAGTTCATGCTTGGGCACACATACCCCGACTCCTAGTCCCCAAAATCCCATAACGCCTAATCATTATTATTAGAATTCCTCTAGAAATGAGCAAACCTTAGAACAAACCAGAATGGACCTACCCCCTTTCCCTGTTCTATCACCGTGATTTAGAGACAACCTCCTTACTTTGTTAGAACTTACCGCTGAGCAGCCCCGTCACAATGCAATGACACAGAGGAATTAGAAAGTTGGAGTGTTCTGGGTTATGGTTGAAAACTGTGACACCCTTCCTCCTGTAGCTCCACAAACTCTCCTTCCTTCCCTCTCCCATAGGCCCATTTTCCTCTCAGGCCAGGGCTTAAGGTAGTAACATCTAGGATAAGCTGAGCTAACAATAAAAGAAAGGCTCAAAGAAGGGCTGCCCAGGAATTTCTGGTCCACACCAGTATCCTCCAGAGGACATAACCACAGGGCTGGTGGGAGAGGGTTAATATTTGAGTTGACTCTCCTCCAAGGTAACAAAGAAAGGTAAAGTTATGTTGGCTCTTTCTGTAAGGATTTTAAGTTACTTTAAGACAACTTATTACTTCAAAAGAGTGTCAGGGATTTCAATTTGCTACACACATTCACCACATGTCCTAGAGAAAAAAAAAAAAACATCAATTTCTGTCCAGAGTCCTTCTGTCTGCACCATCCGTGGTCTATTCCTTGTCATAGTCTGGTTAAACCCATATGTGGACTCCTCCACTGCACCCTGCCCCGCCCCCCACCCCCAGCAGCTTCTTTAGCATTCACATGTGTCTGTGTTCTCTGGTCACCAGTCCAGAGCCCCACGTGGGAGAGATATGGACTGTCCCCAGCAATAGGGGAAGAGGTGTGCCTGTGCTTCTCAGGTTTCCTGGGTTCACCTGGGGTGGAGGTCAGTTCCTGGAAGGGGTGGTTCCCTCAAGCTAATAGGCTGGAGGCAGCAATATGCAAGAAGGAGAGCCAGATCAGCACAAAATAGAAACCCAAGCTACATCCCTATCTGACCAAGCTTCCAGTCGGGCTGAATGTGGCCCATTAGAGGAGACTGGGAAAGACAGCAGGAGTGAATGCAAGACGAGAGAAGGGGTGAGAATACGGAAATTATAAAAATAACATTCAGGTCTAAGCCCGCTTCCCAAGCTTGCCCAGCAAACAAGAAAGGTTACAAACTTTTCACAGTCAAGAGGCTTTCAGTTTAAGACCAGGACTTTTGAGTTTCTGGGGACAAGCTCGTCCAACTCCTTGCTGGTAATTAGTGTGTTGCCCTGTGGTTTATTCCATGGGGACAAAGAGCAATGATTACACTTCACCTTGTAGATGAGGAAGTGAGTGATGAGCTTCAGCATAGAACTCCTCAGGTATGCAGTATAGCTGACAAATAGTGAAAGGAATTATCTTCTTCACGACCCCATCTCCTGACCCACAAAGGAACACCTTGGTCAAGGTGGATGTGATCTCAGAGGACAGCTGGATATTTCCCAATTGGCACTGGGAACACTGGGGCAATCTACCTTTTTGTCTTCTCAGAGGTAAAAGGACGGAACCACAGTGGTCCCAGCACCTGTGACTGAGCTTCTTGGTCACTAGGTGACAGTTATCCCATAGGAAGCAAAGGATTTAAAGGCTGAGTCAGTTGGGGTGAGCAGAGAGATGCAGCAGACATCGGAGCCCCCGTTAGTTAGACAATGACAATCAGTAAGGGAGAAGCAGAGAAAGAATGAAGAGGGAGGGGAGGGAAAAGGAGAGGAAGCCCAGGATCCTCGGGGAAAGGGGTTTCCTTTCTCTCCCCCAAAGCCTCCAGGGAGGAATAAATATAATTATCAACCTAACATATCATCATATAAAATAAAAGAGGCACCTGCCGGGTGACCATCTCTGCCGGGACTCGAACCCGGAACCTCTGGATTAGAAGTCCAGCGCGCTCGTCCATTGCGCCACAGAGACCTCACCACACACACAGCATCAGCACCAGAACTGAAAAAGCACATACCTTCTGCATCACCGAGCCATCTCAGCATCCTGCTCTCTGAGCGGTGGGGGGACAGGGACAGCTGGAAAATCCGGAGTGGAGATCCACCAGCCGGCTCCATCAAAGCTATTCTCTCTATCCTGGAACCTGGGGTCCTCAGAGGATTGGAGGAAAGTGAAGGTGATCATTTTCCCAACCCCAGAGTCCCTAATGGAGAAGGACAAAACTAGAGACTTTGCTCTCCTTTCCACTGCATCCCTGAGGGAGGATACAGACAAAGCCCCTCCATTCTCATGTTAATTAAGCAGAGCACACCCAGCCCTGCTGGGAAAGCCGAAGCCATTTCAACCTCCACCCCCATTCCCTCAGTTTGGTTTCATCCCAGCCCAGCTATTCTCAGACAGGGCTGGGTAAAGCCAACGGATTCAGGAACAACCCTCCATCCCAGAGACAAAGGAGCTGCTTTCGTAAAGAAACTGCGCGAGTGTGAACAGCAGCAGAGACTGTCAGGGAAGCTGGGCTCCAGGAGACTGGTCCAGTTCTCTGCTTTTAGAGCTGTGTTTTTTGAGCCAGAGGAAGATACCGAGAGTTTGATCTAATGTTCCTTGAGCATCTTCACTAGAATTAAGGATACGGGTGGAGACAGAACAGCGTGGAATGTATGTGTGTGTTTGAGTGTGAGTGTATGTGTGTATATATAGGGGCGGAGGATGAGAGTGGCAGTTCACTGATGAAATACAGATGGTCCTCACACAACCCTTCGCCAATACCTGCTTCCCCTCCCCCCTCTTCTCTGGCCCCAGGTCCTTGTCGTTCTCTCCTTGCAGGGCTGCCTAATGCAAAGAATGATGATTTCTCAGCTTGGGGGCTTGCTAGAGGCATCCTAGGACAATCAAACTGACCCTCGCTTCATTACCATATATGAAGGTCTCCACACCCAGCCCAGAGCAAAGAAAATGTTTCCTATTTTTTAAGGCCTCCTAGAAAATTCAATTCCATAATCACCGTTGGTTATAATTTCCACTATGCCAGTTCTGCTCAACATTTAACTGAAATCCTTTTTACTTCACCTTCAGCTCATTTTCTCCTATTTGGTTCCCAGACACATCAGGGGATAATTGGCATTGATTTAAAGGCTCTGATTCAGTGTCTGCCACCCCACTCCCTCTCAAAAGGTTACAATAAAAGCAAGAGCAGATTCGAGACTCATCTCCTCCTCCCTCATGGTGTGTGCTTCCATGCCCCACAGCTCTGGACACTGCCAACAGACCCCAATCAGAACTCAAGACAGTTCTTTCGAACCTTTGAGACCAGGCGATGGCCACTTGAAGAGAGCTCAGATTAGGAGAGCCCAGCAGCTCCTCTAAGACTACAATCGCAATTGTGACTGCACACTTCCTTACCCACTTACTTGGCCCTGAGAATGAGACTTGGTAGAGAATGGGACCAAGGTGATTTCAGTCAGGTTGAGGTGCAATGCAAAGACTCCAACACCTGGAGGAAAGCGGCTATCCCATCAAGTCTGCCTTCCTTCTAGGACCTAGAGACAGGAGTTCAGAGGAGTAAAACTGATTGTATAAATTATAAATCTAAAACAAGCAGGACAGGATGGGTACTTCTTAACACGTTTACCCTAGAGGACTCCAAGCAACTGACCGCAGAATTGAATGGTGGTCCACAGGCTGTATTACTTTCAGTGGCTAGTAATAAGGTCAAGGAACTAGTCAAGGAACTAGTCAAGGGGTTAATGTGGCCTATAAAGGAGAGACCTTAACCTCATAGGCCATCAGTGAAATATACTGACACAGGGAAAGGAAAGACCCTCAGAACACTTTCCACCAGGTGTAGTCCATGTTCTCACGCACATACACGGTCACCTCCTCTTCTTGTCATAAAGATACAGTCCTGTACTCAAGAGATCTATTGATTTCCTGAATTAGCTCCCAAACATCACCACCTCTTAGGATATTATGTGTTCTTCACAACTTGAATGAAGAATCCCAGCTCTCCAACTCCCCCAGGGGTTTCATTCATGTTTTGCAATGTTCTCACCAAGTGCTGGGGAGACAAAGATGAAAGATAAATAATGACATGGTCCCACTCTCAAGGATCACATAGGCCAATTCCAATGTAGGAACTACTATGAAAGACATGGGAGACAAGAAGAAATCAATCTTGCCCACCAAATGAGGTAGCAATTTTCCACAGTCACACAAAGGCTATGGCTCTGGAAGCAGAAAGGCCTAGCTTCAAACTACACAGCTTTCTTACTTTGAGACCTTGAGAAAACTACTTCTATTGAATTTCCTTGTTAGTAAAATGGGAGCAGTAATATATAGCAATGCTGTTGGTAAAGATTAACTGAGATTTCATAGTGCAAAAGGGTCTGTCCCCTTCCTTTCTCTATCCCATGAGTTATGATCCTCAACTCTCTTGCCTGGGCTGCTTTCTTCTTCTTTAATACCCTTTCTTCATCTTCCCCCACCAACCACAGAAACCTTCCATTCTAGCAAACAACCCCACGCCAAGTGTCTTCTCAGGGGCCCATATATGTATCATCCATAAATCAGATTATTAGATGGATTAAATCAGTGAAGCAGCCATATACTCCCATCTCCCAATCGCTACAACACCCCCATCTTTATTCACCACCATTTGCAGTCAGAGTTAATTCCTACTCATGGTGACCCAAGTGTGTCAGAGTAGAGCTGTGCTCCATAGAGTTTTCGGTGTCTGTTTTTTTGTTTTTAAATAAAGGTGGAAAACATTCAAAGAAAGCGATACGTTCAAAGGTATAGGAAAGATGACGTTAAGCTCTCAAAATGATGGAAGACAGTACATTTTTTTTTCTTCTTTTCAAGTGGGTGTATGTCATTTGTGTTTACGTAAACCCCTTGGAGGAGAAGTACATTTCTCTTCCAAAAAAAAATTTGTACTCATTTAACTCTCCAAAGATCTGTGACTCAAACATTACTCATGCTGCTAATTGAATAGCTGTCTTTGACCTTAGAGACAAACTGATGATGCTCATACATTATTTCATTCATGAAGTGTTGCTGGGATACATATGATGAATGCCAAAAAATTCTCCCTTTGGACCAGAAACAAATACACTTAAATCCCACAACCATTCCTGGTCCTATTCACAGCTGCCCTAAAGGTACCGATAATAACTAGTAGTCCATGTTTTAAACGCAAAGGGATATTAGATGGAGTAAGACAGTGAAATAGTCATATGGCTAACACAGCCCTTATTCTCTATACTTTCATCTCCCAATCCCTACAACACCCCAACTTTATTCAAAGTTTCCGTTGAGTCAGTTCTGACTCATGGCAGCTCCATGCGTGTTAGAGTAAAACTGTGCCCATAGGGTTTTCGATCGCCAATTTTTTGGAAGTAGATCACCAGGCCTTCTTTCTGAGGCACTTCTGGGTAGAGTGGAACCTCCAAGCTCTTAGCTAGCAGCCAAGAAAGTGAACCATTTGCACTACTCAGGGACTCCCGAACCTTATTAATTCACATCCATTATGAGCACACTCTCTTGATGTGGTTTCCAAATGCCATCTTCTCCTGTCTCTATCACTACCAGCTCCCTCTTATTACCTCAGCCCCTAGGAATCAGCCCACTTGAGAACCTCCTGTCACTACCACCCAGGAGAGCTGAATAAAGTGCTTTGCAATGTCAGGCCTGTGTTGCTAGACCCACTCCTAGAACTATCAGTTCATAACTCCCTACCCTTTAAGGGAAGGGCAAAATGGACATACCTACAGAGCAAGGGCCCTTCAGTTCCATAAGGGGTATGGAGTTATGAACTGTTAGTTCTGTAGAGCGGGTCTAGTACCATAGGCCTGACAACAGATTGTTATCCTTCACCATCCCCTCTCCTACCTCTAAGAAGGAAAAAGTGATATAATTCAGGTAACAATTCAACCCCTTAGAATCAAAGCAAAGAAGAGCAAATACAGAGCAAATTTTGCATTACTCACCCCACCCAAATTTCAGAAGCTATTCCAGGTCTAGTCTGATCTGCTTGGCCAGGCCTCTCAAAACTGTCCCAAAATATACCTAGAGTCAATCTATCTAGACAATGGGATGGGCCTCCAGGGGCTAGTCAAGGTCTCAGTGTAGCACACAGAGAAGTCAATCCCCTAGGGGAGCCTTGGGAATGAGGAAGAATCTGGAGCTAGAATCCTTCTTTCCTGACTGCCTCCAGCTCCCACCTCTTACAGTCCTCTCCAGGTAAGTGACTAGAGCCTTCTAGAGAGTGTGTCTCCAAGGATATGAATTCTTTCTTTTGTTAAGAACCATGAATAAGCTAGCAGTATTTAATGAAAGAAAGTGAAGTGGGCCACTATGTCCCCCCCGCCAAATCTCTTTGTATATTTGGGGGAAGACTTTCTCTCTGCTTTGTCTGGATTCCCCAACAAATAAGTTAATTCTTGTTGCTAACTCTCTAGTTCAACCCCTTCCTCCTCTTTAGAATGAGGGCCCTGTATGCCGCAGTTTCCAACCTCAAGCCATAACCTTGTTGCATGTTCAGTCCTGACCCCTCAGTCCTGTCTTCTTTTACTCCTTGCCATCCCCACCAAATGAAATTCTTTGTTTCTCCTCAGTGCCCATCACACTTATTTTCTACTTCAAAAAATTCCTTTCCCCTTTGTCCACGTCTGTCTTCATTCATGTCCTTTTCATCACCCCCGCCCCCCCATATTCTGCAGTTGGCATTCGCTGATCCTTTTCTCATCCTGTCTCTTTCCACAACAATCTGCCTTAACCAGTTGCTGTGAGTGGACTCCAATTTATGGTGACCCCACGTGTGTCAGAGTAGAACTGTGCCCCACAGGGTTTTCAGTGGCTGCTGTTTTGGAATACATCACCAGGTCTTTTTCTGAGGCGATTCTGTGTGGATTCAAACCTCTAAACTTTCAGTTAGTAGCCAAGCGCTTAACCATTTTTGCCATCCAGGGACTCCATAATCTACCCTAGGATCCATCTAATCCAAGCACTACCCCCAAAGTCACTATTCCCGGTCTTCCCAGATTTAGCCCACTGCTCTTCTCTCCCTTTGCCCCCCTTTATCTACCATCCTTAAGGCTCTATGAACCTCCCATGTCTCCAAACTCCTCTGCCAGCCCCCTCAATCATTATACTCTGTCACTTGGTCCCAGAGTTTGAGATATTCTCAGTTCTTTATCCCTAAGCCTCTTTTTCCCTTCTCTAGATTCCACTCACTGGACTTGTTTACTCACCTCCTCATCCTTTCAGTCCTGATCCCTCCTCCTCCTTAACTCTTCAGTCTATAGAATCTGTTCTTTTGAATCTCCTTCTATCCAGTCCATACGAAGCTAGATTCCTGAAGGTTGTCCAGAATGACTTACTGGTCCATCCCTTCTTCCCTGTGTTTACCTCCAAATATCCTGGGCTTTGCCTGCCTTTACAAAACACCTGTCTCTTTTACTTCTTTGCCTGGGCCTCTAACCACTGGATCTAAAAATGGGAGGCCCTGAATAGGGCCCTAGTAATACCCATGGCGTTGAGTTACCATGGGGATGGGCTGGCAACCAGGCTCCTTAATCTTCACAGTCACTCTGGGGCCCCTGGTCCTTAAAGGGCCAGAGACTCTAGGCTAGAGGCCAAGAATTAGAAGATGAATCCTTAAAGAGTCAAAGATTCTGTGGTCATAGTTGAAAAGATTCAAGAACTTTGATTTTACCTATTATTTTAAGTGAACTGGGCTTTCTTTGTCTTTCACCTGTCTCAGCCCCACTTCCCATTCAGCCTGAAATGAATTCTGAGGTGATTAGGGTAAAGCAGACTCCAGGGTGGGAAAAAGAACAAAGGTACCTATCTTTGCAATGCACCAGTTTAATTTAACAAAAAAGTGTGGCTGTGAAAGTTGCAATGCCCAGAAACTAAAGGCATCTTTTCATAGGCTCCTTCTGTTTGACAAACCCTAGCAAGGTCTATCCAGTTTATCCTTACATAATGGTCCATCTTTGTCTATAGGATTGGCCATTATAAAGTGTGTCCCGTATGAACATCCGGTCCCCACACTGAAGACTGGGTCAAGGGGGAACCAATTAATCTCCTCTAGGCTCAGGTTCTCCTTTAAAATGTAGTAGCTGAATTTCCAAGGTCCTTCCTAGCAGTATTGGTCTATCATTACAAGAAAAGGTATTAGTAGTGATAACAATGAGTCGGAATCTACTCGACGGCACTGGGCTGGGTTAACAACAATGATAAAACAATTTTGAATTGTCTCATTTTATTATCAGAACTGTCCTATATTGTGGGAAGAGTGATTATCATTATCCCCGTTTTACAAAAGGTAAATCTCGATCAAATACATTAAGTGGCTTGCCCAGCACCACTTACCTCATAAGTGGTGGGGCTGGGACTAGCCTCTAGTGTTGGGTTCTGACTCTGTCACCCTGCAGACAGGTGACCACAGAAGGTACACATTGACAGCACTGCTGCTGCCCTTACCATCTGACCCAGAAAGCAAGGCTCTGAGACCTTCCCCTACAAGTCTCTCCCTGTCTTTGCAATCATAGAGTGGTACACCAAGGATTGGATAGGATGGGGGGCCAGTCTGTTCTGAGAAGGGCGACAAGGTGGAGTAAAAGGTTGTAGGTGCTGAGAAGACAGGAAGAGTGGCTTATGTAAGTGAACTCTCTATCTTCCCTGCAATAAAGGCTCATTCTCCTCTCAGTTATCTTAATTTGAAATGTAGAAAACTGATGTCCAAATAAATAAGCAATTTGCTCATGATCACTCGGGTAGTCATTCACAAAGCTTTACACAATTCCAGGTTTTCTGAATCCTAACTCAGTGCTCCTTTTATGGCACTATAAAAACACACACAAAAAATTGGTTGTCATTGAGTCAATTCTGACTCATGGGCACCCCATGTGTGTCGGAGTAGAACTGTGCTCCATAGGGTTTTCAATGGCTGATATTTTTTATAAGTAGATCACCGGGTCTTTCTTATAAGGCACCTCTGGGTAGACTTGAAACACCAATCTTTTGGTTAGCAACCAAACGTGTTTACAATTTACACCACCCAGGGACTCCCTGCTTCACTACAGTGTCACCTAATCGCTCTTCAACACCCCCATATAGTCTCTATTCAAAGAGGGTAGGGAAGAGGAAAAGGGTGGAGAGTAAAATGCTTAATATTCTGTCTTAACTTATAAACAGGAAAATCAAAAGAATCTAATAACCTCTTCCTAGAAGCACAGAATGCACAAAATAAAAAGAACTTTTAAAATAATGTAGTCTCACTTATTTTCTTTATTTTGTGGTGACTGGTAAGAATATACACAGCAGAACATACACAGTTCAACCATTTCCCCATGTACAGTTCAGTGAAATTGATTGCATTCCTTGACTTGTACAACCATTCTCACCCTCCTTTTCTGAGTTGTTCCTCCCCCGTTAACATAAACTCACTGCCCCCTAAGGTTCCTATCTAATCTTTTGATTTGCTGTTGTCATTTGATCCCATATAAATAGATCTGGAAAGAGCACAATGCTGAAGGAAGACTTTAGCATTATGCATCAGCTGAATTCTACCATGTGCATTTATTGCTCTTGTAAATAATTACCAAAAAAAAGCTACTATCAAGGTTAAATTGATAATGCTAAGTCGGTGCATATTTGCTTTTTCATTTTCTATATTTTTGTAGGCTATAATTGTTGCCAGCCCTTTCCATCTGTAATTACATAGATTAGTAAATTCAGCCCCATAAAAATTAAGTTGCTTACCCAATATTACCAAAAAAGAAAATGACAAAAGAACTAACCATTATGGTCCTATTGGAAAACTATAGACTTGAAAGTCAAGATGACCAGGGTATGAATCCCAGCTCTGCCACTCACTGTGTGATAATGGACACCCTTATAAGAACATCTAAATGAACTTCTTTGAGACTCAGATTACTCACTTGATATAAAAAAGCACACCAGTAATAATACCCACCTCGTAGAGCCACTATGAGATAAAGTATGAGAAAAACTTTACCAGATTAGTGCCTGGCATGATCTCTATTTTTACAGAGAACAGCTTATGCTCAGTCTCTTTCCCTTACTCTCCACCCATTCCTCAATTGACCATAATCTAGTTTCTCCTAAAATGTACTTTCTGAAGTCTCTAACGATTTCCTAATAGTCAAATTCAATAGTTTGACTTCACCTTTCTACAGCATTTCACACCACTGGCCACACCTTTGTTCTTGAAAATGTTCACTCCTCTGGTTCTAGTGACACACTCTACTCTCTTCTTACTCTCCTCCTGTTTCTTGCACTTCCTCTTCAGTGTCCTTCACCAGCCCCTCCTCTTTCTTCTGCTTCTTAAATAGCACTGTTCTATAGAGCAGTGGGAAACCCTGGTGGCATAGTGGTTAAGCGCTATGGCTACTAACCAAAAGGTCCGCAGTTCAAATCCACCTGGTGCTCTTTAGAAACTCTATGGGGCAGTTCTACTCTGACCTATAGGATCGCTATGAGTCAGAATCTACTTGAGAGCACCGGGTTTGGTTTTTGGTTATACAGTGGTGTTTATCAGGCTGCAAGCCAGAATGTTAGCAGCATTTTCATTTTATTAAATAGAAGAGAAAATAAATATGATGAAATGGAACAGAATAGGACGGGATGGGATGGGATGGAATGGGGTGGGGTGAGGTGGGATGGGATGGAATGGAATGGAATGGAATGGAATGGAATGGAATGGAATGGAATGGAATGGAATGGAATGGAATGGAATGGAATGGAATGGAATGGAATGGAATGGAATGGAATGGAATGGAATGGAATGGAATGGAATGGAATGGAATGGAATGGAATGGAATGGAATGGAATGGAATGGAATGGAATGGAATGGAATGGAATGGAATGGAATGGAATGGAATGGAATGGAATGGAATGGAATGGAATGAAACGGAATGGAATAGAATAGAATAATTTTTTAAAGTATCATAGGGCATCGCTCTAATAATATCTAGTATCATTTCGTGAAATTGTTTTAATTACACATGCCTGTATATGTGTGGGTGAGTTTGTTCTGGATCATGATAAAAAATGCATTTCTTCTGTGGGTTATAATCAAAAACTCTGCCCTGAAGTATGCTTTGGTTCTCCTCTCTTATATTTTTGTTTTTCCCACAATGATCTTAAATGGTTTCATGGTACCTACTACCAACTATGAGGCACCTTGAAACCAGACATCTGACCTGAAATCCAGATTGGCATATTCAGCTGCCTTTAGATTACCATCCCTATATGACTCATGGAGTCCTGGTGGCACAGTGGTTAAGAACCTGGCTGCTAACCAAAAGGTCAGCAGTTCAAATCCACCAGCCACTCCTTGTTAACTCTATGGGGCAGTTCTACTCTGTCCCATAGGGTCTCAATGAGTCAGAATCAACTTGATGGCAATGAGTTTTTTCATTAGACTCATAGACATTTCAACTGCAAAATATACAAATCTGACCTTACAGTTCCCCATAAGCCTTCTGCTCTTCATACATTCACTAATGTAATTGATGGTAGCACCATCCATCTACTCATTTATTTATTTATTTATTTATTTTCCACACACCTACAGACACTTGGAAACCCTGGTGGCATAGTGGTTAAGAGCTACAGCTGCTAACCAAAAGGTTAGCAATTCAAACCCACCAGGTACTCCTTGAAAACCGTATGGTGCAATTCTACTCTGTCCTTTAGGGTTGCTATGAGTTGGGATTGACTCAATAGCAACGGGTTTATGGACACTTACCTTACACCAAGTAACGCGCTATGCAATGGAGATGCAAACATAATGAAGACACCATGTCTGTCCTCAGTAAAGTCACAGTCAGAAACAAACAAGAAAAAATAAGAAAAAATAAACAGAATCATGGAACAAAGTTGCCCAGCTATAGAGATATGCCCATCATGTTATAACAGCAAAGAAGGTGGGCAAACTAACCCAGTCTGGGGAGTCTAAGGAAGTTTTCTGGCATCACAGACCTCAGGTGAGGCTTAAAGTAAGAATAGTTGTTAACCAGAGGAAAACAGGAGGTTGGTGTGAGGAGTGTGTGTGTGTGTGTGTGCATGTGTATGCTTTAATGGTGCAGGAGACGTGGAGGCAGTGAAAGTTTTAAGTAAAAGAGAAATATGATTTGATTTGCATCTTAGATAGACCACTCTGGTTGCTTTTTGGTGGGTAATTTCAAAGAGGCAAAGTAGTCAACCCAAGTTAGAACGGAGAGCTGAACCACATTATTAGATGTCAATACTCAATATCAGTGAATTGAAAGGAGATTGATTTGATAAAAATCAGTATTGGGGAGGCAAAGTTGGTCATCCAGTTATTTAAGCCAGGAACCTGGAATCTGTTAAGACTCTTCCTCCTACCCCTATCCTTCAAATTTAATCAGCCAATTAAGCTTTTTTTCTACCTCTTTAAAAAAGCCTATTGCTGGTGGTTTATTGCTGGTGAGTCAATTCTGACTCATAGTGACCCTATAAGACACAGTAGAACTGCCCCATGGGGTTTCCAAGGTTACGGAAGCAGGCTGCCACATCTTTGTCCTACTGAGCGGCTGGTGAGTTTGAGTTGCCGACCTTTCTGTTAGCAGGTGAGCACTTAACCACTGTGCCACAAGGGCTCCTTCCTACCTCTTTACTAGATCTCAAATCTGTCTCTCATTTTCCATTCTCATTGCTTCTCCCTTACTTCAGAGAGTTCATCCTTTTTAACCACGAATATTTTAGCAATCCCCCCACATGCCTACCTGCAATTTGCCTTGTTCCCTGCCCACTCATCTGCCACACCACTCACTCACTTAGTGAATGAAGTTGAAAAGACGGACAAGGATAAGATCACAGATTCTTGAGATTCTTCTCTAGGTAATGGAGAAACATCGGAGGGTGTAATTGTGACTCTTCTTGAAGGCAAAACCCCTCAGTGTTCCTCCCTGCCTAGAGAAGAGCCTAAAGACCATTTATGATCTGGTGCCTGTCTTTTCAACTTCATTTACTATTACCCTCCTTTTCCCCATTATATGTTCTGTAATGCCAAAGTACTCACAGTTCCTTGGAAAGTAAAAAGAAAAATCTGCTTCTGCTTCATATTAACATCACTTGGCATGTAATGTTTCCTCTTTCTGGAATGCCCTTCTCCCCACCCTCACATCTGCTTGGAAGATTGCTCCTCCTCCTTGAAGATTCAGCTCAATCACCTAATTTTCTGTAATATCTTCCCTGACATCCACCGCAACCTCAAGCAGATTGGATCACACCCATCTTTGCACTATTACTGCACACTGTGCCTATGGATATTGGAGCACTGAGCACACTGTAATGCAATCAATTTTGTGCATGTCTGTCTCCTACCAGATGGCAAGCAACTTGAATTCTTTCTGTCCTTGACATTCTGAGCAGAGCCTGGCCCGTGGTAGCTGCTCAACGTATGTTTACTGAAAAAGAGTAAATGAATAAATAAAGAAAATAACTAGGACAGGTCTCCTTCCTTCTTCTAGCCCAGGCCTACTCCTAAAGACCGCAATACTTCATTTTTATAATGGAAATGTTAGATGGAAACTCTTAAAATGAGATCTGAGGACTTTAGGCTCTTTCTGTTGTTCTACCTCCAAGTGGTAGGACAGTCAACTTTCTCGAAAGTTTTTATTTTTATATTCAAAGCAAGAAAAACCAAACCCATTGCCACAGAGTCAATTCTGACTCATGATCACCCCATGTGCTATAGAGTAGAACTGCTCCATAGGGTTTTCTTGGCTGTAATCTTTACGGAAGGAGATTGGCAGGACTCTGTCACAGTGACGCTGGGTGGGTTCAAACCACCAAGCTTTAGGTTAGTAGTTGAGTGCCACCCAGGGAGCCTTATATCCAAAAAGTCAACTGAATATTCCTTACTAGATGAGTTCCCATCTAGCCTAAATGCAACATAATTTAGACAAAACTCATCTTCCTTCATCTCAAAATACTGCTGATTCCACTATTCCTTCCCATGGCTCAGCATTTTCCATGTCGCTCAGATCCCCCAAATGGGACCTGTCCCTGCCTTCTCCCTCTCTCTTGCTTCCCACAAGCAACACCGAACATGCTGCATCCTTTTAGATTCCAATGCCACCACCCTCGCGAGGATGTTTTTACTATGTTCCTGGATTTCTATAATCATCTTTTAAATAGTCTGCCTGGAATAAGATTCTAAAATATACATTTTATAAATTTTCAATTGCTCAACATATAAGCACATGATCACTGTAAAAAAAAAAATTAAGTATATAGTATAAACAATTATAAAGGGGTCCTGGCAGCACAGCTCAGTTCAGTGCTAAGCTGCTAATGGAAAGGTCAGGGGTTTGAACCCACCAGAGGCTCTGCGGGAGAAAGATGTGGCAGTCAGCTTCCCTAAAGATCACAGCCTTGGAAACCCTATGGGGCAGTTCTATTCTGTCCTATAGGGTCACTATAAGTCGGAATCGACTCGAAAGTAATGTGTTATAAACGATTACAGTCCCCCCCTTCCATGCCTTTAATCTCACTTCAGAATAAATATTTTCCAAGTTTAATGTGTAAATTGGTAATAGGAGCACTCCTCGGATGCCTACTCTGTGCTAGGCACTGTTCAAAGCATTTAAAATATATTAATTTATTTAATCCTCACATCAATCCTAGGGGATATGTACTTTTATTATGTCTATTTCCATAATAGGAAAATAAACTACTGAAAGGTTAAGCATCTCGCCCAAGGTCACATAGCCAGTAAGTGGTTATTCGTTTCTTTAAACACACATTTAAACATATATATAAAAATATATATATGTCATATATACAATGTAACAAATACCCATCATGTTTTAGGCTCCCCCCCCCCCATTTTAAACAAAAGGGATAATAGTACATGTATTTTCTTAACATACAGTGTTTCACTTAACAATACATCTTGGGTATCTTTCCATGATGGTACATATAAATTTCCCTCGTTCTTTTTTTATGTGTTATTACAAAGTATGGACATAGCCTGATGTATTTAACCAATCCACTATGGATGGGTATTTAGGCCGTTTGCCATTTTTCCCTGCCGGCAACAAGGAGGTGACACCCATCCTTGAACATAAATCATCACACTCAGGTGTCAGTAGATCTATGGCACAGAGCTGTGGAAATAGCACTGCTGGTGTTTCCATTTTTAATTTTGATACATTCTGCCAAAATATCCTCCAAAAAGGCTGTGCTGATCTACATTCTCACTAACAGCATCTAAAGGTGTCTGTTTCCCCAAAACTTGCCAACACTGAAGATTATCTATCATTTTAATGTTAACAATCTGAGGGGTCTCACTGATGCTTTTTTTAAGAACCGAGGGTCCCTTTGTTGCTGTAATTTGTATTTCTCAACATCTAAACGCAGCAGGTCATCTTTTCAGATGTTTATCGGACATTTTTTATTTTTAAGGATCCCTACCCATATTCTTTGCCTATTTTTCTCTAGGATTGTGTTTCTTTTTCAAGTCTCTTCGCCGGATATTCTGCATATTACCAATTTTAACACTTCGGTACATACGTTGCAAATAGAATTTTCTCAGTCTGTAAGTTGCTTTTTAATATTGTCTATGGTGTTTACAGTTATACTAATCTTAAAAAAAAATACTAAAATTTATCAGTCCTTTCTTTTATGAATTCTGAGCTTTGTTTCTTGCTTAAAAAAGCCTTTCCCATCCCATGAGTATAAATATTTTTCTGTAGTTTTTTTAAACATCTTTTTAGTTTTGTTTGTAAACATTACCACTTCGCTCCATCTAAAATTTATTTTTGTATATGGTGTGAGGGACAGTTTGGTCCACTCCACCCCATCCCAACCGGCAAAGAGATACCCGATTATTCTAGCCATTCATTAAAGAGCCCAACCCTTAGTCACTAATTACTAAGTTTCCATATTGGTTTATGACTACACTGCCTTTTCTATTCCACGGATCTTTATTTATGTATTCTTGTGTCAATATCTTAATGTTTTAATTGCTATAATTTTAAAGAAACTTGGAATATCTGTCAACCTCCCTCTTCCCTCACTCCATGTGTTTGTTTTTGTTTGTTTTCTCAAAAAATTATGGCTATTCTTGGACTTTCTCTTCCAAGGTAATGTTAGAATTGGCTGGTCAAGTTCCGTAAAATAACCTATTGAGACTTACCATGGGATTGTACTGAATTTACAGATTAACAAAGAGAAAGAATGAACATTTCTACCACACTGAATCTGAGGATTAATCTTTCAATACCAATTCAGTCACATAACATCCTGCCAAGAGATGCTTCCAATCGACTTTGGGATAAAGATAAAATGCTTCAGTGCCTGGTCTTCAAGTCCCACCCTCCCCAGTTTTGTTTAAAGCCACTTCACCCTATTTGTTTCCCTTTTTCTCATCCACACAGTTTTTCAAACAGACTAGTGTATTTGCCCTATCCTAGAAAATCCTTCATCCTTCTTTCTAGAAATGTCATGCAACTGGGAGAGGGGAGAACAGGTATATTCTTCATCCAAACATCCTCACTTCTGAGGCACTGGCATTCTGAGTCTATTCAAGCTCAACGACTGCTCTTCACAGCAAGACGAGAATTGGTGCAATGGTTAAGAGCTACAGCTGCTAACCAAAAGGTTGGCAGTTCGAACCCACCAGCCGCTCCTTGGAAACTCTATGGGGCAACTCTCTCTGTCCTATATGGTCATTATGAGTCAAATTCACTTGACAACATGGGTTTGGTTTTTTTTTGGTTTAAGTTAAAGAGGTCTGAGTTTGAGAGCAAGGAGAGGGGCTTTCAGTGATTCAATAGTCTGTGGCAACATACTGTTCTTAAATCCATGGGACAGAGAATTAGGTGTTGAAGGGGCAACAGCTAATGGGATTCGGAGCTTGAAGAGACTGGTATCCAAACTCTCAACATGCGGGATACATTTCCTGCAGTATCTCTGAAAGATGACATAAATATTAGAAAGACATGAGCAAAGGCTAGAGGAACTGAACTAATTCTAAGAAGGAAGACTGAAATCAAGCTGGAAAATGTTCTATGTATGCATTTGAAACCTGAATTGGAAGCGAGGTCTGCCTAGAAGCTGGGAAGAGGCTGCATTACAGCAAAGCACCACACCGAGGGAGCAGAGGATCAGGAATGGTGAGGGGTCAGAGCGGCCACAAGAGGGTAGCAGAGAGCAGGTTATACCTGGCCAGAGCAAACAGGAGTAAAAACCCGAACCCACTGCCGTCGAGTCGATTCCGACCATATAGGACAGAGTAGAACTGTCCCATAGAGTTTCCAAGGAGCGCCTGGCGGATTAGAACTGCCGACGCTTTGGTTAGCAGCTGTAGCACTTAACCACTATACCACCAGGGTTTCCAGAGTAGCACAAGTAAAAAAGTAATTGGGCTAAGGTAACCTTTGAACTTGGATTTGAAACTTTTTCTGTAGCTATTATTTCACCTCTGAGTCAAATAATAGATTGGCTCATAAAATAAACAACTTCACCCGTGAGTGATGTACTCCCTTAAAGGATTATATAAGACCAACTGGTCAACATTTACACAAAAGCAAAGATGAGAAGGCGAGGAGGGGAAGGGAAGCTAGATCAACGGAAACAGAACAGACTGGAAATAATAAGAATGCTGACACACCGTAAAACGTTTAACCCACGGCACTGAACAATTTGTATAAAAATTGTTAAATGGAAACCTAATTTGCTGTGCCAACTTTCCTCTAAAACACACTAAAATATTATTTTAAAAAAGTAATTAGGACTGGAAATCTAGGTCCAAGTAGTAGGTTATATTCAGGAAATGAACACCGAGGAAGATTCCACCCTGGCAGAATATGCCTCTCACATTCATTCCAAGGTTAAAGGGCACAGACAGAGGTAGCTAACATGTATTGAGTATTAATGCTAAGATTTTCACATATTTTCCTCATTTAATCTTCACAACAAGCCCACAAAATAAACCAATGAAAACCAAGCCCATGGCCATCAAGTCTATTCTAACTCATGGCGACCCCATAGAACAGAGTAGGATTGTCCCATAGGGTTTCCAAGGAGCTGCTGGTGGATTCAAACTGCCAACCTTTTGGTTAGCAGCCGAGCTCTTAACCACTGGACCACCAGGGCCCAGTAATGTCTAACTAATGTTTAACAAATGGAAAGACTGATCTCAAATAAACTAAAAGGCATAGTTCAAGCCCAGGTGGGTCCAACTTCAAAATTCATGCTTTCTCACTGTCCTGCACTGCCTCTCCTGATAGCTGGACCCAGAGACTGGCTAAATTTTTTAAAGCAAGATACATAGCCCATCCTGGGTCTTCACAGGTTACACCAGAACTAGCTATGACCCACACATGAATGCAGCAGAGAATATCCTCAATGTTATCAGCCTCTGTTTCTGGCTTAGCCACAGCAATAGCAACAATTGTCAGCCTGACAAGTGTGGGCACACAAGCACACCAGTCCCCAACAAAGCTCTGGGATTGGAGCTCTGGCGGCAACCCTCACCAAGTGTCAATGCGTTATTATTCATCTGGGGAGGGAATACTACTCTAACAGTAGCAAACTCTAGAACTTTAGAGCATAAAAAGATCTCAGGATCAAAATGGATCACATGCTGACCATGAGTGTGCTAAGGAAAAAAAAAATTTTTTTTTTTTTTTTGAGGGTTAAAACACAGATATAGACACACAAACGCACACGTGAATAACAAAACCACACAAGAGGACCTGGCCTAGCAAGTCATATTCCTAACAATCACCCATGGCCTTTATCACTTAGTAAGACCTATTCTGAACCCAACTATCCGAGAGAAAAGTATCAGAGGTACTGAAATGACAGGTACTGTGGTAGGTGGTTAAGAATTAGGATATTTCACCTGACGTACAGGAGGTTGAAGGGATAACAGTCTTAAAGTCCCTGGAGGGACATTATATAGAGGCTGGTAAAAAGAAAGAGCTGTTTTGTTTCACTGAAACAAAGGGAAACAGCTTAAATGAGAGTGGGGGGTTTATTATGACCTAAGAAAAAGTTCTTCATAGTAAAGTCAAACTGTAAGATCAAAGAATGTGGACACTTCTCTAAATGTAATGGGAAAGTACTATTTTTCATTCTTTCACTCATTCAACTAACATTTAATATGTACTTATTATGTGTGCCAGGCATTGCTATTTGCTATATCCTTCTGGTTCCTGGCAATATGACTTTGATCGAAATAGCCAGGGTTTTTATTTGCTCAAAGCTTATATTTATTGGGAGAAGGGTTCAATATTGTCGGTTGTTGTTTTTAGGTGCTGTTGAGACTGTTCCAGCTCCTAGTGACACTATGTACCACAAAACAAAACAGTGCCTGGTCCTGAGCCATCCTCACAATTGTTAACTATGTTTGAGCCCATTGTTGCAGCTACTGGGTCAATCCATCTCATCCAGCGTCTTCTTCTTTCTCACTGACCTTCTACCAAGCATGATGTACTTCTCCAGGGACTAGTCCCTCCCGATAACATGCCCAAAGTACATGAGACCAAGTCTCACCATTCTTGCTTCCAAGGAGCACTCTGGTTGTACTTCTTCCAAGACAGAACTGTTCCTTCTACTGGCAGCCCATGTTTTTCAACATTCTTCACCAAAACCGTAATTCAAAGACATCAACTTTTCGGTCTTCCTTATTCATTGCCCAGCATTCACACGTACATGAGGCGACTGAAAATATCATGGCTTGGGTCAGGCAAACCTCAGTCCTCAAAGTGACATCTTTGCTTTTCGACACTTTAAAGAGGCCTTTTGCAGCAGTTCTGCCCAATGGAATATTTTTTCCATTTATCTTGATGTTGCTTATTTATCTTGTTGTGAGGATTATTGTTTTCTTTATGTTGAGGTGTAATCCACACTGAAGGCTGTAGTCTTTGATCTTTATCAGTAAGTACTTCAAGTCCTCTTCGTTTTCAGTGAGCAAGGTTGTGTCATCTGCATATCGCAGGTTGTTAATGAGTTTTCCACCAATCCTAATGCTGAGTTATTCTTCATACAGTCCAGATTCTCAGATTTTTTGCCCAGCATACAGACTAAATTAGTATGGTGAAAGTGTATAACCCTGACACATACCTTTCCTGAATGTAGCATCCCCTTGTTCTGTTTCAAATTAATGCTTCTTGGTCTATGTACAGGTTCCTTGTGAGCACAATTAAGTGTTCTGAAATTCCCATTCTTTGCAATGTTAACTATAATTTGTTATAATCCACACAGTTGAATGCCTTTGCATAGTCAATAAAACACAGGTAAACATCTTTCTGGTATTCTCTGCTTTCAGCGAAGATCCATCTGACATCATCAATGACATCCCTCATTCTACGTCCTCTTCTGAATCCGGCTTGAATTTCTGGCAGTTCCTTGTTGATGTACTGCTGCAACCGCTTCTGAATTATCTTCAGTAAAATTTCAGTTGTGTGTGGTATTAATGATACTGTGCGATAATTTCCTCATTCTGTTCGATCACATTTCTTTGGAAGGGGCACAGATATGGATCGCTTCCAATTGGTTGATCAGGTAGCTATCTTCCAAATTTCTTGGCATACACAAGTGAGCACCTCCAGTGCTGCATCCGTTTGTTGAACATCTCAATTGATATTCTGTCGATTCTTGGAGCCTTGTTTTTCGCCAATGACTTCAATGCAGCTGGAGCTTCTTCCCTCACTACTATCAGTTCCTGTGACCTATTAAATGTTTGAATGTTGACCAATTCTTTTTGGTACAGTGGCTCTGGGTATTCCTTCCATCTTTTGATGCTTCCTGACTTGTTCAATATTTTACCCAACGAATCCTTCAATATTGCAATTCGAAGCTTGAGTTTTTCCATCAGTTCTTTCAGCTTGAGAAATGCTGAGTTTGTTCTCCTCTTTTGTTTTTCTATCTCCAGGTCTTTGTACAATATTTTATAATATTTTACTTTGTCTTCTTTGGCTGCCCTTTGAAATTTTCTGTTCAGCTCTCTCAGTTCATCGTTTCTTCCATTGTCTTTAGCTACTCTACCTGCAAGAGCAAGTTTCAGAGTCTCTTTTGACATCCATTTTGATTTTTTCTTTCTTTCCTCTTTTTATAATGATCTTTTGTTTTCTTCCTGCATGATGTCCTTGATCTCATCCCACAACTCATCTGGTCTTTGGTCATTAGTGTCCAATGCATCAAATCTATTCTTGAGATGGTCTCCAAATTCAGGGGGAATATTTTTTTTTTATCCTCAAGGTGTTACTAAGAAAACAGCAGATAATGATAAGTGATTGCAAGGGAATGGGAGGACCTCTCCAAGGAGGTGACATTTAAGCTGAGATATGAAAGCAAGAAGGCATCAGCTCTGCCCAACACAGAGGAGGCGTGTTCCAGTTCAGAAGGTCCAACCAGTGCAAATGTGTATGGTGAGCATGAGCTCAGTGTGTTGGCGATACAAAAAGGTGGAAAATGTGGCCTGCAGCAAAGTGTGAGAGTTACATGAGGTGGGAGAGAGAGGCAAGGGTCAGATTGCAGAGGTTGTATTGCTGGAGAAAAAGAGTCAAAAAATTATTTGTTGAAAGACTTCGTGATAATTTTTTTGGTTTTAAAAGTTAACACAACTGTGTTCCAATGAGCTATTTACATTCTCCTTAGGAGTCAATGAGCTCTTTGTGGGGAGGCCAATAGTGGGGTGCTGTTTCTCAGGACCATCAGGTCCTATGAATCACCTGGGAGCACTTTATTGCTAACCTATGGACTCAGAAACTCCTGGGCATCTGCATTGTTTTTAACAAGTGCCCCCAGGTAACTCATACTCAGGGAAAGATGGATAAACCGGTTTGTTGTAATGACCAGGATCTTTAGAGACATGACTAAATGTGACCTGGAGGAAGTTACCAAATTTCTGGATCCTCATTTCCCTCATCTGTTAAATGAAGGTAATAATATCTATGAGTCAGAGAGCCATGCATAAAGACTAAATGATCTAGCATATGCAAAGTACTGGGCACATAGTAGGCACTCCATGAACACTGAATATATAAATAGATGCATGAATATATGAAATGTATGCACAAATTAAAAGCTAAATATATACATTCACTCTTTGCAATGCTTGCTCTTTTAAGCCTGCAATGTTCCTTACCACCAACAGAGAGCCCAGGATCTCAGAGAGTGGAGGTGGGATGCTGGACCAAAAATCAATCTCCACCCTGTGTCTCCTACTTAGACTTTCTTCTCCTCCCTTCTTCCTTTCTACTATAGGCTAGCTATTCTACATCACCACCTCCTCCCTCTTCCTCTTCCCACTTCTATCTCCCTCTAAAACAGAAAATAACTCACTGGGATCTCCTCCCCCTTCATTCTGCCCTGGAGCTGACCCCCAGCTGGTTGCTAGGGAGATGGCCTGGGTAACAGGTGCTACTGAGTGCAGGCAGCTCTACCAGGAACTGCTGAGAGTGACCAAACGTCCCAGTTTGTCTGAGACTTAACTTGATAAGAGTGCTGAAAGTCCCAGGAAACTCCTCTGTCCCAGAGAAACAGGAATGGTTGGTCACCCTCCCTAACCCCTTCCTCTACACAACTTCATTATCCATTTGGTCACTTATGCTGAAGATGCAGCCTTGCTGTGCACCTCTGTCTCTGTCTGCACTCTACGGCGTTGTCTGCACTGTGTATCAGTGGGTGGGTCCTACAATGATGTTCTGGGTGTCACCTCTACATTAGCCATAGGATCTGAGACAAGACCACATTCAGTGGGTCCTGTTCAGTGTCACGGTACAAGGTTTATGTTCCCCCAGAATGGTCAGGCTTTTGCATCAAATGGTGTGTATGCTCCAACCCATCCATCCACCATTGCCAGAGTTATCTTCTTAAAATGCAAATCTGGCACTGACATTTCTCTGCTTAAAGCCCTTCAGTGACTCCTTGTTTGCAGAATAAAGAGCAGTCATTACCATAAATTCCCTTCACCGTCTGGCCACGACTGACTATACTGTTTCCTGCTTTACTGATTTTGTACATGCTGTTCCCTCTTTTGTAATACTTTTCATCTCTTCTACACCTGGCCAACCCGTAGTCATTCCTTAAGGTTCTCCACAAATTTAATCTGTTTCTTCCCTGCTTCCACTGTGCCTTATATATAATCTTGCCGTAGCACTTAACACGTGATATAGTAATTACGCATTTGCCTGTCTATTCTCCCTACTGGACTACGTCCCCCTTGAAGATAGGTTTCATGTCTTATTCATCTCTGTGTTCTCAAGTGCCTAGCATCAGATAGTGACATTTTGTTGTAGCATTTTTTAATATTCATTTCCCTTTTATGATGTATAAAAACAAACCATTAAACTGTAAGATTGCTTTTAATTATCAAGTATTTGGCATCCTTGAATCATACTCCATCCCTGAGCCTTGCCTTAGTCCTCACAGATAAAATGAAGCTCAGATATGGGGTGCAAATTGGGGATGGACTAAAAGCATCCACAGGACATATTATTTTGTAATTCAGAAAGAAAATAAAACTTTAGAGTTCATGATCAAAACATTCAATTTCAACTAGCATAGAACATGGCACATAGACTAAATAAACCATGAATGAATGAATGAGTGAATGAGTATATAAAAAAAAATGATAGATTGGTGAATTCTGTTCTGCACACACAACTTTTTGTGTGCTTATGTACATGCATGTATGTTAACCAGGTGTGACTATAAAATGATGAAACTCTTATTTGATTTTGTCTGTTTTAACAAACAGGCCAGAATGCCATTGCTTAGAAATTTTCTAGAACTACTCTTTGGAAATTGCCTTAAAAAGCAATGTAGAAGTCAACTTAGAAAACATTTATTATTACTTTACAGCCAAGTCCCTTGTTTCTTTATGACCCACTATGAGCCACCAACTTATCCATAAGGCTTGAATCCCAAAGACATTTGGCTACTTTCAATTTAAAAGCCAACCTCAAAGAATAAAATTTTTCCATAACTGAAGCTATGCAAAAGAATGCAATAGATTCTAAAGTCAATTCCAAGAATTCCAAAAAAGTATCTTGAGGAAATGGAGGAAAGTGTGTACGTGTAGGCTGTACGCATATTAGAATCAGTCACTTTATTTCGGACACATTGTATCTTTGTGGCAATGCAATGTAGTTACATGCATATATGTGCTTCTGGAAAAAAAGTGGTTTATAAAGTGTATGTGTTTATAAACCTATCCTATTTGTTTATTTCAGCTTAATTTTCAGGATAACCGGAGCCCTCGTGGTGCAGTGATTAAGAGCTATGCCTGCTAACCAAAAGACTGGCAGGTCAGATCTACCAGCTGCTCCTTGGAAACCCTCTGGGGCAGTTTCACTCTGTCCTATTGGGTTGCTATGAGTCAAGATCGACTCAACGGTAACAGGTTTTGTTTTGTTTTGTTTTGGCTTTTGTTAGTTGACACCGAGTTGACTCCAGCTCAAGGCAACCATATGTGTAACAGAACAAAACATTGCCATGTCTTGTGCCATCTTCATGATCATTGGCATGTTCGAGTCCATTGTTGTGGTTAGGGTGCCAATCCATTTCATTGAGAGTTTCCCCTCTTCTCACTGACCCTCTAATTACAAAACATGATGCCCCTTTCTGGTGATTGGTCTTTTCTGATGACATGTCCAAAGTAAGCGAGCCGAAGTTTCACCATCCTCACTTCTAGAGAGCTAAACTGAGCATCCACTGTCAGTCAGTTTCTACACTAAGCACCAGCCATACCAAGATTAATGGAATATCATCCCTGCCCTCAAGGAGCTCACGGTTAAAGAGGAAAAGCATACAGATCATTGTGACATGGTGAGAGAAGTATAAGAGTGGACATATACAATCAATACAGCAGTAGCACCTACGAAGGAGTGATTATCTCTGGGTAGAAGGCATCAAAGAGGCAGCAACACCTGATCAACGTTGGGATGGATAAACAGAAGCACAAGTTTCATCAGGCTTGATGAGATGGGCAATCCAGGTATAGGAAACAGTACGTGCAAAGACACTGAGACATGAAACCACACAGAGTGTTTGGGAACTTACAAGCCATTTGATATTGCTGGAGCATGGAAGACAAGGGCAGGAATGCTGAGATAGTTCCCTGGCAAGGCTAGAGATAGCCGCATAACTGAAAATGTGCATTTTTGTTTGCAGATCATTATGTGTGTCTACTGTCTTTCCATAATACATCAATCAGCCTCTAGCTGAAGCAATAGTGGCATGCGTATTTAGTACATGATTTTATTTTGCTTGAATTTACCACAAACTTTTCACCCAGGCTCTGCTCGTCTTTGTTCTTTTCCCCTATTACTCTGCCACCTTTTACTTATTTTCCTCTGCGATCTAGTTATCTTGTTCCCATTCCCCTTGTATCTTCTTGCCATATCGATCTGAGTCCATCTACAGTCTCATAGGTCATCCTCCTTTCTAAGATCAAGTGACTCCCCTTCTCTCCTTCAGAACCACACTAGAAATGTCCTTGTCTTTCAGGAGCCTTCCCTGGCTGAGTGTAATGGTTGAGATTTCAGGTATTGGAGGAAGACAAATCTGTGTTTGATACCTGGGTCTATCACTCACCTTCTTTGTGCTCTTGGGTCAATCATTTTGCTTCTTCAGGCCTCACTGTCCACATACATAAAATAGGAGTAATGTACACTGCATAGAAGGCTTCTGAATATTAAGTGGTATAATAAATGCAAAGAATTTAGCATGGAATCTGTCACATAGCTGGCCCTCGATAGCTATCGCTATTAGACTAGTAGTAAATTCAAATCCTCCAGTGGTTTTCATGGAGCCCTTGTGGTCCAGTGGTTAAGAGCTTGGCTGCTAACCAAAAGGTCAGCAGTTGGAATTCACCAGCTGCTCCTTGGAAACCATACGGGGCAGTTCTACTCTGTCCTGTAGGGTTGCTATGAGTGGGAATCGACTCGGCCGCAGCAAGTTTGGTTTTTTGGTTTAGTGGTTCTCATGCCTATGTCATATGCATATATATAAAAAAATGCATATATAGGGTGATTTAATTTGGTAGATATTTATCTTGGCTTTTTCTGCTTTGCTGATAAGGCTTGGGGAGGCAGGGCTGCTATACTGTGCAACTCCACCGAGGACAATGCTCCTTAGAATTGTGCAATACAACAGCCCTGGAAAAGTAGCTTTTCTGTTCAGTTTCTTTCTACAGTTGGAATATTTTAACTTTATAAATACATTATTTTAATATTTTTTGAAGTGTGAATGGTGTTTCTGGGCAGGGAGAGTTGAGCTCTCTCTTTTTGGTTTGGTTTCTATTTTGTACCACTGTTTACTAAAAAAAAAAAAAAACTGCAATAATAATATACTTTCAAGAAATTCAGTATTTTCAAGAAATTCAGTATTTTCAGAGCCATTCTAGTCAGAATTAGTTAGGCTTTTAGGACAGGGTCTTTCAAAAAGTATTTGTTGGCAGAAAGAGAAATGGACACAGGCTTTAAGGCCAAGCAGATCTGGATTTCGATCCACTATTTGCATGCTACGTAATCTCATTAAACTTTTATTTCCTGATATTTGTAGGGGAGCTAATAATCCTAACCACAGCAGGGCACTTTCAGGGACTTAAAGGAGATATTATACATAAAGTACATAGCACAAGGTCTGACGTCCAATGGATTCTCAATAAATGGTACCTGTGATCATTTTTATTATGTGCAAGTTGTTGCAGTTGCTGGCTTAAAGCAGGTTAGAATTAAGATGCTGGTTAAAATTGGCAAATTAAAGTGGGTTTGGTATTAAGATTAGAGTCTGTAATAGATTAGGGTTAGGATTGAAATTAGAATTCAATTAAAGTTAGAATTAAAATGTGTGTAGAGGTTATTATTAAGGATGGGGTTAATTAAAACAGGATAATAGAAGTAAGAAGCAGTAAGAGGAGTACTGGTTTAGTTGGGTGGAAAATTGAAGAGGAACACAATGTGGAAGCCTATGTAAAATGTACTGATAAAGTAAGGTTATCCAGAGGAGAAGGGTTAGAATACAAACAGAATCTGAATGGATATGGAGCCAAGCCTTCTGAGTTCTTTTCCTTTAAGTGCTGTCCCTTCCCCTTCCAAGATGAATATATAAAATTCACCCTCACTCAGGCTGAGTGCCCCCCTCCCCTTGGGAGCAGGAGCAGCGTGGGGAAAGGAATGCCCAGGGCCCACACAGCTGTGTCTAGCCCAGCACTGATGCCAACACCACATTCCACACCCCCAGCTACCCAGCCCCGTTGCTGAGTGGACAGCAGCATCCAAAGCCAAGACCAGCCTTCTCCCCACTCCCCTTCTCGGCTCCCACCAGCTTTCCCTGTAGCTACCAGTTCTGTAACCCCACAATCTGCTGTAGACTTTGTGCAGTCTCTGGGAAACACATGCAGTATGTCAACACTTCAGAGTGGAAGGTAACCATAGAGATCACAATGCAAAGCGAATATTTTATTTTACATATTTTTATTATGGAGATAATCCGTGCAGTCCAGTTCATGTAAATCTCTGTTCCTAATGAATAGGGTGTCTGTAGGATGGTAGATGTGCATGTAAACAAGGGATTAGAATGACTATCAGTGGGGCATTATTCCAGATGGGGCATCCACATCAGTGTAGGAGAGATTGCTCTTTCACTTGGAGACATGCAGGAGTGAGGAAGTCCTTAAATTGGGTACTGCTTTTTAGGAGTATTGGGAATTATTCGCCTCTCCTTCCTTCCCCCAGGGATATATGAAAAGTAGGGAAAGGCAATCTATAGGCCTTCAGCATTCCTCGTATCCCCTTTCCTAGCTAGCCTTGTCAAAAGACGCTTTCCCCAAACCAAATCAAACCCACTGCTGTCGAGTCGATTCCGACTCATAGCGACCCTATAGGACAGAGTAGAACTGCCCTATAGAGTTTCCAAGGAGCACCTGGTGGATTTGAACTGCAGACCTCTTGGTTAGCAGCTGTAGCACTTAAGCACTATGCCACCAGGGTTTCCAAAAGACACATTGCATTTGGGTAAATCTGCTGCAAAGGACCTCTTTAAAGTGTTGAAGAGCAAAAACGTCACCTTGAAGACTAAGGTGTGTCTGATCCAAGCCATGGTATTTTCAATCACATCATATGCATGTGAAAGCTGGACAATGAATAAGGAAGACTGAAGAAGAATCAACGCCTTTGAATTGTGGTGTTGGTGAAGAATATTGAATATACCATGGACTGCCAAAAGAACAAACAAATCTGTCTTGGAAGAAGTACAACCAGAATGCTCCTTAGAAGCAAGGATGGCGAGACAGTGTCTTACATACTTTGGACATGTTGTCAGAAGGGATCAGTCCCTGGAGAAGGACATCGTGCTTGGCAAAGCACAGGGTCAGTGGAAAAGAGGAAGACCCTCAATGAGGTGGATTGATACAGTGGCTGCAACAATGAACTCAAGCTTAACGACTGTAAGGATGGCTCAGGACTGGGCAGTGTTTTGTTCTGTTGCGCATAGGGTCGCTACGAGTTGGAACCGACTCGGCGGCACCTAACAACAACAACAACAGCTAGCCTTTTGAGCATGAAAAGTCACTGAGCTTCTCTGAGTTTCATTCTCCTCATCTGTTCAACAAGGAATATTAATTAGATAATCTCGGAGGTCCCTTACAACTCTGATACTCTTTTTTTCTATAATTCTAAAAGCCAATGACTGCTTCCTATTCCCAGGGTCTAAGCTGCTGCCAAACTGATGCTGATGATGCAGAAAGGAAGAGGAGCCAGTGGGAAAAAAGCATTCCAGAGTCTCACTTGCTAGCTCTTAATACTCTCTCTTCAAAACAGCTTTCCTCCTTCCCTCCCACCCTTGGTTTTCATCCCATGCAGTTACAGTAGAGGGTGGAGCCAGACCAGCAGAGTCATTAGAGAATTAAGGAGGGGACAGGCAGAAGGGGATCACTACAGAGCAGCAGATGGAAAAGATGATTAGTTACAGGAACCTGGGACCTAATCCCACATCTCGCCCTCCCTACCACCCATCCCACCGTGCCCCAACTGAGTCCCCCCACACTAACCTGTCCTCTATTAAGCCCAGCTTAGATTATCTCTAAGCTGTCTTCTACCTCCGAAGATAATACTCTTTATCCATCAAGATCCTATAACTAGGATAGACTGGTCCTTCCCTTCTGAAGCCCAATTCTCTTTTTTAAAGCACACCCAATTCTCTCCCCTCACTGAATGACTAAACCTCCCGGCCCCTCTCTCTGCCAGGAAGTCTAATCTTCCTTTTATCTCCTCCCAACTGCCCCCAAACTCCAGCTGCTTTTCTCTCTTACATCCAGATCTCCACATATCAGTCAGGGACCTCCATATCCCTCAACTAAACTACTCCCTCCATCTTCACCTCTCAGTGAGCTCAAGATGCCAGAGCCTCTGAGAAGAAGAACCCCAGGGAGACAAAATGGTTTGGAGCCACTGAGATATGTCAGAGCTGGCAAGTCAGACAGCAAAAGGTGCTCAAAAATTGTCCTGTAAGAAATTCTTAATAAGTACCCAGCCACTCAGGGAATTTTCAAGAGGCAGGCAGAACTGTTGTCCCAGAAACCACAGATAAACTCTATAAACAATGGGAGAAAAACCACGGAGCAGCATCTTGACCATCCTGAAGGAGCTTCAGAGTGAATATTATCTCTTGCAATCTCCATCAGTGACTAAGATTTGTATAGAGCTTTACTGATTTATAAAGCACTTTCCACATCCTTGTCCCTGAGTTACTAGGTGACAGAGATATTAACTACATCGCAGAGGGCTGAAAAACTCTGTCTGAGAAGTAGAGAGAGTAGCCAAACATCAAGCATCAGCCCAATGAGGCCTAGTCATCAGCACAGAAAGTGGACTGGTCAAGGAGTTAGAAGACATGGGTCCAGGTCCCTTATCTAGGGCCGATCCTGGAAGGCACTTTAAAAGTCGATTTGTTCCATATCCCAGCTAGCATTTGTGTTTTCTACTATCAACTGTCAGTGTAACCTTGGGTAGGTTACTTAACCCCCTTGGGCCTCAGTTGCACCTGTATAATAAGGGGTTGGGCCAGATATTTTCTAAGGATCCTTATATACCTAAAGTTCTTTGATTCTAGGATTTTAGAATTTAGAAATTTATTCCCAGAAGCTAAGCTTCAGCCAGATTGACTCAGAAGGATCCCCTTCTGAGATGCACCAAGGCTCTTCCAGAGATACTCAATCATAAATAACCTCCAACCCCAGGGACTTTGGGCTCCTGAGCCAAGAGCATGTATGAACACTCTGCCTCTCCAGTCCATCTTATATCTGCCCTCAGGGACAAGACGTCCATTAGTCACAGATGCTCTGGGCCCTTAAGAGGACAGCTTGCCAAGGGTTTGTAGATCAGACCATTCACTCCAAAATCATACTGACTACGAACTTGAGAAGGAAGGATAAGATCCTCTGAAAGATTAAGAAAGAACAAAAAAATTGGTGATGGGGGAGGAATAAGGAGGGTTAAGATAAACACTACTGAGTTCCAGTAGTTTTGTAGGCTGTTTGGTCGGGCAGGAGTCTGAAGTAACCCAATGTTTTAGAGACTGAGTGATTTCTCTGACAAGGGGTTGAGGGAAATATTGGTTCCCAAGGCCTGGGGTTTGCTGAAAGGTGCCTTTCAAGGGAGATTGCCTGGGGCCACAGACTGTTGCTGAATAGATACTACAGGGTTTTGGGTTACAGGAACTAAGGATGTTAGTGTTCAGGGCAAAGGTCAGGGTAACTAGTTACCCACTGGGGAGATGTCTCTGGGCATACTGGTGATACGGGGACCCTAGGGGTTATGGGGATCCCCAGTTACCAAAGGATGCAGGGTGGGGCTGGAGGATCTCTGGCTAGTGGGCACGCCCTTGCCCAGGCCTGCAGTGGCCGCTCCCGCCAGCTGGCCCAGGTCCCTGCCCGACTCCTCTCCCTCCACCCCAAGCCTAAGAGGGGTGCACCCCGGGTCCCACTGCTGAGCCAGCTCCCTCCCTCGGCTCCACACCCTTGCCGGGCTGGCGGAGCTCCCGGGGGAGATGGTGGAAGGTACCACGAAGGCGAGGAGGGGGTGTGAGCGGCGAGGGGAGTGGGGAATGCGGCAGCCAGGCACCCCCGCGACCAGCCCAGCCCCCCGTCACTCCCCCTCCACCTCCAACCGAATGGTTTGCTCCGAGCGCCCTATTTAATCCCGGCGACTGCAGCAGCGCCGGCTCCCTCCCGGTCCCCTCCTCGGCCCCGGGCTCCAAAGCGGCTCCGGGGCGCCCTTTCAGTCAGCGTCGTCGTCTGCCCCCTCCCCGACCCCATCCCCGGGGGACCCAGGCTCGCCAGCGCCCAGCCAGGGAGCCGGCCGGGAAGCGCGATGGGGGCCCCTTCCGCCCTGCCCCTGCTCCTGCTCTGCGCCTGCTGCTGGGCGCCCGGCGGGGCCAACCTCTCCCAGGACGGTGAGTGCGGGAGGGGGCGGTGCCAGGGGAGCTGGGGAGTGACCTGGGGCCCGCGCCAGGATCCCAGCGGGGGCGGAGGGGGCCTGCTGGCTTTGTTTGGAAGCGGGGTTAAAGTCGCAAGCCGCTGCTGACACCCTGGTGTCTGTCTCTGAGCATCCGTGTCTCTGTGGATCGTGGGGTGTGCCGGCGTGTGCACCCTCCTGTGTACACTGTCGAGTGTGTGTCTGCGTGTGCACCCCGGCGTTTGCATTCGGGGTTTCTATTATGAGCAGCCCGGGGTCTCGGTGTGTTGATGTCCGTGTGTGTGTGTTTGTCTGGGTGTGCGCGTCTGTGTTGGTGTCTGGCTCTGCGTTTCTGTGTCAGTATCTGTGTGTATGTCTGTGTCAGTGTGTGTTGGGGGCGGAGTGAGGTTTGTCGCTGTTTCAGTCAGGGCGTGTGTCGGGTGTTTGTGTATGTCTGTCTGTAGGGGTTGGGTAGCCTGTGCAATGCCCCAAACTGCTGTATGCAAACATTTGTTCTCCCTCTTCTGTCCCCCCGCTCGAGGCGGAGTTCCGAGTGGGCAGGGAGGGGGGACCTGGGTGAGGCTGGTGAGGGGGGCGTGGGCAAGGAAGAGGGGGGCTTCTCCTTGGAGCAAAACAACAACACAGTGCGGAGGGGGCCCTGGGATGCCAATATCCCTAGCGGTGGCAAAAGCTGGTAAAAGAAAGCCAGACAGGAGCGGAGGAGGGTGACGTGGGGGGCGGAGGGAAGGCTGGGCAAAAAGAAGGATCAAAATATTTGGGGAAGAAGATGCCTGGAATGGTCAGAGCTTTCCTGGGCTAAGCACTGATTCTCCCAAATTTGGGGTGGGGTAGCATACCTAGCTTGCCCCAGTCTGGAGCTCAAACCTCCTTTGGTTGGTACTGGTAGAAGGGGAAAGGAGGAGAGTCGGGGGAGAAAGGAGGCGGGGCCAGGGGTGAAGGGACCAGGGGAACAGCCCCTCCCGCCCTGGGTTGGGCTATGTAGGTCAGCGCTGTGGGGGCACCTCAGCCTTCTTGGAGTCTGCTGACGGTGGCAGGGGGCAATTTGCAGGGAGACCAGGAAGAGATCCATAGCTCAGGGCCTCAGGTCCCTGGAGGAGGGAGGGGAGGCTGTGTAGGGACTAAAGGAATGCATCCTCCGCTCTCCTCCGCCCCTGGCAGAGGAGGGCCTGGGTGGGGGAGGGGGGAGCGGGAACTGGACCTCTGCGGAGCAAAGGGATGTGGGGAGAGTGAGGGGGAGGGTGGTGGCTATGCCCGGCCAGATGCCAACGAAAAACAGAAGGAACCGCAGGGGAGGAGAAAGGGAAAGTGGCTCTTGGGCGAAGGACCCAGTGGCCATCAGGGATGGGCACAGGGTGGGGTGGAGGTGGAGAGGGGAGGGATTGAAACTGGGGAGCTTGACGTAAAGACTTTCTGAGGAAAACAGGCGAAGAGCCAAGGTACTGGAGGAATAATCGCTCCACCTAGCCTAACCTTCCTCCCTCAGTCCTGTCTCCATCATTATAAAGAAGCTTCCCCTGGTACAGGGACCCTGGGGATCCCCTTCCTACAGCTGGCTGGCTGACTCCCTCTACCATCTGCCCATCAAAACTCCCCAAAGGGAGCTCCTGCCCAAGTCACCACAGAGACAGCAGCCTTATTGCTCCCCTACATGGAATCCCCCTTCCCCAGAGGGCTGCACTAATGACCCTACTCACTGAGGTGGTGGGGAGCCTCCTGGGGAAAGCAGGACAAGTACAAGGCTAGGAGAGGCTGCTAGTATGTGTGCCTCAGTATTGACTCTCCTCCCAGGCCTTGACTTTCAAGTGCAGCCCTTGCCTTCCCATCCTGCTGGCTGTGTTAGAGAGAAGCGAGTGGGACCCAAATACACCTGCTTGGCAGTGGGAACTGATGGTGCCAGGCTAGATCCTAAAAAGAAGGAGATGTCCTCTCAGAAAGATGTGAGCTCTTGTAGTCTAGGATGTAAACATTGCAGAATGGAGTAAATGTGTATACTAGCCAACTACTTCTTCACCATCTGAACTATTCTTTCTTGGTTCTCAACTTGGGGCCTGACCCCTACTCAGGCTTAAGGCTGAAAGGGAGAGAAATGCTCTATTCCCATATTTAGAACTATGTTTCAAAGCAATGGCTTGACGGAAAGAGTGGAAGGCAGTAATTTTTGAATGGGGGACTTGTAGAGAAAGGGTGGGGAAGAGTGTGAGATGGGAAGGGAGGTTTGTTCCCTAGGAAGAGTCAAATCCAGCATCATTCTCCTGGTAGAGCATTATCTGTCCAGCTAGGGAATATGTGGGCCTGTGCTGTCTCAGGATGCACTGGTGCTCAAGAAATACAGCTACATAGATCTCTGTCTTAAACTAACCCTACACCTTACTTTCTGGATCTAAGAAGGTCAGCTCTGATGGTGGGAGGTAGGTGCATAGTTTTAATGCTCATTGGTAGTGATCCTAAAGGCCATCCTGACCAAGATCATGGAGAAGGTGGTCTAGGAACCCTGGGTTGGCCTGGGGCCCCTGGACAGAGGGTCTAAACAGTACTTGCCTAACTGATAACATTTGACCAAAACTAGGAGAGAATTGCTGTGAAAGTTGAAGGAATACAGTCCAGCAGACATAGGCTCAAAAATAACTTGGGACATTCTTAAATCTGAATTAAAAAATGTAATAGTTATCTGCATTTCCTCACTTTCCTCTTTACAAGATACCCTAATATGCTGATACTTGAGTGGATGAGGGTATTTGTGGTCGGGTGGCTACTTCCATTTAGAGTAAAGAAAACAAACTTCAGGTGTTGCTGGAGTGTATAGTTCCCTGGAGTACAGCATAAATTTTTAAGCTCCATAAGGCTGAACAGGGATTGAGAGGATGGAGAAGGGCAAGCAAGTGATATCTGAACGTGGCCATTAGTCCTGTGGCTAGAAGCTCTGGAACATTTAAGACTGTCAGAGTTTGCCACTTGCCCCTTCCTTCTCACATTTCTCCATTAGTATGGGCAAAAGTTGACAATTCTGGTTTGGGGGGATACAAGACCTACAGATTCATGTGCCCTGTAATCATCTCTCTGGTGAGCACCCTAACATTTACCATTGTGACCAGCCTTCCTTGGATTGTCCCCTCTCAAATATTGCCAGCACTCTGTAAGTTGACCTAAGGTAGCCACGAATTGGTGGACAGCTTCACTTTTCTTTAGACCAGGGTCACAGAAATGTAACCTTGCACTGCACTGCCCCACACATGAATCTCTTTCCCTTTCCGATGACCTTTTGTCCACTGCCATCCATTCTGCAGCCCCCTGGCCAGGTGCCCAGTGTGGAGAACCTGCTCAATGTGCCAGAGAAGTCCAGCAGGCATTCACTCTACCTCTGCCCACGGATCGTCTTGGCAGAGCTACTCTACCCACTTTCTGTCCCTAGTTGCAGCTGTAACCCCTGGGAAAGATACGCCCTCCCCTCAGACATGGGAAGAGAAGCATTCCCTAGCATAGAGAGGTTGAGACTAACAGAAGGACACTGGGTATATTAGAGCTTAGTTAATTCTATGCAGAACTGGTCTTTCTGATGTGGGGTCCAAGCTATGGAAAGCCAACTGCCTAGCTAGGAGTAATGCCAAAGATTCTATCTTAAGCTCTCCCTGGGCTGGGCAGCACTGTTGGTTCTAGTCGTTTCCTCTAGGGCACTGGGTTTCTAACTTCCTTTTGTATTTATTTTTTAATATGTAAAACTCCTTTATCAAATGAATCAGACCAACGGATATTTTATCTTATTGAACAGAGAAGATCTAGAGATCTTCCCCCCTTCTTCTGGGTATCTCCACACTCCTCATAATCCTTAGGGCACAACCTCGAGTTCTGCTAAACAGAGCTTGAAATTCCCTGTCCTAGGCTGACAGTAAAATGAATTATCTCATTTTAGGCAGTGTCTGTCTGTCTGTCTGTCTGTCTGTCTGTTCTCTCTTTCTCTCTCCTTTCTCTTCCAATTGTGGAAGAAAGGAGATCCAAATGTAATTTCAAGAGTGCCTTTTTGGAGACATTCACTATTCAGTCAGAGAGTGACTCATACTTCTGCAGCCATAAAATTACACAGATGGCATCTTTTTGGTGTTCTGGTCACTTCGAAACAGCAGACTGGATAGTTGTGTCATTTTTCTGCAGATCCTCAGATTTTATTTTGGTGCTCCTTGCTTAGACTACTTTCTTGCAGCTCCAATAATATGTAGAATGGGATCAAAGCTGTTTTTCCTTAAGTCACATGATAGGAAAAAAAGTCTTCACAGTTGTCACCAGAGAAATAAAACCCCTGGGGTGTGAGTAGTCAAATTCTTTGTTGTTTCCTACTCCAATGGAACTGTACATAGCTCAGCAAACCCTTTTTTGCCATCTAATTCTCAATAATGGAATTTTAGCTAAGAATAGTAATCTAAGTTCCTGACTCTCCTTCCAGTAAGCTGTGAACTGGACCAGCTCCTTACTGACTAGTGAATGAAAAATCCAGGGTATTACAAAGTTGTGGTAATTATATCTTTTCCTTTCATCTTTTCTCTTAGAATTTAAAATTTCCTGTTGAATCATTGGTGATAGGCCCATATACTGTAACAGTGTGTTCCCTGGATGGGGTCATGTCTTGGAGGACTGCCCATAAACTCTGAGAACAGCAAACTGCATGGGAATACTTATAAGAAAGTTATAGGGAGAAGCATCAGAGAAAGAGTCTGGAGAAGCAAACCATCAGAAAAAGATTCAGGTCTCTAAAAACCCAGTCAAATTAAGGATAATAAACATTCCATGTTAGGGTAAAATGGAGAAAAACAAATCTCCTGGGGCAAAAGACCTGTCTCTCCTCTAGGATTAGCAGTGATGATGGTTCTGGACAAGGTTAGAACCAGCTGATGCTCAGAGGTCCTATAACTACCCAAGTAAAAACCCAATCCAATCTGGTTACCACAAGGTGATCCATCCTATCTAGCACTGAGAAGCCAAGCTCTCAAGGGTCCTGAATACTTGAAACTGCTGAGTGTTTTTTGCACAATAGGGTCTCAGTAAAACTACCTATTCTTTGCTGAAGCAGCAAGTATTGACAGAAAACCATTTCTCACTTTACCAAAATTTTCCTCAGCTTAAAGCCAAATTTCCCAGCTACCACAGAGGCCTCTAAGCGCTGAGGACAAATTCCTTCTTAAGAAAGGTGATCCCATACCTTGTTTCCACGTATGATCAGCAATTTTGGGTGCATTAGGGTACTCTGACCCTGATATATCTTCTGCTGTACCTGACGGTAATACATATTTTAGCTTTAAATATCTCTCTAGTATCTCTGAGAGGCAACAGAAGGTCCCATTGGACTGTTTCCCTCATTAGAAGATAATCCTAATACCACTCATATTCAGTTTTAGCAAATTAAAATCCCCTCCACCACCACTGATACCTAGGCATTTGTCAAAATTCATGAGGCTCCTGCTGACAAACTCAGTCTGGGTTGGTCCTCACTTTTGAGCAAAATCTCTGACATGTTCACCCAAGTTCAGGAGGCCTTTCAGAGCAAGCAATGATTGTATCATCATCTTCAAGGAAGCCCTGATGTCTGTTCTTTCCATTTCACTGTGAAAGCTGGCTGCCGGAATCTGAGTTCCCCTGTTCTTTGTGAAACAAACTACCTGTTGTTTGAGCTCTCCATGGTGCTAGCCCCTGATGGTGACACTCCAGGCCCTTCTTGTCGCTCTCCGTGGTCCTGCTCGCTCTTAACATTTTATAATTGCTTTACTCTCCACAATGCCACCTTCAGAACAGGGTTGGAATCTCTTTCCCCCCACCACGCACACACATGTAATATTGGTTATGATCCATAAACCACTCCACCAGAGAGAGGGGGAAAAGAACCCTGTGATACAGATCTGGAGAGTCCCCATAGTCATCTAGTCAACTGAAGGAAGGGGACAGAAGAGTGAGAAATTCTCAGGGTAAAAAGAACAGTTAGAGATGCTCAAGAAACAGGCCTAGAGTGACCTCGAATGGCCTCAGAAGAACTGGGTGCTTTGCTATATACAGCCTCACAGATTAAAAACATAACTACGAAAAGTCGTGTTTTAGGTTGAGACCGTATTGTTCAATACGACAACCATATATAAACAATAAATGTGGAGTGCAAAATGAGTGCTACTCAGATCATAAGCATCCACCTGTGCACACCACTCTGAGCCTGATGACCTACTGTCTTGTCATGGTGCTTATTTTCTCTTTTCCCTTAACCTTAGGAATAAATGTAAAGACAATACATCATAATGGGTTATCAGAATAGATAGTAGAAGAATCCAATATATGAAAGATATAGAAAGCAAATATCAAAACTCTGACTCTTGTCCCCCACCTTTACAAGTATCGTGTGCAGAACCAAATGGCCTTAAATATAACCATCTTATCCCAAAGTCCTGGTCCTTGGCAAAATCTCAGTACAGACATCTTTAAACTGGACTCTGCTACTCTTTTGGGGTATCTGCCAATAAGCAATGACGTCAAGTACAACAAGGAGCGGAGAATGCTCAGCCCCTGCCAGTCTGAGACTAAACAGCCTGTTCCTCACATCGCCTCAGAACTGCACAAGCTTCTCTTCCCTTAAATGCCAGTTTCTGCGTAAGAGTTCATATCATAGTTAACACTTATGAATGACCTACAGCGAAGTCTAGTTGGGGAGGCAGGCTTCTAGAATGAATTTCCAGAACCCGTCTTTAAGTTCCCCATTGGAAACAAGGATAAACTTCTTTCCCCAAGGACAGGTAATGGATGTGATTTATCTCTATGAGTGAGCCTTCAGGAAGATGGCATTAGGGTTACAGTAACAGCTGGAGTATCTCTATCCACTCATCTCCCTGAACCCCCTATTCTCCTCAAGAGTAAACATGATTCAGAAAGGACTTATGTGCAGAGGCCAGTGTTTTTGTTTTGTTTCTTCAATATGTGTATTATCCCTCTATGTGAACTCTTACTTCTGGGATTCTTTAACCCTCTCATCTCTCTCCAGCTTCCTCCTGAATGTCTCCAGGAGAATAAAAAAAGCTAAATAACATAAAGTAAAAACTAAAATGGTATCTTCTCTAAGGATTTGTTTTCCCTTCCCCCAGCTAGACTTACACTAATTGTCTATTGATTGCTAATTATAAGCACCTTTGCCTCATTTACTTCCAGTTCGGGGTCAGGAAGGTCAGGCTCACCATCTTGCTCTGGGCGGGGGGAGGGGGGGTGGCGAATAAATGAGGCTGATGTCTCAGCCATTCATCTCTAAGCCAATCATTCCCGGTCTCTCCCTTTCCTTCATATAGTACCAGATATTGGTAAGGTACGATGGGTAGTAGTACTAATACTTCCAATTCCAGGTTTCTTTGGGAATTTGCAAATTGTTGCTTCATGTGTTTATTTTCCTTCTTCTATAGTCTGGCTCTTTGCTTCCAATTCTGATTCTAGAATTCTGGCCAAAGCCTCAGACAGGGTAAAAAAAAAACTCCTGAAGGTGAACTCTGACTTAAATACCTCTGTTCCTTCTTGGAAACCCAGTAAGACTCTAATAAGTGCATTGATGACAGGTAACTTGTAACTTAGCATAATGGTCAGCTTTTGAAGAGCCTGGGGCCCAGTTCTTTCCTTACTATAAAATGAAGGACCAGTTTTCCCATTTTGCATTTACCCAGCAAATGCAAAAATGACATTGCGATAATTGCACTTATTGGGTGGAGTCTAGTTCTTAAGGATGAAATCTTTCCAAACACACAGTATATGCCTCCTACCCTAATCTCTATTCTGTAATCTCAAACAAATATAAAAACCACTATCACTAAGCTCCTGGGCCTCACATATTCTCATTTATCCTCAACTGCTGCTTAATGCCAACTCTTTTCTGGTTTCCAAGATCTGGAGTCCAATGTCAGTGACAGATGGAATGACTGAGCCTCAGCCCTGGGGAGGAGAGGATGCTGGCCTTCTCCTGGGGAGTTTAAGCAGAAGAGAGAGCCTGAATTCTGCTTTGGGGAGAATCTCTGAGTTTCAGCCATATGGTTATCTGGAAGTAAGGGCATGTGAAAAGGGCTTGGTATCTGGGTCATAAGAAAATCTATGTGCTTCTGTCAGTACATAGATGTGTGTTGAGGGGCGTATACAGTGAAGAAGAGACAGAGGGTCTGAATATACATGTCTCTTAGGGAACAAGAATAAGCATATACCTGCATGAGACAAGAGATGCTCAATGAAGGCTTCAGAAAAAAGGGGGAGATCTTTGGGTCCGGAAAGCATTATTTTGGGGACTGCGAGATCCACTCTGTCCTATAGGGTTGCTATCAGTCAGAATTGACTCAACAGCAATGAGTTTGGGTTTGTGTGTGTGTGTGTGTGTGTGTGTGTGACAGAGAGAGAGAAAGCTGCAGACTTGGGAGAATATATCTCATGGAAGAGTTAAATTCCTAGGAAGGTACGAAGTAAGGCTAACATGAACAATGTGCCACTTAAAAAAAAAAATACAGATTTTTTTTTTTTTTTAAGTGCGAAGAATGAAAGGAAGAGACAAAACCCAGTTAAGATTGGGGCGGGGTGGGGGTGGTAGGGAAGAGGGGAAACTAGAGTAGTGTGGGTGTGTAGAGCGGAACACATTTGTCTTCATGTAATGCTCCTAACCGTTGCCCTGAACCTGTCATCCACACCCTGCCTCTGATCACTCAGAGAAGGCAAGCAGTGAAAACGAGTCAGTAACATCAGAACCAGCAGAGAGGAATGCTTTCTTGCCTGACTTCTAACAAATTAAACTTTTTCACAGCATTGTTGCCCCACCACACCAAGCCACCAGCCTGAAATATCTAAAGTGTGGTAGAAAGAGCAAAGGAGAATAAGATAGAACCTGGGGAGAAAGGGAATTCATCCATGGACTCACACAGTTACTGAGGCACCGGGATAGACAGATGCTGGAGAATGTGAGCAAGGCCCTGGAACCTGATCTGAGATTCCTCATCATCAGGGAATCAAGCCTTTACTCGTCCCTGATTTTCCTGGGATTTCTTGTCCATCCCCATTCCTTATTTTCCCATCCCCTTCCAATGAGCTCAACTGCATTGTGATTGCATTTTACCCCACATTGACTTTGTTATATTTCATTTTTCAAGTACGTCCCCCCACCCCCTGCCCCAGTTCTATTACATATGTATGAAAGTAGTAAGATAAATTCAAGGAACGGGGATAAAATGCCTCCGCTCAGTTCTAGGAAAATCTAAGGTTTCCTGTCTCTAGTGCATTTGGCTGCAGATTTCAAGTCCTATCTAGTCCTGATTTCTGAAGTATGGGTGCATGGTAGAGAGAGGATAAGGAGATGGGGTGAATGGTTATGCCAAAAATGGCTCAGGAGTCCCTGGGTGGCACAAACCGTTAAGTGCTTGACTTGACTACTAACTGAAAGGCTGGTGGTTCGAACCCACCCACAGGGGTCTCGGAAGAAAGTTCTGCCAATCTGCTTCTGAAAGGTCACAGCCATTTAAAATTCTGTGGGGTGCAGTTCTACTCTGCAACACATGGGGGTCACCAGGAGTCAGAAATAACAGCAACTGGTTTGGGTTTTTTTTTGTTTGTTTTTTAAATGGCTCAGAACTATCATCAGCTGGAGTGATTTCTAACCTCCTAGTTGAGAGCACACAGTCCATCCTAAAAGGAAGCAGCTAAGAGGAGGGAGGGACTCTTCTGGGGTCAGCTCCACTTTCTTTCTGTCTCCCAATCACAGTTCTCCCTACTAGGACTCCATATTGGCTACAGGGGGGCTTGTTTTTGTTGGGGGCCAGCCCAGGGCTCCCTCCCAGTGTTAATGCACCCAGAACACTGACTCAATAGCAAATCAAAGCAACAGCTGTCCCCACCTCCTTCTCTGCCACCCACTTCCCAGTCTCTGTTCCTCAGAATCTTAAGTCTCTGAGCACCTCCCCTCCAGCCTACCACAAGCCCACTTCTGCCTCCAGGTTCTTCCTCTGCTAGCTCGAGAATTGGACAGGCCCCTCTGCTTTTTTTTTTTTTTTTTAATCTTTTCTTTTCTAGTCCCTGTCTCCCACTTCACAATCTAGTTAGCATCTCCAAAGCTCTCCACCTAGCAGGTACCAAAGCATGTGAGCACACACACACACACACACACACCCCCAACCTCTTAATCACCCTTTTTAGCCTCTAGAAGCACAGCAGTGGCTTCTGCCCTTTGGCTTCCTCTTTCGTGGGAACTGGGATCTGCTAGTAAAGCCATGAAGTTTGTGAAGATGCCATTCTTCATATTTTGGTTTCCTACAGTCCCAGGGGCCTTATTTTTTCCTTCAGGGATTTCCTCCTCATCTTGCCCACCTTCTCCAACCTGCTGGCACTTAGTAGAGTTACTTACTTTTCTTGAAATCTGTGGTCCTGGGGTCCCTCACTACTATAATCAGGGAGGTCAACGGAAGTGAAATCACACTAAATGGCAATGTAATCTCTGAATTAGGGCTACAACGGCATCTATAAAATGACACTGAGTAGAGGAGACTGGGGTTATAAATACTGTTAGTGGTAGTGGCGTGACCCTGTTCAAATTCCTGTATCTCCCTAAGCCTTGGTTCCTCATTTTCAAAATGGAAAATTATTTAGGGTCCTTGTCAAATCTAAAAAATCTGTGTGTCTGACAATCATAGAAATGAATAAATATGTGGGGCAGAATGATATGTAATTTAAAAAGAGAAAGATAGAAATTATGGTACTTTGGCAGTAGAGGGTCAGAAAAGACATTGGTTTGATCCCATTTGGTAGAAGGAAAAAGATCTTAGGAATAACCACCCCGGCCACGAGGGTCAGTGGAAAATGACCAGATATGCAAATTGATTGCAGAGCTTTAGGGAATATATTCATTCACGATATCTTAGAGTTTAAGATTTCTTTTCTGAACACTTGGTTATGGACAGACATTTGGAATAACTGGGTTTTGTTGTTTTTGGTGTTGTTTTGTTTTTTCAGTGAGAACGGGGTTAAACTCAAGATAAACTTTTCTTTTTAATCCCCACCTTTGCCCCAACCACAGGCAGGCTAGCCAACTACACCAAAAATTTCCTCCTCCTCACTCAGCCTGGAAAGAGCCTTGCCACACACTATTCCAAGTCCAGGAAACAAAAGCCTCCAATTTTCAATACCCTGTTTATGATGGAACGAAAATGTGCAATAAGAAACCAGTTACAGGCCAAGATGGGTACAGGTCTCTTCTAAACCGAAATCTCCTGGATTATGTAATAGTGTAGAATCCCTGGCTCATAAATCCTGGACCTCCTGGCCAGGTTCTACCAAGAAAAAGGGTTAATCAGCATATTAGAAACATCACAGAGTGAAGATTGCTCCCCCACCTCCCCCCGCAACCATCTATGTTCACTTATATCCTGTATGCCTCCTAGGAGAGCAGAGTCAAGTAAAGCGGAGAGAGAGTAGTGACTTGGGGCCCAGGAGGCTGCTGGGAGCCAGAGGGAAGTAGATAAACAAGACTCCAGGAGGAAAAACCAGACAGCAACAGAAAATAAAGGAGGAACAAGGAGGAGCAAGGTCTCAGTAGCCCAGCCAGAAAAAGTTTGGGGTGAGGGTGGGGGAGCAACGTGATGGCGAGAAAGCCTAGATCAGGGTGGCAGGCAGCTGAAGCATGACTGAGATCTGAAGTTCTGAAGTGAATGTGAGCTGGAGCACATCTGAGCTAAAGCAGGGAGATCCTTTAGGAGATCCTGCTGCCAGTGAAGGGACATAGACCTATCCCAGAGGAGCAACGGAAAGAGAAGGAAATAAACCTGAAAAGACAGAAGGTCCCAGATGACTAAATAACCCCCACCTCCTATGGCCCCAGCTTTCATCTGACTGCACTGTAATGTCTCAAATATTAAGGAAGTAGGAACTTAGGGGAAGACACACAGTTAGAAGGGGATGGAGGACAGGAAGTAAGAGAATATTTCGACATCCAGCCCCTCAAAGTCTTGGACTAGGAAACCACACAGCAAATGCAGTGGAGTCAACATAACTCCTGGCTGGCCAAGGGTACTTGTGGGGAGTTCGGAGTAAAGAGAGGCCTTTGTGATCAAGGTATCGTGCTTTGAAGTCTCTCAGGTCAAAGTGACACCCCAAAATCTTGGCATGATCTCCTAAAGTACAACTCAGATGAGATTGGTTCACCCCCTCCAACCTGCCTTTGGCTGACAGAAAATACCTGGCTCTAAGCATAAAGAAAAGCTCCAGTGGCCACGTTCCAATCCTGATTTTGTCACTGCCATTCACTTCTGTGATCCAGAGATGCACAAAGATTCACTAAGTAGCTGGGATCAGGGAAGAATTAGGGTGCCATCGTTTAATTAGGGAACCTAGCACTTGGTGTGGGTAACCCACTTTAAAAGTGAGTCCCTTCAGTATTCCGGGCCACAGCCCCCAGTGTGTTTTTCCCTTGGAGATAATACTCCTCCACCCACCTGCCATGGTAGTCGTGAGGAATAACAAGTAGGCTGTGATGAAGGTTATTTTTAACTCTGGAGTTAGAGAAATGCTGAGTCATCATCATCATCATCACCATCACCATCACCATCATCATCAACTCCTACTCAGGGAGATGGTTTTCTCTACAGTCAGGGAAGTGGAGCTCTGGACCTGAACAATGGCAAGGCTATCAGCGGTTATGTGGAGGAGCTCTGTCCCCTGGTCCCACCTTCCCAAATATGCACCTGTGTCCCTGTTGACAGCCCTAAGGCCCATGTATACGTAGGTCCCCGAAACAGACAAGATGGGGCAGATGTATAAACCAAGGAATCAGGGGTTATACTGGCACATTCCCTAGTAAAGTCCCTTAAATTGGAGACATAGTACATTTTTATTCATTGGAGTCATTCGTTTATTTATTCAATAAATATTTATTGGGCACTTATTATGTGCAAGGTCCTGTGCTAGGCATAAAAAACTGAATCACAGGTGTCATTGCATGCTTTAAAGAAGCACGTCAGTGAGACTCCAATTCCCACCTCTGCTACTTTTAATCTGAGCAATCAATCGGAAGGAAATCAGTGGGTGAAAGGGCTGCTTTGTCCTTTAAAATACTGGGAATCCTAAAGATAACAGAACCCATGGGTACATAAACCAAGAATTAAGAAACCCCCAAAGCAACAGAGGGCAAACAAGAAGACAATCTTCCCATTTTTAGGCTAGGTCCAGAGTTCTAGGAAAATGTGAGGGGTTTCTGTTTGTTTTGACTAGACACGTTTTTTACTTGGTTAACTGAAGAGTCCCTCATTGTCAGGCTCTTAGGGGTACGTGGAATAGCCCCAATGATATAGATGAAGACACATTAAGAAATCCAACAAAAGAGGTAATTCAGTGGGTACAAATCATAGCACCACCGCCATCATGAACACCTATTTCCAACTTGCTGCAGTTACTTTTATCAGATTGCTGGTGAGTGTTGTGAATGTTGTTTAGAGAAGCCACCCCTGGTCAGCAAGAAGAAGCTCAAAAGCGTCCAGCAATGCAAGAAAAAATCTTTTCCCCTACAGTCCCGCCCTCGCTGCACTCACATAAAATGCCATTTCTGCAGAGGAAGGCAGTGTAGTGACGATGTGGGAAAAGGCTGGGCTTTGTGGTCAGAGAGACTTGCATTTGAATCCTGTCCCATCCCAACACTTACTAGATGTATGGATGAGTTACTTTACTTCTCTGGGTCTGAGTTAGCCCATCCGTAACATAAGCATGAAAATACCTATCAAAAGGATTGTTCTGGAAATAATGAATATAGAGCACCTAACAATGGACTCAAACATACCAATGATCACGAAGATGGCACAGGTCCAGACAGTGTTTTGTTCTGTTATACATAAGGTCACCATGAGTCAGAGCCAACTAATGGCAACTAACAACAACAAAAACAACTTGGACCTTGACTCACAGAAGGTGCTCAATAAATATTGATTCCCTCTCTCTTATAGGTTTCTAGAGCTTCAGCCCCTAGATGCTCTACCCTCTTCCTTGGACCATTTCTTCCTATCCTGTTCAGTTCACTATTTGCTTTGTACTGGCAGATTTTGAGATTTGTTCACACATTAGAAGATGCTCGGCATCTTTGATTCATTTATTATTTATTTATTAAGCACCTTCTGTGTGCAATATGCTGTATTAGGGATAGTATTGCATATAAATATTAGTCAGATCTCAGCCCTACCTATAGGTAGATAAAGTGTTGTAACTCAGAGAAGCTACTTCCATCTGAGACAACCAGGGAAGGCTTCTTGGAAGAGGTGCCACATAAAGTAGGCTTTAAAGGTGGATAAGTTTAAATGTGTGAAGATGGTTGAAAGGCATTGTAAACAAAGTGATTGCAGGAAAGGGAATGGATGTCGGAAACCAAAGGGTTTATAAAGAGAGCTCTGAATAATTTATGTTTGGGGCATAGGGTGCATGAAGTAGAGAAAAGACAAAGTGGGAAAAGATAGGCTGACATCAGACTGTAGAGAACCCTGAAAGCCAGGCTAACAAATCCAGGTATTATCTGCAGACAATGGGGAGTCACTAAGCAGGGAGATGATATGAGGGATATGACCACTGCTCTCTTCATTCCTTGTCTATAAGCAGTCTAGGCCACCCCTCACTAATGGTTGTGTGGTCTCAGTATCTGACCTATGTGACAGAAGCTCTTTCCAATGACCCAGAGCCAAATTTTCACTATTTCTACTTCAAAGTCTGTGCCACCCTTTCAGAGAACTCCTAAACATCCCGCTACAGACTGAAGCCATTTAGGTAATTTATGCTGAGGTCCTAAGTGGCTGGCACAATCTAAATCCAAAGAAGGTACAAGCCTTTCAGAACACAGGGTATAATTTCCGCTACTTATCCATGTTTCTGTTGATAGCATTGTAATCACTTATCTGCTCCCAAGGGAGTGACCATTCAGCATTTATCATTACAGGTTTCCAGTTTTACAGAAACAGTCAGGAAACTTTTCGGGCATATTAACAGGCAGTTTCCAAGAGGAGACAGGATATCATGAATACTTTTCAGAATTAGAGGGAGAAATGTCACCCCCCTGGGGAAAAAAATAAACAGCCACTTCTTAATCAGTTTCTTAAAACACTGCAAACAAGAGTGACTTCCCCGTAAACTTGCCGAGGCAATACACCAAGCATATTCCAAGTATGCCATTTATTGGGGAATGTTTGTTTGGTTATTAGTCTCCTCATCGGAACAGTTCAGTTTGGTCTGAATAACTTACATCACCATGTCACTTAATTCATCCTGTGCAGACAAAGAAAAATGCCAACCAAATGCAGGAGGGGAGGGATGAAAGGAACATGAGCAAGGAGAAAAGCATCTGAGGAGAAGGCAGAAAAAGACACAGATGAAAGAAGGAGCAGGAGGCTGAAGACTAAACCCATGCTGCTGGGATTGAATACATGCCCTGCCCGACTAAGAATATACATAACACAGTGCCAAGTGTGGATGAGTGAATTAGCAGAACATTGAATTCTCAATTAAATGTACTGACTAGCCCACCAAGAGCAAATTGCTAAGAATACAAAAGGAATAAAGTGAAGCCCCTGCTCTTAACAGGTTCAAAGTTTAGATGAGTGATAACTGGATAAATAATTACAATACAATGTGCTGAAATGGAATGTAACAGGAGCTGTTACAAAAGTTTTGAGGGTACCATCAGCGAGAGGAGGAGGATTCTTTAGAGTCATGCCTTTAGGTAAGTCATTGAACCTTTTTGAGCCTCATCTCTAAAGAACAATTATATCTGGCTGCCTCTTTTCCCAAGTTGTTTTGAGATTAAATGAAATCATGGTTGAAAATCCACTATGTAAACTGAAAGTTCTATATCAAGGTACAAGATGATATTTTCTCTGTTCATTTGAGCAAAGGCCTATTTAGTGCCTACTTTGTGGTCTGGGAACTAGTACTATGGGGTTGAACATTGACCCATCTCTGGCTTCTCCTACCCCTCCCCTATCCCAAACAATCCAGTTTGGCTTCATACTGCATGTCGAAGTTGCACACCCACAAACACAGAGAGAACCAAACCAGTTGCCTTCAAGTGGGTTCTGACTCATGGTGATCCCATGAGTGTTAAAGTAAAACTGCACTCCATAGGGTCTTCAACGGCTGTAATCTTACAGTAGTAGATCACCAGGTTAGTAGCCAAGCTGCTCAAGAGGGTGGGTTGGAACCTCCAACCTTTAGGTTAGGAAACCAAAAAAAAAAAAAAAAGAAAGAAAGAAATCAAACCCATTGCCGTGGAGTGGATTCCGACTCACAGCGACCCTATAGGACAGAGTAGAACTGCCTCATAGGGTTTCCAAGAGGCAGCTGGTGGATTTGAACTGCTCACCTTTTGGATAGACGCCTAGCTTTTAACCACTGCGTGGCCAACACACCACCCACACACCCACCCAACCACACACACACACGGAAAATGAGATGAAACACTTACCCACCTCAGGTCCACTCCATCGTTGTTCACAGAAGGTTTTGACACCAGAAGAGACTCTCTGCTGGATTTGGGAGTCCTGGTCCTCTCCCAACCCCTTTTCCTTCACCCCTTCTCATCTTTCTTTTCATTTCTCATCAGCACTTTCCTTGGTCCCTTTCCTTGCCTGCTTCCCTCTACCTGTTCCAGTTTTTGTTTTTTTCTCCCTCCCCATTTGGGCAGTAGGGCCTCTCCTGTTTGAGAACTAAGTAATTTCGGAAATCTCCTAGAAGATAGTTGGTGAGGAATTTCTGTGGAGGAGGGAGGCGTCTCCGTGGAAGCCAGTGAACATCTGAGGCTCCCTCTTGGAATTCTAGGATTCTCTCACTCCGCTTTCCTACTGGACAGGAGATGTCTCTCTCTCTCTCACACACACACACACACACACTCTCTCTCTCTCTATTCATCTTCTCACTTTCCCGCTTTCCCGTTTCTTCTGATTCCGCAGTTCTCCCCTTCATCTCTTTCTTTACCCCGTCCTAAACCCACACCCCACTTCTCTTTCCAGCACCCCCCGCCCCTTCCCCGTACGATCCCGACCCCCGCCCTTCCCCTGCTGGCTCCACAGCGCGCTGGGACGCCAGGCCAAGTTTCTCAGGGACCCGGCGCAGGAGATTTGTAGCCCCTGGGCTCTGCTCAGCAGCCGGTGACCTCACTAAAATTTGCGCTCGTGATTGGCTACTTCTGGGCGCTGCGGCGGGAGATCTTGAAAAGATTGGATTGGCTGCTTTCTTTGTCCCTAGGCCTCTTCAGATTGAGTTGGGGAAACAGGCCCTTAACTCTACAGTACTTTACCAAAGGGTTTAGGGGCAAGCTAGCAGAAAGAAAAGCAGAGATTCAGGCCCTGGGAGTGAGGACAAAAGTTTTGTTTTGTTGTGTTAGAGGAGAAGGCAGAGTCTGTGATTAGAGGGCAGCGGAATTGAAGGTGGAGTAGGAAATTTAAGAGGGATTTTGAGTATCCAATGGAAGGTAACAATTTGAGAAGGCCCAGTGCAACTTTCAGCTCTCACCAGGGTCTCTTTCTTCGATAGCAGTAGTCTCCTCTTGAAACAAATAGAGCTTTGGGTTTGGATTCAGGCATTTTGATTTCCAGTCCTTGTTCTTCTACATGTATGACCTTGGGCAAGTCACTTCATTCCGTTTCCGCTCTGCAAAATAGGAACGATAATGCCAGCCTACTTATTTTACAGACTTATTAAAAAGGTCTATTGAAATGTGAAAATAATTTATAATTATTTAATCTGTTATTATTTTAGTCAATAATGTGGTGTAGAAGAAAGAGTCGTGGGTAAGGAGCAAAAATCTTTGATTTTCTTTCATTTTTCTGTAGTGATCTTCATCAGTCAGTTTTAACCTTTATGGGCTTCGTTTTCCTCATCTGTGAAGTGGGAGAATTGAACCAAATGATCTCCAAGATCTCATTTGGCTTTCACATGATATGATTCACTGACAAAACTTAGCATTCTCCTTTAACTCACCCCTTCAGAGGAGGAGTTCACTTACTGTTTTCAGGACACCAGTTAATTTCTGCCCTTTGTAAGAAACTCACCTAGTCTTAGGTATCCCGGTGAATCTGCTTTTCATAGGGACCTAGCATCTCCTCCACCCCAACAATGAAAGCACAGACCCCCAAACTGTGCCAGTATATATGTAGGGCTCATCCTTGATGGAGATTCTCTCCCCAGGCTACTGGCAGGAGCAGGATTTGGAGCTGGGAACTCTGGCTCCACTCGACGAAGCCATCAGCTCCTCAGTCTGGAGCAGCCCTGACATGCTGGCCAGTCAAGGTGAGAATCCAGGCCTTCTCATCTCGATGTCCCTCAGTTCCCTGACCCATTCTCACATCATCTCCCACTCACGTTGCCTCCACCTGATGTTCTCACTCCTCTCATTACCACACAACTCTTCCTCCTTTCCATTTGACATTGGATTTCTTAGTCCTATACCACCAACTTCTCCTGAACCTCCTCCTCCTTCCCTTACTCCAATGCAAAAGACCTCTGTACCCTCCACATCTCTTTCCAAAAATAAAATGATTCCTGGGGAGTATATTACTCAGAATAAAGAGGTTCTAGAAACACACAATCAAGGTAGAATTCTTCAAAAGGAACCAGGGACAAAGGAATTATGAGTCAAAAATTGGAGTATGGCTCACAGGAAATGAAAGGCTTCCCAAACCTTTCATTGAGCTAGCTGAGGAATATAGCACTTTCAGATTGACTCAGCCAGCTCAGTCATTGGCATACTAATCTCAAAATCATAGTTTTAATTCTCACTTTAGATGACTCTTTGAGAAGGATTCCAGTGAAAAGAGCCCTGCATTGAGAGTCAGGAGAACTGAGTTCTAATCCTGACTAGTAGAATGGTCTTAGGCAATCATTTCACCTCCATTGCCTCATTGTCTACATCTGTGAAATGACAGAATTGGATTACATCAGCCCTAAGATCCCCCTTAGTTCTAATTTCTGTTATTTGAAATACTAAAACCAGTGACCAGGCTTTGTGTTCTAATTTGGAAATGACCACCCTGAACCATTCATGCTTGGTATCAGCTTGAGCACATGTATCTTCACTCTTCAGGGCCTTTTTCTGCTAGGAGCGCTCATTACATATTTCTTAGAAATGGAGTTCCAGTGACCAAGCAAGAAAGGAATAAGCAGACAGGGCAGTGGTAAGGTCCGTGTCGTAAGAATCATGGGGATTGTTTCAAAGTGTTCAATGTGGAAGATGTAGAAAGTAAGTTTCTTGGTTTCCTATTCAATAACAGTGCTGGTTAAGTAACTTAGCTACATAGAAAACAAAATTTGTGGATGTTTCAGAATCGAGCTGGAAGGTATTGTTTATTTTGGATTAGTTCTGTGAAGGTCAGTGCTGTTGGGTCACCTAAAGTCAGTTCTAAAGTCTAGGGAATCAATAATAGGAATCAGAAGTCCATACGGTGGAGAACAACAAACAATATCTGGTAGAGGAAACCCGTGTTACAGAGTCTGAGGGGTTCACAAGTAGGCCTCACTAGAAGGCACATTTGGGATTCATCAAATATCTTATTAGACCTTTGCCTTTTTTGTTTTTTCTTTGTTTTACTTGACTAAAGAGACAGAGATTGGGAAATATATTTTCTTCATATTGAAGGGAAAAATCTTAATCCTTTACCCTTTAAAATAATTCCAAGATGCCGATTTGGGTTTGTGTATCTTCGCTCTTCAGGGCCTCTTTTCTGCTAGGAGCGCTCATTACATATTTCTTAGAAATGGAGTTCCAGTGACCAAGCAAGAAAGGAATAAGCAGACAGGGCAGTGGTAAGGTCGGTGTCGTAAGAATCATGGGGATTGTTTCAAAGTTGGGAGGTGGGTACTACTGATACTAAAAGGAATATGTGAAGGGAGTTTGTGATTGAAGGGATTTTATTGTTGGAGAAAATGAGAAGTCTGTGTCAGAATGTTTCAGTTTTATTTATTTATTTGTTTTACAGTTTTATCTGCTACCTTTTGTCTAAATAAATGTACAATGCAAGGACTTGGCCTTTTCCCCATTTTGACTCTCAGAATTATTAGTCACAACCATTTCTCCTATACTTGCTCTTATACGCTTATATGCAGGTGGTGGCAGGAAGGGAAAGCACAGAATGACAGATGTGTATGTGTGTTTCCAAAGGCTAATGGTAGAATCATATCAGAAAAGATACACATGGAGGGTTATGTGCATATTTGGGGTAACTTTATTCCTCTTGGTGTTTGTGACCCTGTCAGTTCATTCAGCAAACATTCGACAAAGGAATATCTGTTTTCTTGTGTATTCAAAGCAAAAGAAAATAAGGTCTGTTTCCCCTTCCACTCCGTACCACCTCTATTCCTTCTCCCATGAAGCCTTAAGAGTACACAGAAACCTGGGCCTTGGAGGGCATGAATTAGATGAGTTGAATACTGGCCGAGAAATGGGTGGAGCTGCAAGGGGTTCCTGGGAAACTGACCCTGCTCTACTCCTGTAGACAGTCAGCCCTGGACATCTGATGAAACAGTGGTGGCTGGTGGCACCGTGGAACTCCAGTGCCAGGTGAAAGATCATGAGGACTCATCCCTGCAGTGGTCCAACCCTGCCCAGCAGACTCTCTACTTTGGGGAGAAGAGAGGTAGCGTCTCTTGAGTTATCTATCTCCTTGGGAACCATGGGCTGCGGAAGGGAACTGTGGAGTGTGAGGGAACTGTCCTTGTAGTCCAGAGGCTTGGAAACACAGTAATACGCAAGCCATGGGCTCCTCATCTGGTTCTAGAAAAACCAGAATACAGATTCAACTCAGGCCATGCATGGTCATATAGGGTCTTAGAGTGACTTCACTCCAAAAGGGCCCTAACATGCCAAGGTGAGGTCTGTGTTTACCCAGGTATCTCACAACAAAGCCTGCATTCAGAAAAGCCAACTGAGTTTTCTGAATGTCTCTTAGGCTGCCGTGCCCAGTGGCCCAAAGAAGTTACTGAATAGCCTAAAGATAGCTCAAGTTCAGGAGCAGTTTTCTCACCCCCCACCCCCCACCTACCACACCATACCTTTTCCCCGAAAGGAACAGGCTTAGAAAGGGACAGTAAACATGAAAGGTGCTCAGAAAAGCCTGGCTTTTAATTCTCCCACTTTACCCCAGCCCTCCGAGATAACCGGATTCAGCTGGTTCGTTCTACGCCCCAGGAGCTCACCATCAGCATCAGCAATGTGGCTCTGGCAGATGAGGGCGAGTACACCTGCTCAATCTTCACCATGCCGGTGCGAACCGCCAAGTCCCTCGTCACTGTGCTCGGTGAGGCTCCAAACCCCAGGGTCTCCACAGCATGCTTCCTTGCAAACAAGCCTCTCTAGGCTGGCCCCTGAAGCAGGCTGGAGCCAGGCAAGTCTTCAAACATGTTGGCCTAAGTTCAGCCTGTATTTCCCCTGCAATGGGATAAAATGCAAAATATGCTGGGTTCTCACTCTTTCTCCTCCACTTACTCTCTGATCTGGGCCAAGTCTCTTATTCTCTTTGGGCCTGAATTTTCAAACTTATAAAAGAGGGATAATTATGTCTATCCTACCTACCTCTTAAGACTGTCATGAAGGAAAGATGAGGTGTGCATGCATGTGAAATTCTAATTTCTACTTGCTTACGTGCTCTCGCCTTCGCTCTATATTTCCATTTCATTCTTTTCTTTCCTGAGTCTCACATGATTTCTGTGACCACCCAGTTGTGCTGTGTGATGTTGAGCATTGTCACATGTCTCAGGTATGGTATCTCCCTACTACCATACCTCCCCCAGGTCTTCCCTCCTGCCTTCAGGGTGGAGCTACAAAGACAAAGGTGATTTCTCTAGTTTTCTCCTACCCATCCAAAACCAAAATAGGACCCAAGTATCCTGACTGCCAGAGAGGCCATCTCAGCAGGAAGAGCTAAGGTGTGACCTCATGTGCCTCTTCTTCCTATCCTGGCCATCCCCTATCCATGACAGGAATCCCACAGAAGCCCATAATCTCTGGCTACAAGTCACCGTTACGGGAAAACGATCAAACTACTCTAAACTGTCGGTCTTCTGGAAGCAAACCTGCAGCCAAGCTCAGCTGGAGGAAGGGTGACCAAGAGCTCCACGGTGAGTACCTCCTGCCTTGGGATGACAGCAAGAGGTGAGGGGTGAGGGGGAGGAGAGAGCAAAAGTATATGCCTCAGTATGTGCTCACAAGGCATGGTATTCAAGGAGAAAAGGGGAATGACAGATATTTTGTGAGCACTCATATCTGTATATGTATATGTGTTAGGGCCTACATTCTCTCTGTGTATACATATCCATTTCACAACTTTCTAAGTTTGTCTAAGTTGAGACTCACCATCTGTATGTCTACAGCAGGGCCCACACTATATATGTATGTTAGGGCTCACTCTGTGTCTATGTGTATGAGTCTATGTGTCTGTTTCTGCACTCTAGGAGAACCAACTCGAGCACAGGAAGATCCCAATGGTAAAACCTTCACTGTGAGCAGCTCAGTGACCTTCCAGGTTACCCGGGAGGATGACGGGGTGAACATCGTATGCTCTGTGAACCATGAATCGCTACAGGGAGCTGAGAGATCCGCCTCTCAACGCATCGAAGTTTTATGTATGTCATGGGCTGGGCATTGAAAAGGATCAGGTCTAAGATGGGAAGTGGAAATAAGGAAAGTGCAAGTGACTGTGCATGAAGCAATAAGCAGTAGGTTAAAAAAAAAAAAAGGAGTCAAGAGGTGGCAGGCCTAGGCACCACTTGTTAGTGGCTGTCGAGTCAGCCCCTGACTCATGGTGACACCATGTGTGACAGAGTAGAACTGCTCCACAGGGTTTTCTTGACTGTAATCTTTATGGAAGTAGATCACCAGGCCTTTCCTTCTGCAGAGCCTCTGGCTGAGTTATGAACTGCCAACCTTTCAGTTACCAGCCAATCACAAACTACTTGAACCACCAGGTTCACCACAAGGGATTGGTAACCTTTTTCGTAAAGGGCCCAATGGCAAATATTTCAGATTTCCAGGGGCATATGGTCTCTGTCTCAGCTACTTACTTCTGCTGTTATTGTGCAAAAGCAGCCATAGACAATATGTAAACAAATGAACATGGATGTGTTCCAATAAAACTTCCTTTACAAAAGCATGCAGCCAGCAGGATTTGCCCTGCAGAAGTTGGCTCATGGGCCAAGATTATCATCCCCTGGACTGCCGTTTTTATGCAGCTGGGTTGCAAATTACAGTGGTGAGTGTGGCAAATGAGTCAAAAGACATAGCTTCTAGCCTGTGCTCCACCACTTACTAGCTGTGTGAAATTAAGAAACTTAATTTACCCCACTGGCTTGATTCCTTATTTGCTAAATGAAAGAGATAAACACGAGGATCATTAAGGCTCCTTCCTGGTCTAGCATTCTATGGTTCCGGAAAATATGAATGATAGGAAAACACAGTCTCTCTAGCATCATTATTCCCAGACCTACTCCCAACTGCGTACTCTCCTATCTTCTCCAGCTCCGTAATTGTTCTCGAATTCTGACCTGAAATGGCCATATCACGATCACTATTCCCAGCCTTCCAAGGACCCTTGTCCCTCTTTGGAGTCTGCCTTGAGTATGAACAGGAAACATTTGCCCTCATCTGAGGAAATATGGATTTTTTTTTTTTTTTTTTTTCAGAAAAGACCTTGACTGGGTAGAGGAATCCAAGGAACAATGAACACAAAATGAAAGCAGAAGATATAGAGTCGTAAAATCATGCATTTCTTGTCCTAACATAGCCAAAGGCTGGGTGTTTTTCTAAAGTAACTAAAGCCCTGAATCTCTTTTTTCTATGAGATCCAGGCCTGATGACTTTTCCTAATTTTAATGCTATTTAAATCAGTTGCTAAACCCACCCGTCAAACTTTAACAAGAGATAGGTTTGAGATAGTATCGTGTTCCATTTAGTAGACTCCCAATCTGGAGGCACAGGACCTGGATTCTAGCCACTGATTTGTCACCTACAAGCTGTCTTACTTTAGCCAAAACATTTAATCTGTTTGCGACCCTTCACAGTGAACTATTGTGAGAATAAATGAAACAATAGATATACAAGAACTTTTTAAACTTCAATGTTCTATATTGTTAATGAGGTATTTCTCTAACTGTTGGTCCTGAGTGTGAAGCCCCTGGCCTTGGGTTCTTCCATCAGCCCTGGTCCCTGGCCAGAGATAGGGAAGGCCTTCTCATGTCTGAGCCCCAAAGAACTCATCTGTTAGGTACCAGACCATCTGGCAGTTAATCTCCAGAGACCTCTTTTGGCCCAACTGTGATCAGAAGTCAGTCAACAAATGCTGCACTCAGGCACTGTGCTAGAGATTTCTATGGCTGCTGGGCCCCAGCACACCCATTCTCTCACCTGGCCTATTTCTCTTTGTCCTGTTTGATTTGAAGGAAGCATGTTCATTAAACTCGTTGTTAAGGTTGGCTCTATCCTTAGGGGAAGCTCGGCCTCTTTATCTGTTGTTCTAAACCAGCATCTGGTTGTATTGTTCTAAGCGGCCATCTGGACATAGCCTCCTAAGCAGCCCTTTGGCGTCAGTGGCAGATGCCATTATTCCTCCGCATCTATATTGTGTCTCAGTACCTTTTTGCAGGCAAAATATGACCCCCATATCTTGCTGTTTCAAAGCTCACTTCATTTTTGGACTGACCATTAAAAATGATATTTTATATTCAAGGGTTCCTTCCAGTTCTGAGCTCCCTTGCAGAACAGAGAGGACTGAATAGTTCTGAGCTCGATAAGTCATCAAGTTCAGGTTTATTTGTTTTGTCAAAAAATGAGAAGAAAGTTCCATCTACCTGGTGGACAGAGTCCTGGGTGGTACAAGCAGTTAATGTGCATTTTTTTCTAACCAAAAGGCTGAAGTTTGGAGTCCACCCAGAGGTGCCTCAGAAGAAATCCCTGGGAATCTACTTCTGAAAAATCAGCCGTTGAAAACCCTATGGAGCTCACGTGGTCACTGTGAGTCAGAATTGACTCAATGGCAAGTGGTTATGTGCTAGGTACAGATGAGCCATTTCTGCCTCTCCTCAGATCTTTGTTATGATGTCCTTCAGGGGAAAGACAACACACAGTAGAGGCAAGGTCAGCACAACTGGACTAAACCAAAAGCAAAGAAGTTTCTTGAATAAACCAAATGCTTCAAAGGCCAGAGTAGCACGGGAAGGAGTCTGGGTACCATGGTTTCAGGGGATATCTAGGCCTATTGGCATAATAAAATGTATTGAGAAAACATTCTGCATCGCACTTTCGTGAGTGGCATCTGGGGTCTTAAACGCTAGCAAGCAGCCATCTAAGGTGGATCAATTGGTCTCAACTCACCTGGATCAAAGGAGAATGAAGAACACCAAAGACACAAGGTAATTGTGAGCCCGAGAGACAGAAAGGGCCACATAAATCAGAGACTACATCAGCCTGAGACCAGAAGAACTAGATGGTGCCTGGCTACAACCGATGACTGCCCTGACAGGGAGTACAACAGAAAATCTCTAATGGAGCAGGAGAGCAGTGGGATGCAGACCTCAAATTCCCATAAAAAGACCAGACTTAATGGTCTGACTGAGACTAGAAGGACCCCAGAGGTCATGGTCTCCAGACCTTCTATTAGTCCAAGACAGGAACCATTCCCAAAGCCAACTCTTCAGACAGGAATTGGACTGGACTATAAGATAGGAAATGATACTGGTGAGGAGTGAGCTTCTTGGCTCAAGTAGACACATAAGACTATGTGGGCAGCTCCTGTCTAGAGGGGAGATGAGAAGGCAGAGGGGGACAGGAGCTGGCTGAATGGACATGGGGAATACAGGGTGGTAAAGAGGAGTGCACTGTCTCATTAAAAAAAAAAAAATTTTTTTTTAGGGGGAGAGCAACTAGGAGTACATAGCAATGTGTGTATAAATTTTTTGTAGGAGAGACTGACTTGATTTGTAAACTTTCATTTAAAGTGCAATAAAAAAAAAAAAGATGTCCCTCAGGTACCCACCGAGGAAAGATCTCCCAGAATCCAATCACACTGCAAGGTTGCAATATAAGAAGTTCCTTTGCTCACCAGCAGTTGAGGGGAGAAGAGGGTCTTTGTTCATAGCCTCTTGGGCTCTTGAGGGATTTGAGAAGGTTTATGCATTACTGGGTGATTTCAGGATACATGTCAGGGCAGATGGCCTCCTAAATGATGTGAGGAGTTTTTGTTGACACCATTTCCTTCTCCACAGACACACCAACGGCAATGATTCGGCCAGACCCTCCACATCCTCGGGAGGGCCAGAAGCTATTGCTACACTGTGAGGGTCATGGCAATCCTGTGTAAGAAGATCCATTTCCTGTCCTCTAATGCACCTCAGAGCCTCAGATTGTTATCTTCACTTAAGTTTTCCTGTCTTCCCTGGACTGTCTAAGCCTCCCGTTTTCCCTGACCCTGTCTAACAATGTTCATCCTCTCGTTATTTCTCTTGTAAAGGCTACAGAAGTGGGGAGGGGGCTTTCCCTGGCTTAGCCCCTGAGATTCCCATGGGAGCCAAGTTACAGCAAGATACAAGTTAGGAATCTCCACATTTCCCAAAATGTACCCCAAGAGATCACCCTCTCCTGCTTCTGAGCAGCTCAGTGTCTGTGTGCCCCATAACTTCTTGACTCCTCATCAAGAATTCCTTGATTTCTCTTGCTCCCAGTTATTTGTTTTCGTCTTTTAGCTCCCGACCTACTCTCTCCTGAACATGTCCGATTTCTTTGCCTTAACAGCCCCAAGCAGTACCTATGGGAGAAGGAAGGCAGCGTGCCCCCCTTGAAGATGACACAGGAGAGAGCCCTGATCTTCCCCTTCCTCAACAAGAGTGACAGTGGCACCTATGGCTGCACAGCCACCAGCAACATGGGCAGTCACAAAGCCTACTACACTCTCAATGTTAACGGTGAGCCGTCTCCAGTTCTCCTCCTCCAGGTCTGCCCTTCTCACCTTCTCTGTCCATCTTACACTCTCTTCTGTCCACCTCCTGATAGCATCCCTCACTGTAATTGAGAGTGGAGTAAGGGAAAATCAGAAGCAGCCCACTAGTGAGGAATTAGGCTCACGGTCCACTCTGGAATGTGTAATGAGGAGAAATCAATAGGAGGGTGGACTCCCATCTGCCTTTGTTCAACAGCAGTGGCCCAAGTGGCACTATCCTCCAAGCCCTGCACTCACCTGACAGCAAGAATAATAATGCTGTGTTTAGAGGCCCCATAGGCTCTCAAGTGCAGGTAAAGATGCATTTTCCTATTCAGTGAGCTGTTCTCAGAGTTGCTTCTCCTGCGAGGAGGTTTGGGATGCATGCTACTGCTGTCATTTCCTTTTCTGCAGACCTTAGACACTATAGTGGGTCCAGGCAGAAAATGGAGATAAGCTGTACTATGCTCACAAATAGTCAGAATCTTTTCACAGATGCTGTGTCTTCTGGAGGGACCAGATGACGCACCTTCTCTGAAATTCTTTCCAAAATGTGACCACAAAATCCAACTTCAGGAGAAGTGACAGGTTAACACAGACCCTCCTTTATGGAGCATTGGCAGAGGGTTTTTTTTAGATCTCATTAGAAGTGGGGTCCTGCCAGAAAGTCCTAGAAGCCTCTTCTCAGAGTAAAGGAGTTACATTGTTAGAGGTACATCAGAGATTTCCTTGCCTGGAACACCTATTAAAGCAGCAGGGGAGATAACAGCCAGGGCTTCCAGGGTAAGAGGCCTGAGGTTCTTGGGAACAGGGTATCTGGATGAGTAATTCCAACTCCAGGGGCCAACCTCAGCAGGTAGGGCTGCGTTAGCACAAGGAACAAGGCTATTGTAGGACCCCAGGAGCCAGGACAATGCACTGGGGTCTGGTCTCTGCTCCTGAATCTCTTCAGACCAACTCTGGCAATAATTTGCAGTGAGAGAAATTTCCACAGCTCCTCAAAGTTCTCATGCCCTTGTGGCTGGCGTCTTACTGAGGCCTCCTCTGCCCTGTGGTAAAGAGCCCAGTGCATCCTGTTTGACTTCATCTGCTTCCTGTGCTGACGCCTGGTGGTGGAGTAGGTTGCTGCATCTTCTTCCAGGAATATCCTAAGTAATATTTACTCCCACCTACCTGGAATGAAATTAAATGTAGTTCATTCAGAGACAAGGACCTGTAATTGATGACCCCAGAGGTCTTTCTGGCCAAGGAAATCTGTGTCTTACTAAGGAATTTCCATTTCTATAAGCTCTTGAATAATTATCTACGATTATTTTTTAATAAGAACAGTGGAAACCCTGGTGGTGTAGCAGTTAGGTGTTATAGCTGCTAACCAAAAGGTGGGCAGTTTGGATACACCAGGCGCCCCTTGGAAACTCTATGGGGCAGTTCTACTCTGTCCTGTAGGGTCACTAGGAGTCAGAATCGACTCGACAGCAGTGGGTTTAGTTTTTTTGTTTGTGTGTGTGTGTGTCTTACATACTCCCTGGGACAGAGATCATGAATAAACTCATCCTGCTCCTTCCAAGTTATACCATCACACCCACCCCATCATGTCATCAAGCCCCAAACTTCATCCTCTCCTTTCCTCTCAAGTAAAGCATAAAGAACCAGAGCATAAATGTTTTCTTTTCAAATAAGGCGTAGTAGACAGGCAAAGAACTAAAAAGCTGGCCCAGTGAAGCCCGAGGAGACATAAGGTAGGACAGACAAAATATATAAGGAGTCAATGAGGCATCAAGACTCAAGCTGAGTCTACAGAAAAACGGTAGCTCTCATATGCGTGGGAGGACTATATCTATGGCTAATACAATTTTCGACACATCAGAACTATGTCCTGGGCCTTTGCACTGTGTCCTCAGATATTTGGGACTCTGACTTTAGCTGGCAGTGCTATCCTTGCCACACATGGCCCAGTCCTGGGAAGAAGCAGTTCAGTCTTTGTCCTTCCCACGAACCTTTCGATGGTATGGAAGTGAAAATGGAGCCTCAGACCACCTTATTAGGACAGGTTAATGGACTGGGTTTTTGTTGGAACTCTGAACTCCCCAATCAAGAAGGAACACTGTGATTTATACAGGTGGGCACAGTGTATCTTCTTTCGTAAGCTCTGTTAAAGTGCTTAATTCTTGGCCCCATCGGTTTTTCCCTTTGCTTCTCTACCTGATCCCAGGGCAGTGGGTGAATAGCCTGAGAAGCCGCCTAGAGAAACCAGCTCAGAATAGCAAGCAGACAGGTGAGTAAGAAGGCATGCAGTGTAGAGAAGGAATGGTCTGGTAATCCAGAAACATAAGAAGAAAAAAAGGAAGGAAGGAAAGAAGGAAAAGAGATGACAGGCGTGAAAGTGATGGTTTTTGACCAAGGGCAACCTTCAGTGCTAAGAACTCAACTTAGAGAGTTGGTGTGAGCAGATTTATTCATTTATTCATGAATATATCAGTTTTTTTCCAACATTTACTGTGTTCCAGGTACTGTGCAAGAAATTGCTGAATGGTGTCGCTCCATTTCCCTAATGTTAGTCTACATTCTCTGCTGAGTATGACTCTCCATGGCCAGGTCAGAAATGCTATAAGGGTTCTCCCAGATCTGACTGTGTGCATCCCCTCCCTGCAGACCCCAGTCCGGTGCCCTCGTCCTCCAGCACCTACCATGCCATCATCGGCGGGATCGTGGCTTTCATTGTCTTCCTGCTGCTCATCCTGCTTATCTTCCTCGGCCACTACTTGATCCGGCACAAAGGTCAGAGGCATGAGAGAATGATGAGTGGGGCTCGGGAGCTGGTAGGAAGGTCAATCAGGGGCAGGCAGGAGGGAGTAGGGTGCAATCAGGGACTTTGGAGATTCGGTCAACTCCTCGGAATGTTTGAGAAAGAGTCAAGAATGCAGTCAACCCCACTCTTGCTAACCTGATAACAACTGAGCACCAACAGCCCCGCAGTAAAGCTTGGTCACTTGGTGATCATCCAAGTGAAATCAGCCATCCCACTCAAGTCAGCTGCTGCTCCATGCTGCTCTGCGTCCAGGGTCTCCCGCCGTAAGGCTGAAAGCTCCCTGCAACTCTGCAGCTCCATCCCATTCCTCCCAGCACCTTCTTCCTTTCTATCCATTTAGCCTTGTTTTCCTTCCACTTGGGTCTCACCCCTGTCCCCACACCCATCTCTTTTCTTTCCTCTCTTTTTACCTGCCTGTCTGTATGCCATATCGCCTCTCTCCACATTCCTTTCTCTCAGACTTCCCTGTTATTACTCCAGCCAGGAGCCTGATTGCATGGGCTGGTCAAATGCTAGCTGGATCTCAGTTGCATTGCTTATGAAGCTTGACATAGCAGTTTCCCTTTCACACCTTATGTGCATTCACAGACTCATACACACTCACACATACACACTCACCCATTTTCTCACATACACACACATGCTCTCACACACTCACACATACACAACACACACAGACATACACTTACAACACACTTTCTCACACGCTCACATATACATACATTCTCACAGTCACACACATACACACTCACCCATATACGCTCACACACACACCGTTTTTTCATTTTTGCCTGTATTTTAGATGAGATTCTGGTTCAGGGCAAGATTCATTAATTCATTAGGGTGTGGTCAGATGAAGGAAGAGAACCAAAATGCAAATTAGGCAAGGTAGGGCGGAAGAAAGCACTAAGCTATAGACAGGATGCTTGAGCACTGTGTGGGTGGTGGGAGGGCAGGAAAGTGGGTAGGGTGGGCTTCAAAGGTTTGGAAGCTGCTCCTGAAAAGAGCAGCCTCTATCTCTATCCAGGAACCTACCTGACACACGAGGCGAAAGGCTCTGACGATGCCCCGGATGCAGACACGGCCATCATCAACGCAGAAGGCGGGCAATCGGGCGGGGATGACAAGAAGGAATATTTCATCTAGGGGTGCCCGCCTACTTCCTGTGCCCCCCCAGGGGCCCCATGGGGACTGCTGGGGCCGTCACCAACCCGGACTTGTACAGAGCGACCCCAGGGCCGCCCCTCCCGCTTGCTCCCCGGCCCACCCACCCCCTGTACAGAATGTCTGCTTTGGGTGCGGTTTTGTACTAGGTTTGGAATGGGGAGGGAGGAGGGCGGGGGGGAGGGGAGGGCTGCCCTCGGCCCTTTCCGTGGCTTCTCTGCGTTTGGGTTATTATTATTTTTGTAACAATCCCAAATCAAATCTGTCTCCAGGCTGGAGGGGCAGGGGCCCTGGGGTGAGGAAGGAAAAAAACTGTAGTGTTACGGGGAGAGTGAAGGTGGATGGGTCAGGAAAGGGAAAGGAGCAGGCTGGTTTGGGGGGGGGGAGGGGCTTTTGCCAGCCCTCCACCCTCTATAAGGGTGCAGCTGCCCCAGACTTCCCCGGGAGCCGGAGGGTTGTGAGCAGGAGCCAGAGGTGGCTTTTCTTTTGATAGTCACAAACGGTGAGCTATGAACACGGAGGTACGGGCCACCCAACACTCTGCTTCACCATCAGGGGAAGGTGAATGGAGATGTGACCTGTAGCCATGCAGGCACCCAGAGCTTGGGCACGGAGAGGATCCAGGCCCCTGCAAGAAGGGGTAGTGGAAGGATGGCAGAGACTGACCTGCTGGCCCCTCACCCCGACAGGCGCTCTTCCCAGGAACTGCCCTTGGGGGAGAGCAGAGCGTGGCTGCAGTTCCTTCTACATCAGCTGTGGAGAGGTGCTGCTCTGGGGCCCGGACTGCATATGCTTCCCTGCCAAGGGCCCCTCACTCTTTCCCAGGCCCTGGATTGTTGCACGGCAACCACTCTTCTCATGGCATTGCTCGGCAACTCCTCCTCCCCATCTGTGCCACCCTGCACCCCCTAAGCCAGCCCTTAGCTCTTCCTCCCTCAGAAGCCAGGCAGATATAACAACAAAGAATACTAAAAGGAGCTTCACTGCACTGAGCTGTTTCCGGCCCAAACTAAGGAAATAATGTGAACTCTATGAGTGTCTGAAAGTGTGTGGGTGCGTGTGTGTGCGTGTGTGTGTGTGTGTGTTTGCGACAGAGACTGAGGAGGAGGGACAAGAGTCTGGGTCCTGGGCAGGTGGCTGGGGCTGTGGGGACAGATGAAAGAGGGCTTCAGGCGTGGAGAATTCCTAGTCAGGTACCTCACCTGGGATGTTGCTCTAACCTGGTATATTCCATGCTACTCCCACTGCCCATTTGTCTTGGAAAAAGGAGTCCCAGGATGTGTTTCTGGTCAATTTTCCATCCCACCTCTCCCCCAAACACAGAGCACTCAACCCCTCCCTCATTTTCCCATCTCCGAACCATGGAGTCAGTGCCACAGCCTCTTCTATGCACCCCCAGGCCTCTCCCTGGCACTGACCCTGAAATTTCCCATACTCTCTACCCAGTGAGTTGAGGGCTGGGAGTGAAACCCCCTGTCTCCTTCCCATCCCCACCCCTGCTTTTGATTTTCTGTCTTCCCTTCCTGGCCTGGAGCTGGTTGCCGTGGAGAGGAGGTTGTTCCCCCTCCCTGTCCCAGCCGGCCTGCCCCCCTCAGACCCAGGATGCCCCTTGGCATTGCTCTCACCATCCTCCAGCGTGTCCTCCTTGCTCTGACAAATGGGCGTGCAAAACAGGGGCAGCTGCACTCCAGCAGATCTGCCCACCCCCTCAGTTCAGGTAATACCGCTGTGAATCTTCCAGCCACTGGTTAGGGCCCTGGGCGCCATAGGCAGCCCCTTACCCGAGCCAGGGCCCCCTCCTCTAACAGCAGCAAGGGAGCCTGGGACCCAGGCCTGTTGAGCTCCCTGTCTCCCAGCACCTGCTTTTGGGAAAACAACTTTTCCTCTTCAAGCTGAACCACTCTGTCCGTATTACACAGAAGCCATATTTGTATGGGGGGCGGGGGAGCGAGGGGCCTTTGTGCTGTGTGTGTCTGTCTGTGGGTGGGTGGGGGGAAGGGAGCAGGGAGGGGATCGTGTATCTTTATAATCTTTCTAACTCTCCTGTGCTAATCTCAGAGGGGCCACCCTCAATATATCTGGATTATCCGTGTCGTTTGGCTGCCTCCTTTTTGCTGCTCTCACGACTGCTGTTCCCCTGGTGTGCCCTGCACCTGATACCTCAAGGGGCGACGTGTCCCTCGCCATGCCACCCACCCAAGGGTATCTCTGTGTGGGAAAAATATAACTCTTGTGGGAGAGAATATCTAGTCTCCCTACCCCGCCTGCCTTTCGCTAGGCCCTTGCTTCCCAGAGAGTGACTGGGCATGGGGCACCTGACTGCCTCCACCCCCCCTCCAGTCCTCTGCCAGGCAAGGTTGAAGAAGGTTGAGACGGAAGTGGGAACCACTCCTGGAAAACTTCACCAGATTCTCCGCAACCTCACTCTCTAATCTCCCTCAGGTTGAACCTAAAACTTGAGCTAATGTCCTGGGAGAAAAGGGAAACACATCTCTCAGGTAATTTTTGCACCTGGATCTGTGGTTCTTTGCTCTCAGGCTCACTTGTCACTCCCTACCCTAGCTCCAGGCATGGGACTGAAACTCTTTGGCAGAATCGGGATTAAAACATTCCATGCTTTCTTGGACAAATGAACAACACACACACACACAAACACACACACATACACATACATTCTTATACCCAAACTGATACACACAGAGAGCTTACACCCACCCACATACATCTCAGGTTGTCAGCATCATATGGATCCAACCACAAGTGCCCACTGATACCGTCCCAAAACACATAGTTGTTGAATCATCTGCCTTTCCTTGTATCAACTTCAAGGGCATGGAGGAGCAGTGAGAGTCATCAGCTGCCCTTTCACTCCAACTTCCCAGCACCTCTCTTACCCCTGTCTCATCTTCACCCCGACCTCCTCTTCCTTCCTTGTGCTTGAAAAATCCCTTCCTGCTGGAAAGCCCCGTGGCTTTTCAGCATCCCCTTCCAGCTCTTTCTACCCTCTCCACCTTTGGGAAAATACCCACTTTCTAGTCCCCACCTTTTTCCTTTCCTGAGTGCAGGTTTCAACCAGTAGATTCCAACCTGAAAACAGGAAACTCGGGGCCAGTGCCCCATGTAGGAATGAGGCTTAGGCAGGCAAGGCTGTGGGTGTGGAGTTAAGGCTTCCTGAATGCTCCCCCCCACCACCCACCTCTTGGCCCTGCCCAGAACCTGATGGTCCTCATTAGTCCTTGGCACTTATCTTGGAAACACAGCCACGGACAGTGCAGTCCCAGCCCTTCTCTCTGCCTGCCCTGAGCCTAGCAGTGCCATGGGGAACTGTCTGCACCCGGTGAGTGTAGGGGACAGCCCAACAAACACCTACCTCCTTGCCCTCCATTCCCTGCCTGTTTATCCCTCAGGTCTTTATACCTCTTCCCTTTTCTCTTGTTTCTTATTCCTTCCCCCATTGTTCTCCCACTTTTAAGAATCTTTTTCCTTCTCTTCTTCTTGTCTCAGTCTCTTAGGTCACCTATTATTGTCTTCATTGCCCTTTCATCCATGCCCACCCAATCCCCTCATTATCCTTCCTCTCTGATCTTCCCCTGCTTTTCCAGGCCTATTCACAACCCCTTCCCTGGCCTTTCTGTATCTCTTTGTTCTTCTGGTCCTGAGTCTCTCTGCTTTGCCCTCTTCTGCCATCTCAACTGTGCAAACTTCTCCAGCTCCATGTTCTCCCAACCCCAGCTTCCCCTCTGTCCTCTACTCCCACCTTCCCCTCAGATCCCAGGAGACCCTTCGGAGGGTAAGCTGGGTGTCTGGATGCTCTGATTGCCCCTCTGGGTATGTTCTCCAGGTTACCTCCTCTGTCGATGATAACTCAAGTAAGTTTTCCTTTGAAAACTATGAGTGGAATATGACTTATGACTCACTGGACTACAACGACCCCAGCCTGCAAGCAGCTGCTCCCTGCCACTCCTGTAACCTGCTCGACGACTCCTCACTGCCCTTCTTCATCATGGCCAGCGTCCTGGGGATCCTAGCTAGTGGGACTGCCCTCCTTGCATTTCTCAGACCCCTTTTCCACTGGGAGCTCTGCCGTGGTCGGCCTATCTTGGTACAGTTGGCTGTGGGCAGTGCCCTCTTCAGTGTAGTGGTGCCCATTCTGGCACCAGGGATCAGCAGCTCCCACAGCACTGCCTTGTGCCGCCTGGGCTACTCAGTCTGGTATGGATCAGCCTTTGCCCAGGCTCTGCTGATAGGATGCCGGGCCTGCCTGGGCCCCAAGCTGGATGCAAGCCAGGTCTCAAGCCACACCCTGGTGCTCACTGTGGGACTTTGGGGCACGGCTGCCCTGTTGGCACTGCCAATCACTTTGGCCAGTGACACTTCCCAAGGACTCTGCACCCTGGCATACAGCAGGGGGCTGGGGACTTTGCAGTGCATACATGCTGCAGTCTGTTTTGCCATCTTCTTCTTGTTACCACTGGGTTTGGTAGGAGCCAAGGGGCTGAAAAAGGTATTCGGCAGGGGGCCAGGCCCCTGGGTTGATATCCTGTGGGTATGGTTCAGTTTTTGGTGGCCTCATGGGGTGATTCTGGGATTTGACACCCTGGTGAGGTCCGGGACCTTGCCCTTGCAAACATGTTTAGCCCAGCAGATCCTGGACTTGCTGCTGCAACTGGCAGAAGCCCTGGCCACCTTGCACTGTGTGGCTACACCCCTGCTCCTGGCCTTTTTCTGCCACAGGACTGTCCACACTTCCTTTCTCTCCCTGCCCCTCCATGGAAGACAGTCTTCTCATGTGGGCACCCTTGGAAGCAAATCCTAGCTCTCACTCCTCCTGTCAACCTGAATTAAAGTGTATGTTGCTTTTATGAAGTGGATGGTTTCTCTTTTTTTCTGGGGATGAAGAAGAGAGGATGGAGAATGGGGGAAAGAGAGACATTTCACACCAGACTTCCTGTCAGAGTCTGTTTCTCTGGCTGGCTTGGGGAGAAAGTGAGTGAGGTACTAACACCCTCAGGGTGCACAGATGTTCTCTTGAGGTGTGAGGTTACTGCCATCTCAAGAGGGAATAGAACAGGGACTAGGGCATCAAGGTAACAACTAAACCTAAGAAACTAGAAGAGATGGCTTAGCAGGTAAAGAAAGAAGAGAAGCTACAGGGAGCAAGTGGAATAGGGATAGAAACTGGAGCAAGAAGAAGAGTGAAGATGAAGTTCAGAGCACAATTTCCCCTCCCCTGGACGGCCTGCCCAGCCTTCCTCTCTGCCTTCTATTTCCCTGACAGACATCTGTTGGCTTGTGTAGAGATCAAAGTGGTGGCAGGGAAGCTGAGGAGAATCATTCCGGAAATTTTACTTAGTCCAGGGAATGTATCAAGAGAATTCTAAAAGCCACTTCCGAGGAGTCATCTCTCCAAGGCTTATTCCTCACCATTGCCCTAATTTCCATGTGTGAGTATGTGTGTGTGTGTGTGTGTGTGTGTGTGCGCACATCTTGATCTGTTAGAACCTATATTCATGTTAGATGCACATATGTAATAATGTAGGTCTTCGTGTGTGCCTGCATCTCTGTCAGTTTTTGAACTGCATATACCCGTGTCTGTGCTGTGACCTCTCCCAGCCCCCGCCCTCCCTTTATTCTGCACCCCATCCCTGTACTCAGGATAAGGAATCAGCATTTATGACTCACTTCTTACCCAAGCGAGTTCTCTTTTCCCTGATCTATTTGCTTAGTCTTTTCTGTGTAGGATGTGTAGAGGGAAGAAAATATAAAAATTTGAAAAAGGTGGAGAAAGTGGGGGGAGGGTGCTGTTTTGATTCATCTTCTGCTTGGAATCACCCCATTTTCTCCTTCAACTTCAGCTCTTGAAATAAACTAATGCAGATTGGGAATGCACAAATCTTTCCTTCTACTTTGCATGCTGCACCCCTACATCCTGTGCATTCCTTTCCCCAAGACCCCCTGATTCTCTGGCTGCTTAATCATGACCTTGGAGGTTTTTCTCAACCCTACACAGCTGAGGTTAAGTGATGACTGGAAGGGCAATGAGGAAGCCCCTCCTCATACAGGGAACAACTTCTACTACCACCAAAAAGTGCACCCTCTCCTCACAATGCCATACACACACACACTCACACTCACTCACACACACGCACACACACGTTCCTCCCTCAAATCCAGTTAAAGGCTGAGGAAACTTGAGAGACTGCTTCCCATTATCTATCTGAATCCACATTCGATCTTTCCATTTGTCAAAGACGTGCTTTACCTGGTTTCTCCCCTAAGATGCCCCTGCTCAACTCTTTGGGCTTGGGGATAAACAGGAGAGTCCAGGAGAGGAGCAGAGATGAGTTAGGGTATCCCAGACAAGGGGTATGAAAGGTTCAGAGAATTTTCCTGGGTGGGTGCTGTGACAAAACCTCTAAATCCCCCACCTCCTGTTTCTTAGCAACAACCAGGTTGGATGCTGATTGGTGCACCATAAATTGAAAGGCAGGGCTAGAGACCGATGGAGATGAGGAAGACATTCTGAAGTGGAAAGTGGGGAAAATGAGAAAAAAGGAAACAATTTACAACCCAAAATTATGATAAAGCCTCCAACCACAGTTCATGAATGGGTCCCCATGTCTTCTTTTTCTTCTATTCCCTCTTCAGCCTCTTCTCAAAATTCCCCCTCCAGCCGCTGATGACTTTCTCAATCCTACCAGATGTTGCCCTCCTCCCTTACAAAATCCTGGCTGACCTAGTTGAGGGGGAGGAGAGAGTGTTTTCTCCTTTCTGAATCTTTCAGCATCAACCTGCCACAGGCCAGGCTTAATTTCAGACTACTGGGGTCATTTTATCTACTTCCTGTCCTGCACTTCCAGATAGAAATCCCTCCTCACTCAGTTGAGTTAGAGAAAACCCAGGCTCCTGGGTAATAACCCAACAGTTATCACATCCTTCACAAAGGAAAAGCGGGGGCAGAAGTCAGCAGCTGATAAGAGGTCAGGCAGGGGTGAGTTGGAAACAGTCTCACCCCAGTTATCTCCTCCTTATTCCCACCCCCACGGGCTTTGCCCTATCCCTTCAAGGGTCTGCTTTTCCCTGTCATTATCTGCACTGTAGTTGGATAGACCTTCCTTTCTTCTAATCTTGATCTCAGCCATTTCTCCAAGGCTTTCTTGGGGTACCGTCACCCTTGTCCATTGAATCCACTACATGCCACTAACCGCTCCAAAACTGGCCTGAATCTGGCATCTTTTCTGCAATCTCTCGGGAATACAAATCTTGTTTCCTTAGAACCCTTGAGAATTTAATCTGAGGGCTGGCAGGGACTTAGCTGTGTATGAGTTACTGGACCTCTTGGCTAAAGAAAAAAAGCCTCTCAGAAAGATGAGAACCAGTAAGGCAAGCACTTGGGAGCACAGGAAGCCCTGGGGAAAGTCAATTTGCATTGCATCGTTTAGGAGAGAGACTTATTTCTGGAGGAAACCTTGAATATCAGATTGAAACTCCGGGAAGGTTTAAAAAACAAATACCTGGCCCCTACACCCTTTTATCTGCCCCTCATCTCCCTTTTCCCCAACCCCATCATCACTTTCCTCCTGCAGCCACCCTCAGAGGAATTCTGATTGAGAACTTCACTGGGATTTCAAACCCAACTCATTGCCAACTCTAATTGCCAGGGATTTGCATGAAAACCATCGTATGCTATCTAATTGTTCTGACAACCGCAGCCCGCCGTCTGGGCACAAGGAGAATCGCAGTTTTAATTAACAATAATGCACCTTGCAGACGAATGTGACTGTTTAGGTTAATTAACAAGTCCAAGTCCCTCCAAATCGTCTCTAAACGTCTTCTAGGTGATTTGGGCAGGAAGGGTGCAGGGGAATGGGAGGATTGAGAAAATGCAAACTTTTCTCAGCAAAAATGCATGCTAGCTGTCATCTTTTCTGTAACTATCTGGTAAAGGGAAGAGGAATTCTCCAGGTGACAGGCCTCTGGAAAGTTGGTGTCGAGGACTTTGCGGACATTGCTTTAGGGGGATATATCGGTATCTTTATGTCACAGTTGGATTTACAAAACTTTTTAGACACAGTTGTGTAAATGAAAGGACAAAGTCCCTGTAATTTGCAAATACTTCTAATTCATTGTCTGGTTGTTCGCAAACCTGCTCTCTAGCATAAAAGACCCAACTTTCCCACTTCTCTCCACCTTCCCTTACATGTTCCTACCACATCTGGGGACTCTTCAGTCTCTTTAAAATTGCCTAAAACCAAGACCAAACCCACTGCCATCAAGCTGATTCCAACTTATGGTGTCCTCAAGTGCTACAGAGCAGAACTGCTCCACAGGGTTTTCTTGGCTATAATTTTTAAAGAAGCAGATCGTCAGGCCCTTTTTCTGCAGAGATGCTGGGTGGGTTCGAACCACCAACCTTTAGGTTAGTAGTTGAGTGCAAATAGTTTGCACTTCCCAGGGATCTTTAAAGTTGCCTATCCCCCAAGAGTTCCCAGATAAAATCACAAGTCCCACCCTTTGCCCACCAAGAAGAATTGTTCGTACTTTTTTCTTGGGTAGTTCTCCATGTCCTGGAAGAATACTATGTATGTAGCTCCAAACCGTGTCTTTCTAAAGGGAATGGCATTTGTCTTCTCCCTCTAAAACAGGTATTATTAAGTTTTTTGGGGGGGGGGGGAGCGAGGCTCATTGGCCTCTTGGAAATCTGATGAAAGTTATGGAGTGTGTCTTTAGGACAATATAATATTACACCACAAATTTGGCATTTAGTTCCTCCCCGTTGAACTTAGAGTTAAATCCAAATGCATTCACACTGCCTAACCGGACTTAACTGCCTAATTGGACTTCCTATGTCTCTCCCATGCCCACTAAGCTGTAGCCTCAGTGGCAACTTTTCTGTTCCTCGAATGAGCAAGTCTCTTTTCCACTCCAGGGCCTCTGCACTTGTCATCCCCTCTAACTGGAAGGCTCTTTCCTGTATTATTGATGTGACTGGTGCCCTGTCGGAAACCCTGGTGGCATAGTGGTTAAGTGCTACAGCTGCTAACCAAAGCGTCAGCAGTTTTAATCTGCTAGGCGCTCCTTGGAAACTCTATGGGACAGTTCTACTCTGTCCTATAGGGTTGCTATGAGTTGCAATCGGCTCGACGGCTCTGGGTTTGGTTTGGTTTTTGGTTTGATGCCCTTTCATCTTTTGGGTGTCAATGCAAATATTACCTGCCCGATGACTAGCCAATGGGATGCAGCACCCTAGCCACCCTATGCACCCATTTATTCTCTGCCAATTTTCCTGTGATGTCTCCATGGTAGCATTTATCACACACTCAAATTGCCTTGCTTGCTAGCATATTGTTTGTCCACTGCCTCTTTCCATTGCCAGAAAATAAACTCCAAGAATGCAAGAAATGTTTCTTTTTGTGACTGGCACATAGTCAGAGCTCAGTAAATGTTCGTTAAATACACAAGTTAATTAATTAATTCCTTATGAATAAAGCGTGGCTCCCTACTCTGCAGGGTTCACCTTCCACTGGGGAAGAGGAGTAAGTAAGCAAATAATTACTGCAGTGAAACCGTCAGATCACTTACCTCTGGGCTTTGTCCTCTCCCTAGGCCCTCCCATGCAATTCAACCACTCGCGGGCTGAGGAGACTGGATGACTATTAGTTAGCACAAGATTTTGGCCTGTGAACCTATTTTCTGTGTCAACTTAAAGCTGACTGGAGCTGGGGGACTTTGCCACAGTTCCTGAGTTAGAGGGAAAAGTTTTTTCGCCCCCCTTCAGGATACTGCTAGACTTTGGACAGCAGGGGAAAGCTGGGAAGGGCTGTCATTTTTTCATCTTTACTTGAGGAAAAATGAGTCACAGGGGACCCCTCCCACCCTCCCCCCACTCCGGAGTTCTAGGAGCCAAAGGCTTCCATTGGCTCAGAATCAAATCTGGAGTCCAGCCACCTCCTCAGATTTCATCACACTCAGACATCTAAGAGTCATCCCTGTGTCCCGGTTATTTATTTCCAGTTACCCTCCTCCTCCTCTTTAGGCCCAGTTAAAGCTTCCTCCCCCCTCACCCCTTCCCGATTTCTAAGTTCTGATTTTTTCTTTCACCTTCTGGCTTCTTCTGCCCCCCTGTGGCAATTTATCTCTTTGCATTTCTGGGTATTTGAACCAGTTAACTCTTTAAGGCACTTAAACCAGTTGCTGTCCAATGAACCCCAACTCCTGGCAACCCAGATTCATGGCAACCCCATGGAGGTCAGAGTAGAGCTGTACTGTATAGGGTTGTTGGGAGATTTTTTTTCAGAAATAGATCTTCAGATCTTTTTTCCAAGGCACCTCTGGAGGGACTTGAACCTTGAACCTTTCAGTTAGCAGCCAAACAAAGTAACCATTTATAACATTCAGAGACATTTTTAAGGTACCTACTTGTTACCATTAAGTCAATTCCAAGTCATAGCGACCCAATGGGACAGAGTAGAATCGCCCCATAGGGTTTCCAAGGCTGTAAATCTTTATGGAAGCATATTGCCACATCTTTATCCCACAGAGCTGCTGGTGGGTTTGAACCCCCAGCCTTTTTGTTAGCAGCTGAGCGCTTAACCACTGCACCACCAGGGCTCCTTTTAAGACACTTTGGAATGTACAATTTATCTCATTTAAGGTGTTTATTGATCACCTACTAAGTTCAAGACACTGTGAGAAGTACTGGCAGACAGAGAAATCAGACACAGTTGTAGATATCAGTGTGTCCCTCCTGTCTCCTTTCTTTATTTGGTCCTTGGGATGTCTCAAACCTTTTCTCAACAATTCTGAATAATTTTGCATCCCAAGCCACACAAAAAAAAATGCACAAAGCCCTCAGCCACTTAGACTTTTCAGTTCAGGCCTCTAGCTCACAGCCAAAGACCCTGAACAAATGACAAAGCCCCTAGTTAGTGAATGGTTCTGCCTCCCTGTCATGTCAGGAAGGTTCTTTATGTGCAGATGCACAGGGAAGACACAAGAGTGAAAGGAATTTGTCCTTCTATGCTCTTCCAAGGTGGGTGTAGTGGATCCGGGAAGCCAGCATGCTGAACGCCAATTTCATTCAGAGGAGAGGTAAAGGGTGTGGAGGACTGGAGTATAGAGCTTTTTACAAATTAGCTGGCTCTTTTTTGTCTGTGACCTGAGAAAGAGGTGAGGGAGAAGCAGACTCTCCTATCGGCCTAGAAGCTTCCAAAAGTATGACCACGCGTCTTCTCTCCATCAAGCCCCTGAACGGGGCTGCCTATTTTACACTCGTGCTTGGTAGACAGAGATCTGTGGAAAGCTTGGGGAAGTGTGTAAGGAGCAAGGGGAGGAAGATCGCTGGAATAGTAAAAATTGCAGAAATTAAAGAAAATTTCATAGAGATGAGTGCAAAGCCTGCACTTCCAAAAATCAATTTCATAAAACAGGATGGAAGAGACCTGGCTCAACAGAAGTTCTTGTACAAAAAAAAGACTTAGAGGTTTCACTTGGCCACAGGCTAAAGATGATTCAATAGTGTGTATGGCTGCCAAAAAGCTAACGCGGACTCAAGCTGCATTAAAGGACACAGTGTACAGGATAAGGGAGGGCACCACACTTCCCCCTGCCCTGGACAGGCCATACTCGGATAACAGGGCTCAGCTCTGGCTACCATATGTTGAAAAGGCCACTAACAAATTAGAGCACTGGCCAAAAATCATGGCAAGCCAGAAGCCGTGCCACTTGTAAGAGGAGGGACTGAAGGAGCTGCGTGGTGGGCAGGAAGCTGCACTGAAAAACTGTAGAAAACATGTTCTTGTTAGGTGCCCTCGAGTCTGTTTTTGACCTATAGTGACCCCATGTGACAGAGTAGAATTGCTCCATAGGGTTTTCTAAGCTGTAACCTTTACTGAAGCGGATCGCAAGCTCTTTCTCCTATAGCCCCACTGGGTGGGTTCTAACTGCCAACCTTTCAGTTAGTGGCTGAGCACTTAATCATTTGTGCCACGAAAGCTCCTTAGAAAACATGTTGTTGTGTGCCGTCGAGTTGATTCTGACTCGTAGCAACTGTATGTGACAGAGTAGAGCTGCTCTATAGTGCTTCCTAGATTGTATTATTTATGGGAGCTGATCACCAGGCCTTCTCCCACAGAGCAGCTAGTGGGTTCAAACCACTGACCTTTTGGTTAGCAGCCAAACACTTAACCATTGAGCCACCAGAGATCCGTAGAAAACAACCAGCTGTCTTTAAATAACTGAAGAGCTGTCCTGTGAAAGAAGCATTGAACATTTGTATAGCTTCAGATCTAGGAACACTAGATGGGAAGAAATAACAAGGAGACTGAGTTTGGCTGAATGATCAGAAATTGAAGCTATGCAACATGGATGGGCTGTGGAAGTCTTTTAAATTAAAATATATGAACATATTTATATAAATATATGTACATACATATACTCTGAGCTATATATATGTGCATACATACATATACAAGGGGATATATATATAATGTATATATATATAGATGGAATATTTTTTATTTAAAATTTCCAGTTCATCCAGCCTCCACAGCTCCAGAAAATCTGGATTCCATGAGAATTTGAAATTCTGTCCTGCATTTTTCCCAATTTGATCAGGATTCTTCTATAGAATCTTGGATCAAAACCTTCAGTAATGGTAGCTGAGCACCATCCAGCTCTTCTGGACTCATGGCAGAGGAGGCAGTTGTTCATGGAGGCAATTAGACATGCATTCAGTTTCCTCCTCCTATTCCTGACTCTCCTTCTTCCTCTGTTGCTCCAGATGAATATAGATGAATTGTTGTACCTTGGATGGCTTTTAAGCTTTTAAGACTACACAATGAAATAAAAACCACAAAAACCAAACCCATTGCCATCAAGTGGATTCTGACTCATAACAACCCAATAGGACAGAGTATAGGGTTTCTAAGAAGCTGCTGGTGAATTCAAACTGCTGACCTTTTGGTTAGCAGCCGAACTCTTAACCACTGTACCACCAGGGCTCCACACAATGAACTAGTGGGTAGAAAAGAAGCACTAAACAGGGTATTAGGCAAATTAAGTTGGACTGTATGAAGAAGAAAGGGGCATCAGGATTGGAGGAAGATTCATTAACAACCTGCAATATGCAAATGACACAGCCTTACCTGGTGAAAGTGAAGAGAGCTTGAAGCACTTGCTAATGAAGATCAAAGACCACAGCCTTCAGTATGGATTGTGTTTCAAAATAAAGAAAACAAAAATCCTCACAACTGGGTCAATAAACATCATGACAAATGGAGAAAAGACTGAATTTGTCAAGGATTTCATTTTACTTGGATCCACAATTAACACCCATGGAAGCAGCAATCAAGAAGCCAAAAGACGCATTGCAATGGGCAAATCTGCTGCAAAGGACCTCTTTAAAGTGTTGAAAAGCAAAGATGTCACGTTGAAGACTAAGGCGCACCTGACCCAAGCCATGGTATTTTCAATAGCATCATATGCATGCGAGAGCTGGACAATGAATAAGGAAGACAGAAGAAGAATCGACACCTTTGAATTGTGGCGTTGGTGAAGAATATTGAATATACCGGAGACTGCCAAAAGAACGAACAAATCTGTCTTGGAAGAAGTACGACCAGAATGCTCCTTAGAGGCAAGGATGGCGAGACTGCGTCTTACATACTTTAGACATGTTGTCAGGAGAGATCAGTCCCTGGAGAAGGACATCAGGCTTAGTAAAGTACATGGTCAACGAAAAGGAGGAAGACCCTCAACGAGGTGGTTTAACACAGTGGCTGCAACGATGGGCACAAGCATAGCAACAACTGAAAGGATGGCACAGGACCAGGCAGTGTTTTGTGCTGTTGTGCATAGGGTCGCTGTGAGTCGGAACCAACTCAACGGCACCTAACAACAACAACTGGGATGAAACCATAACCCCGAACCTCCAAACTAAGGAACCAAATCCCATAAGGTGTTTGGTTGTACATAAGCAGCCTGGCAACTGGTTTTTATGTTCTCTGCTCTGGAAGGAGCCCTAGTGGCACGGTGGTTAAGCACTCAGCTGTTAACCAAAAGGTCAGAGGTTTGAACCCACCAGCTGTTCCACAGGAGAAAGATGTGGCAGTCTGCTTCCATAAAGATTTATAGCCTTGGAAACCCTGTTGGGCAGTTCAGTGTTGCTATAATTTGGAATCCACTCAACGATGACAGGTTACACTGCTCCGTATTCTTGTTTTACATTGGTGAACATATCAATTGTGGGTGGGTCTTGCCTTTTAGGAGTTTAGGGACTAAAATGAAAGGCACACATTGTACACCTACAACACACCGATAAGCATATAATTAGCAACACTGTTATGAGCGAAAAGAACAGGTGTCATAAAAGAGAATAAGAGGGAATGACAAATGAGCCCACAGTTCCAGGAAGGATTCAAGCTGAGGTTGGGCAATAACAAATTAATTACCAAAATGTGGTAGAAGGATTTCTGCATTGGGAGAGACCCCACACCAGTCCAGTGACTTTCCCCAAATGGGCAGTGCATCAGAATCACCGGGGAAGCGATTTTTAATAGTCTTCGATCCAATGCAAGATACTCTGAGTCAGAATATTTGCAACTAGGAGACTCTGAAAGCCCTACGATAATATCTCAAATGAAAGCCCAAGACTAAATGTGTGCTCTTGACTCTGGTGTCTGGCTCCTACTTGTGATGATTTCAATCTCTTTGCTTGGATCCCAGAATTAGGTTTCTCTGGAACAGAACTGGGATGCTTTAGTCTCTTTAGGACCTGGTGTGTAGACAAATAGGAAGCCCTGATGGCATACTGGTTAAGAGCTACGGCTGCTAACCAACAAGTCAGCAGTTCGAACCCACCAGATGCTCCCTGGAAACCCTATGGGCTGTTCTACTCAGTCCTATAGGGTCGCTATGAGTTGGAATTGACTTGATGGCAACAGACGGGCTTGTAGGACAATAAAGGGATTCCTAGCCAGGTATGCACCTGACCTGATTTTTTCCAACCAATGGGTGTCATTTCAGGCACAAGTTGCTGTAGAAAAACTGTAGCTGGTGCCTGGGGTCCCTCTAGTGGTCAGAAGCTGTCACTTTGGTTCTCACTTGTTTTCCAGACAGGTTTGGACAGAAACTTGTTTGCTGATAACAACTCAAAGGATGAAAGGGTCTTATTGGGGGTGGCGGGGTAGGGTGGGGGTAGGGGTGGGGGGGTGGGGGGAGGGGGCGGGCAAATGCATAATATAGAAAGATCTTCTCTAGAATTAACATTAAGAAATCGAGGTGGCAGAACTCAAGAACTGCATGCCAAATCCTCCCAGCCTTTCATCGCCATGGTTTGGATGGTCTAAAATTAGAAGAAGAAGAGGATTGAGGGAGATACAACCTTTACAAAACAGGGCATACAACTTCCCAGGATACCAGGCCATCAGTTAGGAATCCCAAGGCCATTTCCATTCCCTGGGAAACTACAACACATATCAGAGTTGGGTGGTGGAATTGAGCATTAGGGTGAGTTCGGAGACATGATTCCTGGCATTCTTGGCACAGACTTGGTTCTGTGCACTTAACAGATTTCTGAGCTTTTATTTTCTTACTTGAGAAAAAGTAGGTAATGACACCTGCCCTGGTGAGCTCACAGACCTGATGTAAAGATTAAATGAGTTGACAGATGTGGAAGCTATAAAAGTAGTTAGAGCTGTGGGAAAATATTCTGCAATTAGTACTACAGAAGCATTTGAACACAGGCATTGGGGAAATGTCCATTTTCCTCTGGGGCCATTCCACCTGAACCTTAGTTCTTACAAAGGCAGCAGTGCACAGGGATGGACTGATGGACTGCAGGGAGTTACCCCTCCACCTCTCTCACTGTGTCTCCACTTAGTCCCTGTGACCACCTGGCTAACACAATCTGCCAAGAGACAGTGTCTAATAGGAAGCTCTCATGAAGTGTTCCTTTAAAGGAGTCACGGAGCCTCTGTTCAAGGTGACAGAAAATGTTGGAAAAGGATGGTGACAATGGTTGCACAACATGATGAATGAATGAATGCCGCTAAATCGTATGTATCCCTAAAAAACCCAAACCCATTGCTGTCAAGTTGATTTTGACTCATGGCAACCCTATAGGACAGAGTAGAACTGCCCCATAGGGTAGAACTGTGGACCTTTTAGTCAGCAGCCATAGCACTTAACTACTACACCACCATTTCCAAATTGTACATCTCAAGAATGCTGAAATAGCCAATGTTTGGCTACACACGTATTTACCACAATAACATACACACACGGAAGATGGGCCGGTATGGTGGGATTGAAGTCAGTGATGGTGATGGGGACTGTAGGTGGGCATTTGGCTGGTATCCGGGCTGGCATTTGCTGCATTGCAGTATTATGCAAAGCAGAGCAGGAAGTGCTCTTGAATAGCCAAAAAGCAGTGGTACCTCTGCAATACCATTTAGCAAACCAAACTTGCTCCATAAATCCAAAAACGACCAGATTCCAGCTCTTCTCACACATTCTCTCCTATGATTTTTGCTCCCTGGAATATGGAGCCTGTTGGAGGCTTCTTATTGTGGGAGGGTGGAGTAGTGGGGAGAACGTCTGCAAAGCTGTCACTGAGGTTCCCCTAATTCTTTAGAAGTAGACTAATGCCGCATCCTCTATAGCCTTGCTACTCAAAGTGTGGGCTATGTATCACCATCAATAACACCTGGGAGCTTGTTAGAAATGCAGACTCTTGGTCCCCACCCAGACCTGCTGAGGCAGAACGTGCACTCTGTAAAGACTCTCAGGTGATTTACGTGCACAATGAATTTTGAGAAGCACTGTATACTTTGTAAGGAGCCCTGGTGGTGTAGTGGTTAAAGCAATTGACTGCTAACTGAAAGGTTGGCGGTTCGAAACCACCAGCAGCTCCACAACAGTAAGATGTGGCAGTCAGCTTCTGTAGAGATTTACAGCCTTGGAAACTCTATGGAGTCACTGTGAGTAGGAATCAACTTGACAACAGTGGGTTTAGTTTGGGGTTGGGGTTTTTGGGTACACTTTGTTGGACGTTCAAATATGGGCTCTGTCTTCATCAAGGGTTCCCCTTCCTCTGCCACACCACCTCCAGCAGATGGAAGGCTCTGGCTCCCTGAACCTCCTCTTCTTCAGTATCCCTGCCCTCCAGACTCTACTTCAAAATTTAGGAATCACTGTGTATTGGCGGCAAGCCCTGCACAAACACTTACTATGCTCTAAACGAAATGACAAAAAGCCCCATCTCCATTCCTTCCCAGGTTCCCTCTGCCCTAGAAATGTAGACCTTGCTCAAATCTCCCCCTCAAATGGCACGAGTCTAAAGGCTGTGCCACAACGGGGAATACAACTTTTCTACCCTTCACTCTTCTACTCTGGGTAGAAGAGATCTCTTGAAAAGGAGACGATCAGTCAGTTGGATGTGAGATGAGAGCAGGAGCAAATCTTGCTGATTTTGAGGGGGTGTTGAGGAGCTGGCCACCAGTGACAGGAGGGAAAAGCAGAGGTAGTAGAGGCCCACGTAGGGTCACACCTCACACAGGGTCTCATATCATGAACATGCATGCTTATATGCACAGGTGCACTGACTTAGGCTGGGTTCGCTAAAGAAGCAAAACCAGTAAAGTGTGTAAATATAATAATATACAGAGAGATTTATATCAAGGAAATGGCTCACACTCTTGTAGAGGCTGGAACATCCCAAGTCCGTGGTCAGGATAGAGCCTTCTTCTGATTCATGTAGCTGCAGGGGCTGGTGAACCCAAGATGAGCAGATCAGACAGCAGGGCTCTTGCTCACAGGCTGTGAAGATCAACAAGTTCCAAGATGGGCAGGCAAGGTGGCAGGTAAGCTGCTAGCTCAAGTCCCAAGAACCAGAAGTCAGAAGAACAGGAGCCAGTTGTAGGATCCAGAGTGAGAAATTGGAACATTCCAGTCTCTACAACTGTGTGAAGCCATTTCCTTGATATAAATCTCTATATATTTATACCCTTTATTGGTTTTGCTTTCTCTAGAGAACCCAGCCTAAGATATTTGATACCGGGAGTGGGGTAATTTGCATGCCTGCTGCCTTCCTTGGATGTGGTAGCTGTTTCTTATGCTCCCTTTCTGGAATGAACCCTGATTTCCCATCACCGGTGTTCACCATGGTAGGTATGGCAACTACTATCGAAAGTTGATAGGGCAGAAGTGCACATGAGGGATGTGTGATTGGTCCAATGCTATCCAGAGTCACCAAAGCCACCAGCACCTATTGGGCCCGAAGGGAGCCTCATACCACCAAGAAAGTAGTGCCCGAAGCAGAGTGTGTCTTTGAACCCGAGGTCCTTGCTTTGAGAAGCTCCTAGACCAGGGAAAATACATGATAATGACCTTCCCCCACAGCTGACAGAGACAGAAAGCCTTCCCCTGGAGCTGGGTCCCGGAATTCAGTCTTCTAGCCTATTAGACTACTAGACTGTGAAAGAATAAACTTCTGTTTGTGAAAACCGTTCATTTGTGGTATTTCTGTTACAGTTTTTTTTTTTTTAGCACTAGATGACTAAGACATGCATACACACACACGTACACAGACATACACCAACATTCTGCTTCTAGACTCTGTCTCTGTGCACCTTGTTCTTCAGGCAGTGGCTGTGCCATCCCATTCCCAGTGGCCAAGCCTTGTCGTTGGGTGCACAGACATTTGCCTAACTCCAGCTGGCTGTCTTCACACTGGCCTGTTTAGGAGAGCAGGAGTCAACCTCTACTGTGTGATCTGATTGGGAGACGGTGGGACAGCCTTATAGCCCAGTCTCCACTACACACATACTACACAGACCCCTGGAACACTGCTATATAAGATTTCTCTCTCATTGGTAAACGTTGCCCCCTCCCTCTGTGCTTCATTCTCTTAACATAAAAATTCCTCTAGGAGGGGAAATTAATTAAACAGTGAACACAATGTACAAGCTGGGCCAGAAAGGGTGAAAGAGACCCTTGGTGAGATGGACTGGCACAATAACCATAAGGATGGACTTGAAGACACTGGTGATCTTGAGGATGACACAGAACCAGGCAAATTTCATTCTGTTGTACATAAGGTAGCCAGGAGTCAGAGTCAACTCAAAGGTAGCTATGTATATGTATGTATGTGTGTATCTATCTATCGATCTGTCATCACCGACAAGCTAATTTGTCAGAAATGTTGTCACAAAGAGGGTCAAGGGCAGCATGAGAAACTTGGGCAGCTGAGAAATAGCAAGGAGCCACACAGAAGGAGGAGCAGAGATGGGGAAGCAAAACCAGACTTCACCTGCCTCACCACTGTGCCCAGGAGCAGCTCTGTTGAATGTCAGTTGGATTGCACAGAACCGGCTCTTCTGGGGTAGGTGGAAGAAGGCAACCAGCGTTTCCAGCCTTCTGATGGGCCTCCCAGATAGACAGAGAGAAGAGGCCTTCTCTCAGGCCTCTGTCCCTTTGCACAAGCTGCTTCTTCAGCCTGGAAACCTGTCAGCACCTCCCCTTTGTCTGGACAATGCCAACTTGGCCTCTCAAGACTCAGTTCAGATGTGCCCTGATCTGCAACCATTCTCAGCATCCCTGTCGCCTAGGTTGGTATGTTTGTCCTCCTGCCCTGTGCTCCTCAGCATCTTGGGCATAATACTTAACAGCCTTTGTTACTAAACCTCTGTCCATGTGTGTTGCCTTGACTGAAGCAGTCTTCTTAAGGGCAGAGACTGTGGCTTGGTTATCCGCCAATTTTTAGAACCTAGCCTAGTGCTGGACACATAGTATGTGTTTTAAATGTTTTTTTTTTTTGTGTGTGTGTGTGTGTGTGTTAATGAAAGTCTTGAGGATAGAAGTTAAGCACAAAAAACTTGGGAGGCTTTAATGTACTCTTTTGACAGAAGTGGAAAATAGGGCTCAGAGAACTTACACAACTTGTCCAAGAATAAACTGTTAGGAATAAGAAAATCTAAGATTTGAACCCAGGTCTCTGTTCAAGAATGACCTCAAAGCCCTGCTCCTTCCCCTCTCTTATGCCCAGCAGAAGGTGAGTCACAGCAGCACAACCCTGTTGCTATATTTTTCATCATAGATCCAGATATTCAGATCTGATCTTCTGGGAGGGACCTCAAAGAGAATCAAGTTCAGCCTTCTTGTTTTACAGATGATGAAGCTGAGACTCAGAGTTGTGACAGATTCCTACTTCATTGTGATGCTCAGGGCAGGACAGTAGTGTTTTCTCACTATCACATCATGGTAATGTTGTCTTACTATCTGGCCCAGACTGGGACTGGAGGGGCTGGGGGATGAGGAAGGGGACAAGGATCAGAAAGTCCTCAGCCTGCCTTCTTCAGACCACACCAAACTGAATCAAAACTGCATATATTTATTAACCACGAATCTAAGTCTCTGGGTGGTGCAAATAGTTTGCAGTTTGAACCCACCTCCCTAGCAGCACTGTGGAAGAAAGACCTGGTGATCTGCTTCTGTAGAGGTTAAAAACAAAAAACAAACCTTTCTGTAAAGGTTACAGCCAAGAAAACCCTAGGGAGCAGTTCTGCTCTGTAATACATTGGGTCTCTATGAGTAGGAATCTACTAAACGACAATATTTTTTTAACCATAAATGTACCCAGATGTTCTAACCTCCTCCCAAATCTCCAGCTATGGGAGAAATATAACCAGAACACAGGACTCGTTTCTCCAGCAGTCAGTCCCCTCAGCCCAAAGCAAGAACTATGGCATCTATCACTTAGAGCTTCCTTCTGGCCTCACACACCTCGAGGGGCCACATCCAGATGGAGAAAATAGTTAAGAGGGTCATGCACATTTATATACATTTGCATATGTCTTGCTTAGCCACCGCAAAGATATGTAGCTCATTCTCAAGCAATTTTCGAGTTAAATGTGATTATTGTCAACTTCAGGTTGTCATGGATAGATTTCCGCTCTTCTCACTTTCCTTCTCACCCACCCAGAGTCCTTGAGCTGGACACTGGATGGAGGAGTGCTGGTGAGTGATGAGGAAGGGCAGCGCTTACAGGAGGTACAGGAACACCCTGCCCTGTGATCTGGCAGCAAGAGGAAGCAGCAAGGATACCTCTAGCCCCTAATCCTTGAAACACTCCGGGGGCAGCTGCTCAGTCACATCTGCTGTGTCCATGCTGAGATAACAGCTACACTGATTGGAAGTTCTCAGCAAGTTATACCCTTTTCACTGTTAAGGTGGCAGTGCAATACAAAAATCCCCTCTGGCACCCTGGCCAGTGAGCAGATGACGAGCACTATATGAATATAAGCTCTGAAATCAAATGCCAGGCTCTCAGTCTCTTTCGAATCTTTTCCTTATGACTATACTTCCCCAGGTCATCTTACCTTTTTTCATAGAACCAGCGTTTCGTACTATTTGCCTCACAGTGGGCTGTTCCCAACAGCCTTTTAATGGTGCAGAGGCTCAAAAAGACCCAGAGGGGAGCCTATTTGGTCTTTCAGGCTGCCAGACAGTCAGCAGAATGGCTGGGTGTCTGGAGAACGCAGGGAACAAAGGAGGGACACTGTCCTAGCTGTGCTCCCCAGCACTGAGGAGGATCTCAGGAGCAACAGGACACCAGCACTTCTCTTCTTTGGATCACGAAGTCAGAGAAAAGACTCCTGGCTGATGGTTCTGGTGAGTTTGAATACTCAGGTAGCATATAAATGAGAGTACTGTGTTATCAAATTCCTAGATTCAACCTTCTCCTATATGAATATGCTGATCAGCTAATCAACAAATACCTTTTGTGTGCCTCAGTAAGCCCAGACCTCAGTATCTCACACATAGTAGGAATTCAGTAAATACTTGCTAACTGTGTTGAATGTAGTAGAGGTACTGTGCAAACTACTATCGTGGAATTCAGAAATTGAAAATGTATAGGTCCTGCCATCTAGGAACTCAGTTTATAAAAAAACACTTTGACATGTTGTATTAGAGGAAGCAAAGGCACTGAAATAAGGGACTCAATTTCAATTATCAGCTGTGTGACTTGGGATAAATCACAGAATTTCTCTGAGTCTCAGCTTCTGTTGCATAAATGGCCTCTTTGCAGGATTAGGTCTCTGGCTTCTCTTGAATACTTCTAGGGCCAAGGTGCTGGGAAATTTCCGTCTCCTTAGATGCTAGATAGAGATAACAGAACCAACTGAGTTCCTCCTCAGCACAACCTCCTTTCAGATTTTTGAAGACAGCAACTATGAGGGGCCTGGTATAGTGGGAAGGGCCTTTGGTTTAAAATAAATTCCACTTCTGCTAACATGTGAGTTAGTCCTCTAAACTTCTGTTAACTAGGCTAAGAGCACCTACCACTGAAGAAAGTTGAAAGGATCAAGGAAGGTAATGTGTGTGTAAAAATAAGTGTCTTGTAGCTGATGATGTGCTATGCAAATGTTGGTTCTATAGTTATAGGATAGCCCCATTTCCATCATAAGATCTTCGTACAATACCCTCAGTTCTTACTTCTCTGGATCTGGAGTGGTTCATCAACGTTCTTCATAAAATACTGTGCCCAGAACTGGATGCGAGTCAATTATATGGAATAGGGTGAAACGAAGAGCTGTACTAGATGGTCTATAGAGTCTCGGGCTTTGTGGCTACCATATCTCCTGAACTAAGCACTCCACTTTGATGCTACAATCACAGCACAGATGGGGGTCTTGTCTCCTTTCTGGCTGGCTAACATCTCCCAAATCCCAGGAAAGCTAATATTTTAGAGCAACTAGAAGCTTATCCCTTATCTATTTTGACTTCACAACTACATTAACGTTAATCTACCTTTCCCAACCTAAAAACCTTCTCTTTGGAGAAAATGACAACAAAATAAGATTTTGATAGGACTTCATTTCCTTTGACATCTGTTACATTTTATCATCTCCATTAAACCCATTATTTCTTTTTTTTTCTCTTACATGGAATATTCCTTTAAAAGCCATTTGAGATGGTTATTTTGTCAAAGACCTATGCATTCTGCCCTTTAACCAGCCTCATAATGTCCTGAGAAGGCTAGTGACATATGTAGAAGTACAGCACTGAGGTTAAGAGTGTTCACTCTGGAGCCAGCTTTCTTAGATTCAAATCCCAACTCTGCTATTTATTGATGGTTTGACCCTGGGCCAGTACCTTAATCACTTTGTTTTTAAGATCCTTTACCTGTAAAAAGAAGATAAATATTGCACCTATTTCATAATGTAAGTATATGTAAAAATATATGAGAAAAGTACCTCCCAGACCCAAAACAGGTCTGGGAGGTACTTTTCTCACATAACATTAATATTATTATTATTGTCCTTTCAGGGCCATGTGAACTTTTGAATTTGTTCTGAGTTTTGCTCTCCTCCTTGTATCTTTCGAGCAAGTGTTTATACAATCTAAGATCATCAAAGAGCTCTTTACACAGCCTCATGGGGTTTGTTAGCTGCCTTCTTTTTTTTTTATCAGGATGACTCATGATTATTTTATTTGAATTTCATTTCTTAGAAGTGCTTATCCCATTAGAGAGTGGAGATCAGTTATTTTGCATCAGGGGTCACAAGATCATAATCCTCTGCTCTGAATTTGTAGAGACCAGCTGTCCGAGTGTCTGAGGTACACTGATCAGAATAAATTAATGGATTCCTACTCTGGATTCCAGTGGCCTAGAGAAGCCCCAGTGGCCTAATGGATAAGGCATTGGCCTCCTAAGCCAGGGATTGTGGGTTCGAGTCCCATCTGGGGTACTTGCATTTTAATGAAAGCCCTGGTGGCGTAGTGGTTAAGACCTCATCTGCCAACCAAAAGATTGGCAGTTTGAATCCACCAGCTGCTCCTTGGAAACCCTAGGCAGCAGTTCTACTCAAAAGGAAATTCTGGTGGCATAGTGGTTAAGAGCTATATCTGCTAAGCAAAAGGTTGGCAGTTTGAATCCACCAGGTGCTCCTTGGAAACCTTACGGGGCAGTTCTACTCTGTCCTATAGGGTCGCTGTGAGTCAGAACTGACTCGATGGCAACGGATTTGGTTTGGGTTTTTGGTTTACACTGACTGTTTCTAAAAAGACTTTGAGATGGTCTTACATTTGATTATAAGAAGGTGTCACCCTATTGTGTATTATTATGGTTTTGAAAATGCCATGGTCCTTTTCTTCCCAGTTTCCTATCCCATACAGATTACTATCTGGGTCTTCCTTACTGATAATAATGAAATCCTGAGTAGGAGTTTCTCCTCTTTGCTTTTACTACCTACTGAGAGATGAGGTTGTCAGCAAGGCAAGAATTCATCAGATGTTCTGCATGAGACTTCCAGCAGATGTCCCGCTAGGTGAAGTCCCTCATCACCACTAGATCTTGCCTCTCTGCCAATTTTTGCAATTCAGAGAAAAGAGATGAGTGAGATATCTATGTGCCAATTGTACATAGGTCCATCTCAACTCCTCTGTAAGAATGAAAGTTCTCAGAAGGCTCCTTGCTCTAAACACCCTTCTCAGATGCCTAAGACTCTGCTAGATTTTTTTTTAATCAACTGTTTCTAGATTTTGGAACTATTCCTTGACATGAAGGTACTTTGAAAAAAGTATCTGTTAAAGACCCCTTTTGTATCTGACCCTGTGCTTTGTGAGTCAGACTACCTGCTTCACTTCCACAAAATATACCCATTATCTGGACCACTGGGAAGAACGTAAAATTCTTGGGATCCTGGTGGGCTTCTTAGCATAGGCCTCTGACTGATGCTGAATCATCACAGTTCTGGCTGGCCACTTAGCTGATCTGAGCTGTTGGTTGTTGGTTTGCTAACTACATTTCCTGTGCCCTCTATCTGCATGGTGTCTCAACTAACTTTCACATCAGAAATGGGTCACTATTAGCAGTAGCAGTCATGTAGGTTAAATTAGATATAAGTTCCTTGAGGGCAGGGGTCAACCCTCTGGTTTATTACAGACATCAAAGGAAGTCAGCGAACTTCAGTAAAACAACAACAAACTTTTACTGAGCATCTATGTGTCAGACACTGCTGTTGAGATAAAGAACACAAAGGCAATGAAGATGCAGCCCCCACCTTAAGAAAACTCATAGAATATAGGAATATAAATAGTTCATTGCAGCACAGTATGGTGAGTACAGTGATGGAGATGATGATCTGCCTATGATAGGGCACCAAGGAGAGGCACCCAGCCCAGCTGGAGGGAATGGAGAAATCTTGCTTGTCAGAGAGGCTTCCAGTCAGCAGTGATGCTGAACTAAGTCTTAAAGCTTAGCAAACACGCTGTTGTAAATAAATGTCATCCGGTTTCTTTTTTATTAGAGAGATACTATAGAGGCACAAAATGAGCTCTTTCTTACCCTTGTTGGGAAAATGATCACTCTTTGGGTTTTAAGGAAAGGGAAAGGGGAAATTCCCAGGTAGCTGTAGCCATCCCTGAAGATAAGCTGTAAATAGGCCTTTGAACAAATGCCTGGGTCCCAACAGAACATCCTATTATGAATGGAGGGTGGAATCAGCCCCCGATGGGGAGAGCCTGAGAGAATAAGTGGGAAGACCTGAGGAAAGCCCAGGAGAAAAAAAAAAAAGTCAGAGTCCCAAGTCCCTGATGGAGCCACTGACACAGCCAGGCAGGACACTTGGTAAAGACAGGGTTGGTTGTAAAGACAACAGGCAGAAGGCAGCAGGAGAGCGACCAGAAGTAGTGCCTGCACTAGAGGATTATCCTAGCAGGCATGCTGAGGACAGTTCTCCCAGAAGGGCAATTGACCAGTCCACATCTGGAACTCTGACCATTATTGTTCTTTGGGAACTTAGAGTCACTGAATGGAATCTGATCTCCACGTCAGAGACCTCATCAACAATTCTCCAGTCAATGCAATGGGCCCACCAGCATGATGGATTCTCTGGTGTGTCTCACCTAAGAAATATCCCCGGACACTCGGAAAGCTTTATAAAACCCCGGCTTTGAATTTTCTTCTATCAACATTCAGTGGGTAAGGGGGGATCAAGAAACTACATTCAGGGGATGGGGATGGAAGGAAATGTATACCTCTGTGGTTAAGAGCTATGGCTGCTAACCAAAAGGTTGGCAGTTTGAATTCACCAGCTGCTCCTTGGAAACCCTGGGGCCGTTCTACCAGGCCCTATAGGGTTGCTATGAGTCAGAGTCAATTCGAGGGCAATGGGTTTATTCTTTTGGTTTGCTGTCAAAGGATGAATAGAAACTAGTCAGGTGAGAGGAGAGGAGAGGTGGAACTCAAGGCAGCGGGGAGAATCTGAGCAGCACAGGGAGGAAAGACATCATGGTCTGAGTAGAGAATGGCAAACAGCTATGCATTGCCATAGCCTAAGTGGGAGGCAAGGCAGGAGAGGTGGGGAAGAGTCAGATCATGGAAGGCTTTTTAGATAAAGGAGTCCCTGTTGGTACAAAAAGTCAAGTCCTGGACTACTAATCAAAATGTTAGTGGGATTTGAGTCGGAATCAACTCAACAGCAACTGTTTCTTTTTTTTTTTTTAAGCCTGTTAGTTTTTTTGTAGAACAAGTTAGGGACATGAATTTGATCCAGTAGGTAAGGTGGACTCATTGAAACACAGAGAAACCAGGTGATTAGGTTTTGTTTTTGTTTATATTTTAGATCAATCCCTTTAGAGGTTGTAGAGACAAAATGGTCTGAGGAAGCAAATTAGGAAGCTGCTGTGATCAGCCAGGTGGGAGATGAGGGTGACCTTAAGTAGGAAAATGACAGTAGGGATGGGGAGAAGAGGATGAATCTGGGAGAATATCTAAGGTAGTAAAATCAGCAGAACATGACGGGAGGGGAGGCAAAGGAAGGAGACAGAGCAGTCAAGGACAACACCTGGGTTTGTAGCATTTGCACAGTGTCTGCCCCATAATGATGTTTAACAAATATTTATATAAACACAATTTACTGTTGTTAGGATTACTTTCTCCATCACAAGTAGTGAATGTTACTACCATGAGCATTTAATAGGAAGTCAAGAGGTTTGGAGTCTAGTCTCAGCTCACTCACTGTGCGATCTTGGGAATGTTGAATTTTCTGTATCTTCTACAAAATGAGAGGGGTTGACCAGATACCTTCTAAAGTCCTTTCCATCTATGACTTGTCTGGCAAAACACTATGGTCTTTTATGGACCAATATTGGAAAAAGATCATAATTTACTTATATGTCTATAGGTAAATGTGCTTCAAATTTCAAACAACTAACTTAAAATGAACTTTTGGAGCAACATTCTAATTCCTCCAAATTAAGGACTGCCATTTCTCTCTTACATCATATCCTTTCTCCCCCTTGGGTATAATTTCTTCACAGATACAAGCTTTATGTGTTCAAAATTTTTAAGAGACCATAATATGTTTTTTGGATTTCCTATAATATCTGGCAAAGCACCAGGTAAGTTTTAGCTGCTCAAAATTTGCTTGAGTTGGATTAAATTGTGTTTCTCTGCAGGGGCTTGATTCTGATCCCAAATACTTCAAGTATACATTCATTCATCCATCCATTCAATCAACAAATACTCATAGAGTACAGAATAAAAATGAACGAGACAACATCTGGTTACTGAAGGAGTGAACAGTGTAGCAGAGCAGATAAGATAGGTGTGCAGGAAGCTATAATAATATGTGCTGAGAAGTGAATGATGCTATGAGAGAAACCCAACCAAACCCGCTGCCGTCAAGTCAATTCCAACTCATAGTGACCCTGTAGGACAGAGTAGAACTGCCCAGTAGAGCTTCCAAGGAGCGTCTGGCGGATTTGAACTGCCAGCCTCTTGGTTAGCAGCCATAGCACTTACCCACTACGCCACGAGGGTTTCCTGGTATGGGAGAGGTACAGATAAAGTGCAGTGATTGTTAACAGAAAAGAGTAATTACTTCCAGAGAATGGAAACTAAGGGCAGCTGTATTTGGGAGGTGCTATTTTTTTTTTTATGCTGGTGCTGGTTTGCGCCTCACCAGAAAATTGTGTAGCTATAGGGTCGCTATGAGTCAGAATCGACTCGATGGCGCTGGGTTTTTTGTTATGTGCCATGTTTGCAGGGGAGGACTTGGAGAAGACTGACTGGGGTCAGAAATGTGCTCCCATCTGGGGCAGAGCTCTGCTGGAGTGATGCTTATCAAACAAGTCCATGGTCAAACTCCAGGCCCTGACTTTACAAGGCAAGCACAGTGTGTAGAAAGATCTCTAGACTTGAAATTAGAATACCTGGGGTTTACCCTCAGCACTCGACACTTCTGAACTGGGTGACCTTTGATAATCAGCCCAACTTGTCTTATCCTCCAGTTGTTTCATCTGAAGGGTCATCGGAAATTCTTTTTCAGCCTTGTGAAGATCAGTGCAGACGAAGATAGTAATTACTGTTGTAGCTAGTGGTCACCGGGTGTAGGCTAGGGGCTATGCAACTGTCCAAAGCACTTTAATATATTAATTCACTTAATCTTTACTCTAAACCTCTGGAGTAGGTACTCTTATATCCCCTTTTTATAGTTAACGACAGGGAACCAGGAACTTGCCCAAGGTCATATGGCTAAGAAGTAGTGGAGAAGGTATCAAATCCAGGCAGTTGGGCTCCAGAACCACACTGTTCTAATCATTGTACTCTGTCGCCTCTTCTAGCACAGCCAAACAACAAAAACCACACTGCTGTCCAGTTAATTCCAACTCATAGTGACACTGTAGGGCAAAGTAGAACTGTCTCATAAGGTTTCCAAGCTGTAAATCCGACGGCAGCAGACACATATTTCTCCCAAGGAGTGGCTGGTGGGTTCGAACTGCCAACCTTCTGGTAACAGCCTAGTGCTTAACCATCGTGCCACCAGGGCTCCTTCTAGCATGACAGCACTTTGTAAATTGTAATGTGCTATTCAGTGTGAATGATGATATTATTCTAATGAAGTATACCAGTCAGACCAAACTTAAAAAAGAGGCAGTAAGTAACAGTTAAGCCAGAAAAGGTGAAAATTACATGAAGTATTGGGACCAATCATCTTACCACTAGCTTCTTGGTGGGCTGCTCTGCTCAGGAGATAAAATTATAAGTGATATAATTTACCCAAACTCTTAGCACTTGAATGACAATTAGTAATTATAAAGTACAGACTTTTTATTTTACAGCTAAAGATATGCCCTGGAAGTTTAAGTGACTTGACTAAGGCTACACAGTTGGCAAAGTAGATAACAAGACTATTTGGTGATTTGGTGATTATAAAGTTTAGAATTAAATGAGGAGGATGTTCTCCAAAGCAAATGTTATGAAGTTTCTGTTGACTGATGAATTCCACTTTCACTTTCAAAGCATGTTTCTTAACAACTGAACTGCTTCTTCTCTACGTTAATGTTTAAGACACACACCATTTGTAATACTTCCTGTAGAAGATAGCTTAAAGTGGAGCCTCATGGATCTATTTGTATTATATCACTTGACTGATGGCTTAGAAAGTCTAATAATTTATCTTATTTTGCACTCACTACATTTAAAACTGACTGCTTTTCCAAGTGTATAAGAAGAAACTTGGTCCACTATGGGTGGATTGTTGATTTCCCGTTACGGTCATTAGAGGGATTTTTTCCTGTTAGACTCGGGAATTTGAGCCTCCTACCAATGCTTCTTTGAGTGTTCTTCACTTTGGGGGCCAGGAAACCCCTATTTACTGAGTTCTGAGGTTCCGTTACTTTGGTCTCTGTTAAGTGACTGAAGCCAATCTGATAAACTAATTTAAGTTCTGTGCCTGGCTGATAATTGCTTTCTGTGTGATTGAGATAAGATGTGTGCTTCAACAGGAGCTTTTACAAAAGGAATTTGGGATGCCTGGAAAGAGCCCCTATAAAGATGGGAACTTGGGGAGGGGGTTGTGAAATAAAACAATAATGAACGAAAAGTAATAAAAACATAACTAAAGCTGCCGCTTATGGAAGTACTTGATCTGTGTCAGGAATGTGGGTTCTGAATGGGATCTCCTTAAACGTTCTTTGTGAGTCAAATAAAGATCAGACTTACTTTAATTGTTTTCTGTTCCATAGTGTCTTTAAATACAACTTGGAGACATGACTGGGTAGCATAGGGCTTCAGGATTTATACATATTACATTGTATATTCTCAAGGAGCTTCTGAGTTTGGACAAAAGGGAAGCCTTATCTTTTGGGGGGCCAGGATTAACTCTGAGGTCACTGTGAACTATGAGTCGGAGCCTACTCGAAGGCAACTAACGACACCAGCAACAAATCTTTATTACAGAAGCCAAAAACTAGGTTCAGAGGCAACTCCTTAATTAATCAATGAATCAACTCCTCAACCAGATATTTATTATGCATTTTCAGGATGCCAGGCAGTAAGAAAGACTTGTCCAAAACAAAACCAAGCCCTTTTCTGAACTGGAGGCTATCCCGAATCAGTCCCATGGGTGCCTGAGAGTTGGAAGAGAATTGTTTTTGCCCATGAGCACCTGGGCTATGGGCTCCTCTCTGCACAGAAAGAGCAGAGTCAAGGGCATGGAGAAGTGCTTTTAGTTCAAAGACAGGACTCAGGCCCGCAGCTACGATTTAGTCAGAACATAACCCTCTGGCCACTGCTCACTCCCCACAAGGTCAGGATGTTGGCACAGAAACAGGTGGTGTCCATTTGGGCTCGTGAAAGCACATGATCTTCCCTGAACGTGTGATAAAGCAGGTCCCTGGAGCAGCCCCCATTTTTGCTGCTGAGTAAATTTCCACTGCCACCAAATAAGGGGCGAAGGGAGTAACTCCTCCAAAGATCACACCCCAGGACCCACATCCTTCCCCTTCATTTCGCCAGCTGCACCCCTCCCCAACAGCTGTTTCAGAGTACAAAGGCACTGTATTGCAATACGCAAAGCTCTCAGGCTACAAACTATATCTGGGTGAATAATTATAAGTGCAATTTTATTACCTTGGCTTGGCATTTGCTAACAAATAAAGTAAGTCTTTATTGTCATCTCCATCATGCTTCCCAATTTTAACTTTTGTTCTCCCCCAACCCAGCCATAATTCTAGGGTTATTTTCTTTGCTTCCCTGGGTCACTGAAGAGACATTGTTCTTTCTATCTCGCCCTCAGGTCCACACCTCATTTTGAAGCTAAAGCTATCACCCTAAGTGCTGAATTTCAAGGTGGTGAGCCCATGATTGCTACCCCCAGATTTCCCTGGACAAGTTAATAATGGCATATGTGTGAGAAAGCTTTAGGGGTCTGGCAAGAGCAATATAAGTCAAGCACCTGATTAGATGAAAAAGATAACCATGCAAGAGAGAGGTAGCTAGACTTCATGTCATTTCATTGGTCACATCCCATGTGAAATGTTTGTTAAATGTTGGGGACATTATCAAACTGGCACGTATAGATGGAGAGGTTAGGGACAGGAATAGTGAGGTTCTGGATCCAAATAATCAATTCATTTAAAACCATGCATTAAGGACGTCTGTAACAGCAGCAAAAACAACAGGCTTACTGTGTGTCCGTCATTACACTAAACACTTTATATAGATTATCACATTTAATCTTCACAATGACTATATGAGATAGAAATGACTTTTATCATCATTGAAAGATAAGGAAATCAAGGGTTATGGAAATTAAATGGCTTGCCAACGTCATAGACCCTGTGTGCAACTGAGCCAGGATTTGAACCCAAGTCATCTGACTTTAGAGCCTCTGTAATTAATACCAGGTCCCAGGTCTTGGGATTTGTTCCAGAGATTCAAAAAATTAATGAACAAGAAACACTGAATCTCTGCTCTTACGGAGTTTACAGTCTAGTGGCAGAGACGAACAAATGAATAATTGCCACACATTATAATAAGGGCGGTGATAAACTCACGACTTGTTCCTGTGATAGAACATGCCTGGTATACTTGCTTTCCGCCTCTTTCCCCTCTTAGCTATCCTGTAAACAAATGCCAAATTTACCTTCCTAAGGAAATGGATACTCATTAGACTGTGATAGTGTAAACTCTCCTCAACTGGACATGTTTTTCAGGAAGAACTTAAAGAACAAAAGAAGTTTACTCTAGAAAAGAGAAACTCAAGGACAGCACAGTAGTCACTTTTATACACAAAGGAGCTATCTTATGGAGCAGTATGGAGGCAGTGGTTCAAGGAATTCCCCAACATTTTTCCACAGGCCTGTGTCCTAGAGAACCTACCACATTCTAGAGACTGTGCTTTGTGCTGGGGATACTAAGAAGAGTCCTAAAAACAGTAAGAATTCTGAAAGAAAACTTGAGAGTTACTAAATTATTTAACTAACTGATTTTGCAGATACCAGGTAGAGATCAATGATCTCTTTGAGAGAAGTAAGTAGGGAGAAATGTGGGTTCATAGAATCATGAAACCATGAAGAGAAAGGCAACCAAGAGACAACTAGATCCAGGCCATCAAAAAAAAACACATTATTTTATTATTAATTATTATGTTCAGGTGAGTTCAGTTGTTGCCTGGTCTAATTACTTGATTCCATCATGCTTTTATTTATATATATGTATATATATACCCCATGTGTGTATACATATATATGTATATAACATATATATACATGCATATATGTACATATACACACCAAAAAAACAAACCCGTTGCCATTGAGTCAACTTCAACTCGTAACGACCCTATAGGACAGAGTGGAACTACCTCATAGTTTCCAAAGGGCACCTGGTAGATTCAAGCGTCCAGCCTTTGGGTTAGCAGACGTAGCTCTTAACCACTATGCCACCAGGATTTCATATATGTATGTTTTATATATATATATATGTATACATATATACACATACACACAAAATATATGTATACATATACACATACTATATGTATATACATATATATTTTATATATATACACATATATACACACACACACGTGCACACACGGGGCCCTGGCGGTACAGTGGTAAAGCATTTGGCTGCTAAGCATTTGGTTGCAAATTATTTGGCTGCTAACCAAAAGGTTGGCAGTTCAAAACCACCAGCTGCTCCTTGGAAACCCTATGTGGCAGTTCTACTCTGTCCTACAGGGTCGCAATGATCGGAATCAACTCAAAGGAAAAGGTTACATATATATATATATATGTAACTATTAAGATATTTAAGATTTTAGTATTTTTTATTGCTGTACAAATATGTATAACACAGCATTTGCCATTTCAATATTTTTCATGTGTACAATTCAGTGACACCAATTACATCAATCATGTTGCAAAACTGTCACCAATATCCATTGCCATAAACAGAAACTTAATGCTTCCTAAACAGTGGTTCTCCATTTCCTCCTCCTTCCTGCCTCTGGTTGTTGTTGTTGGATGCCATTGAGTTGATTCTAACTCATAGTGACACCATGTAACAAAGTAGAACTGACCCATAGGGTTTTGTAACCATTCTTAAACTTTGATCTCTATATATTTGCTTATTCTAAGTATTTTATAACTGAATTTTCACAAGCAAAAGAAGTTGAACCCATACCTCACACCATATACAAAAACTAACTCAAAATGGACAAAGACCTAAATGTATGACATAAAACCATAAAACTCTTAGAAGAAAACATATAGGACCTAGCCTTCAACACTAGATTCTTAGATATGACACCAAAAGTTCAAGCAACAAAAGACAAAATGGGTAAACAGGATCTCATCCAAATTAAAAACTTCTGTGCATAAAAGGACTTTATTAACAAGATAAATATTTTTTTAATAAACTTTTATTTTTAGAGCAATTTTAGGTTTACAGAAAATTGAGCAGGAAGTACAGAGAGTTCCCACATCCTCTCTCCTGCCACACATAGTTTCCCCCATTATTAATACCTTGTTTCAGTATGGTATATTAGCTATAATTGATAAGCCAATGTTGATACATTATTGTCAACTTAATTCCATAGTTTACATTAGGGTTCACTCTTTGCGTTGTATAGGTCTATGGGTTTTGATATATGCTTCCTTAGATATACTGTTCTGTTTTTAAAATCTTTTTTTCTTTGCTTTTCAGTTTGGGAAGTATCTATTGATCTGTCTTCCAGCTCACTGATTCTTTCCTCAGCCATCTCCAGTCTACTGATGAGATCATCAAAGGCATTCTTCATTTCTGTCACAGTGTTTTTAATTTCTAGTATTTCCTTTTGATTCTATATTAAAATTTTCATTTCTCTGCTTATATTACCCATTTGTTCTTGCATGTTGTCCATTTTTTCTATTAGAATATTTAGCATAAAACTCATAGTTATTTTAAATTTCCAATCTGATAATTCCAAAATCTTGGCATATGTGAGTCTGGTTCTGATGCTTGTTTTGCCTCTTCAATGTGTGTTTTTTTCCCTTTTAGCATGTCTTTTAATTTTTATTTTGAAGGCAGACATCATGTAATGGGCAAAAGGCACTGTGGTAAGTAGTGTGAAGTTTTATGTTTATTTGACTAGGAGTTGGACTGTATTATTTACTCTTTGTTGTAGCTGTGGTGTCAGAGGTTAAAATTTCCTCTAATGTCTTTGTTTTTATATCCCTGTCGTCTTTGAGTTTCCCTAGAGTCTCCTTCTTAAACAGTATCTGATTCTTGCAGTTCTTTTAGTTGTGACCCATTGTATTACAGAGAAGTAATGACGTGGTGGTAAACTATGGAGGGGAGGATAAGTGTTCTGTACTTCTATGATTAGGCCTCAGTCTTTTAGTGAACCTGTGTCCCTGGGCTATGACCTTCAAAAGTAATCAGCTTTTATGTTTCCCTCTTATGTAAGACAGGAAGGCTAGAAGAGGTTAGAGTTGGGTTTTTCCCTTCCCCTAGGTCAATTAGACTCTGGGAAAACTCAAGCTGATTGTTGTTGTCATTAGGTGCAATAGAGCCAGTTCCAACTAATAGCAACCCTATAAAACAGAGTAGAACTGCCCCATAGAGTTTCCAAGGAGTGGCCAGTGGATATGAACCGCCGACCTTTTGGTTAGCAGCTGAGCTCTTAATCACTATGCCACCAGGGTTCCTTTGGCAAAATAGTTTCTTTGAGGGAAGTCCTTTGTTAAGGAGAACAGCATGCTCTGGTCTTATTTCAAAATGCTTAGTTACATTTCCCCTCTCCTCTCTAATCTTTACCCTGAGAACCAGGTGGGGATCCTGTAGGTAAAACTCACGTAAGTGTAGAAACCCCCCTAAGACTGAGCCTCTGGAGTTTTTAGTTCTCAAGCATCCAGCAATTCATCAATTAGAGTTTAAGTGTTCCTACCAGTACTGGTTCCAATGGCAGGCTCCTGCTCCTGGGTTTCGGCTCCTGCCCCTGGGTTTCGGCTCCTGGTAAGCTGTGATTCTCAATATCTGACTCTTCAGTTTTGGAGGCAGCTTTTACCCTGTTACCTCAATTCTCTGATGGATCTAAGAAGAATTGTTGATTTTCAGTTCATTTGGCTTGTCTCTTGTTGGACCAGAAACCCACACTATTTTTTAATACTGGTGAGTCAGGGGGCGGGAGATGGAAAGTTTATGCTTTGAAGCCAGTCAGTCCAGACTCCACATCCTGGCTTGGTTGCCTAATTGCTGTTTAACCTTGGGCAAAATAACTTAAACTTTCTGAGAATATTTTCCTTACCTGTAACCACCTCAAAGAAATAAATGACAGAGGAATATTTTCCTTACCTGTAACCACCTCAAAGAAATAAATGACAGAGGACGGGATAAATGCCTCCATGTGTGGAAAAAAAAAAAGTTAGTCACTGTTAGATTCAGTCACTTTTTTATTCAATGTTACAGAGACTTGAATGGGGAACTCATGTTGAAAATGCTGAAGTTAAACGTATAAAAGAATAAGACCAGAAGCCAGGTGGGAGTAAGGTTGTCTATTATTTGAAACACTTTGATTATAAATGACAGAAATTTAACCTGAACTAGATTTTTAAAAAATAATGAAAGAATGTAATTGTTCATATAATTAAAAAATCAACAATACCCTCAAGTGCCAAGGAGAGGAAGTGTCAGTTTAGTGTCATCAGAGCTCAACTTTGTTCAGAGAAGCCAGAAATCCAGACTTTTAGGTAAAAGCTCACTCACTTCAAAATGTTAACAACTACTTCAAAATGTTTAAATGTCATCTGAGCCAAACAAAACATAACTGCGGTCAAATTCAGCCCTTGTCCGCCAGTTAGCTCTCTCCACTTATGACGAATGTAAAAATCCAGAAAAAAGTTCTTCGGAACATATATTTACACCCAAGGGGGGCAAAAAAAAAAAAAAAAAAACCAGAAAAACAACAATAGGTAAGGCTGGATTTAGGGGCTAAAATTACATCATTAGGTGTCTTTCTCTTAAACTCTTAGATCTTTTTCTTCTGTGTCATTTTTTTCCTACAGTAAGTACTGTCTAGTTTTCAGCAAAATAAGAATCTCTAGGCTTATGTGTTCCTTACCCATTGCCATCTGAGTCAATTCCGACTCATGGTGACCACACATGTTTCCGAGTAAAACTGGCTCCAGTGGCTGTATCCTTACTGAAGTAAATCACACCACTGGTTAGGTTGGAACCATCAACCTATTGGTTAGTTGAGCACAAACCATTTGTGCCACCCAGGAACCTCACATGTTCTTAGTGGCTGCAATTTCGAAGTAGAGAAAACTCTGGATTCATATCAACTCCTGAAAAACCCTATCCCTTCTGAGGTCATGTGGCTATCTCCGAACTAATTATCATGTTTAGGGCATTGGGTGGATAGACAACTCTGACAGACCAACTTGGACCACAGACCCAGCATGGTGGTGAGCCCCCATTTCTCTGAAGACTTCCACAGGCAAATGATACAGACTGACCAGTCAGAAAATTCCACCCCTCTGGACACAGCCCATATTTGGGGAGTTGCAATTGTTAGAAAAGTGGCATTTTATTACCAAAGAAGGAGAAAAATATGAAAGAAAAAAACAACAAAAACAATGTATGCATCTAGAAAGGAGATTAAAATTGAAAATACACAATAAGGCAGCTGATTAATGTTATTGATAACTGTTGAGGTAAAAGCCAAAAAAGGTATGGTTTCTTAGCAATACTCATGCCAATAAGCTAAACTTATGACATTATTTCACTGTGAAAATACCTCAGACAATCGCTAGTGTCAGTAACACTCTTTGATTAGGGAAAAGGGATCCTGCCGTAGGCCCCACATTTTAGAGGGACCCACATGTCATAAGCACAGTCAAAATAAATGTATTAAAAAACACAAGGGTACTTCTGCCCTCTAGATTCACTGCCCAGTGCTGGTCTAAGAACACATAACCCTAACATTCAGTTTTATATCTAGCACCTCTTACTCCCACAGAGAAATGCTTGTCTACATCTCTTGTTCTTTATTCTCAAAACAAAAAAGCAATTGTATCCAAATTCCATTAAGTTTGTGGGTTGCGGCACTATGAGAAGGATACCGCCTAGTGATTTGAATGACAGAAGCTCTTAGGGCAGAAAAAACAAATTAATTAACTTGTCAAACTCTTCTTCTTAGATAACGTGAATGCAGTAGGTTCTTGTATAAAAGATTACCATTTCCCAGGAGTGCCAGCTGTCCATTTTCTTGTTTCTCTTTGCATTTCAATTTGTGATTCCAGTGAGACTCACCAACTAGCACAGGTTACAGATGACAGATGAGAAATGTTTCACAATATTAAATAATTCATATCACATTAAATGATATATTAAACAACTCATCTTGTTTGACAATATTAAACAATTCAAAGTTTAGACATTTGCAATCAACTAATATACATAATATTCACAAAACTTGGCATTTATTCTTTACATTGGCAAATAAATGGATGTTTAACTCTAAAAAGATGAATAGTTTTATATTCCATGTGATTTAAGTAATGTTTCAAAATATATACGATATTCAGCTTAAAAATAATTTTGAATTAAATTTTTATATTTGTGCATTATAACTCATATTTTCCCCTTAGTTATAAAAAATTTAAATCTTTTAGGAGAAAAATAACTTTTTGAATACAAAATAATTTTATTTGTGAAATCTTTACATTTAATTTGAATTTTTTAATGAAAATATGTTCAAATTTTGCACCCTTTGAAGGAAAAGGCATTTAAAAAAATTTTTAGATCAATGCGAATGAGTACAACTCAAGAATATGACAAAAAAATTAAAAATTTGAACTCATGAAGAAAAAAAAGAAATGGAAAAGAGGATGAACTAAATGAACTATAAACAATTAAACACACATGATGTGCATAATCCCCATAAAATTTATGGTTAGAACATTAAGAACTTCATTAAATAATGATTTAATTATATATGAAAACAATGCTCATGAGTAAGAAAATTATTCTCAAAATTTGCAATGTGAACAGGTCAAATGAAAAGCCTACAATTCCAATTCCCTTACTAAATGAAGATTTAATTGCTAACACAAGCAATGAGAATAAAGAAAAAAGAATACTCCAATCGAATTTACAATTTGGAAACGTTAAATGAAATTTTGACCTGCCCATTGGAAGATGGAGAAAATTACATTCATGAAATTGGCAATTTTCATGGCTGAAAAAAACTAAACATCTTGAGCTTAGATGAAGATCCTAGAAAATGGCCACCGCATTCTACTGACACCATAAGAATTTTTTTCAGCAAAACAGAACTCAATTCAAATTTATGTGTCTATGCCAGGATTTTAGTCCAAAATTCAGAAGATCATTTTGGTGCCACATACATTGCAAACTTTGAATTTGTCATTAAAGACATGGTCTCAACATGACAATACCAATGTCATTCTTTGAAACAATTCAAAGCTCACATACAATATTTTCCGGATTTATCAAAGATGGAATATCTTGATGAAACGCATATCAAATATGACCTTACAGCTACTTGTTGGCATTCCCATTTGCCAACTAAATGTTAAAACAAATTTAGTTTAGACAGGGAAAGTTCTAGAAGAGATTAATAAAACAAGAAAAAATCCTTAAATGAAAAGCTAAAGTGGCCTTCAGCAAAAAATAAAATTAAGTTTAATTAGTGTTATTCACAGTTATTTGGTAAGAAATATTGTTTGCTATTAATAATATTACATTTATAACATCAAGCAAATAATTTTTTAGGAGAGGAGGGAAATTTTTTTATAATTTTAGAGAAAAATTTTTTTTCTAAATGAAAAGAAAGTATATGTGAAATATGCAACAAAATTAATATTCCAATAACAGGAGAAATTAGAGAAAGGATATAAAAGTTTTTTCTCAATCCTGAGGAAAATATTCATACATAAAAATTTCTGGCATTAATTTCTATACGAAATCTTTTAAGTCCACTAGAAATAATGGTGTAGTTTCAATTAAAGAGCAAGAACTGCATATGGCCTTTTTTGGTTTTCTTTATTTTAAGATTGGAATTTTTGAAAGAAAAATTTAAGAAATGATGTATGGATCTAGATATTGCTTTAAGAGAGTGAAAATTGGGATCTAAATGATGGAAATTTATATGATGAAATTTAAATATTAAGTAACATTCTGTGATGAGGATAATTTATTAAATTTGACTCCATTACAATGCTTGAACATAATATGCAAAATTCCTGATTAATTTCCAACTTAAAGTATTGCTTTAAACATTTTCTTGCCCAGTTGCTACTGTTTCACAAAGCAAATTTTCTCCAAATTAAAATTAATAAAAAACTATCTAAGGAACTACAGTAACTCAAGGAAAATCCTCTAACTTTGCATTTTTCTCAATGAGATTAAATGTCAAAATATTGAACAAAACAACATAATTAATAATTTTCTGAAATGAAGACAAGAAAAATAAATTTCATAGAATGAACGTATATTTTATGAAGTACGTAAGTGCCTATTTTGTTTCTCATCCAAGTACAGCCAGGCCATAAATAGAACGCCCAGACATATGCAACAATAGATAATTTCAGACATCTTTGATGTTTTGCCAACTTTCTGTTATCATGTAAAAACCAAACTTTATACACATTTTTCAGTTTTCCTATTACGAAGATACATTTGTTTAGGTAAAACTTCAGAGAATATTTTATTTACCAAAATTATCACTTGATTTATAACTTTTGTATATTTAGACATAGAATATCCATTTGTACTTTTCCCCAAATCAGACATATTAGGGACATTTATAGCTAGTATAACAACGATTTTAACTGGAGAAAACCTTCCTTGCAAGAAGTTTTCTCCACTCTCATTTCACAACTTATAGAAAACCTAATACATGCCCCATGATTTCTTTGAATTCTCAGAGGTTTATGTTCTCACATTTACTTCTGGTTCCCATTGTGTTAGCTCAGTTGATAAACTGCTTCATGTATAGGACATTCTGCCTCATTCATGTGCTCACCCTGATTTACCTCTTTTTTTCTTCTCAAAATTTCTCACATACGGTGTACCTCAGGCTACTAAAAGTTTGAGAAGATGATACAGAAAGTTGGGGGTGAAAAAATCATTGCAGAAATGTACTCTTGCAATTGATATTGGTCGTCCTTATCCTGTAAGTTATTTTAGCCACAATTCCACGAAAAGTGCTTCATGTTCACAAACCTCTGTGGATCACACAAGTTCCTCACCATCTTATTGGCAGCTTTTTGTCTCCCCATCTTTTCCTCACCCATTTCTCTGCCAGATTGCCACTGGGAACTCTGAATTCTTTTCCTACAGAACAAAGCTCTCTCTGGTCCTTACTCCCACACTTAGTTCCAGGCCCATATTGGCAGCAGCAAAACCTATTAAGGTGCTTGCTAAAGGGGACATCAACTCCATTTGCAGCACAAAAGACAAGCACAGTCCCTGAGATTTTTTTAAACAATATCCATCTCCCCCAACATCCCCCAGGAAGGCAGCTGTTGTCTTATAAAGCAATATTTTTTAAGTTTCACCAAAAAATAGTCTCATAATAGCACAAGAATATAGGTTTGTGGAGGTCCCTGGGTGGAGTAAATGGTTAAGCGCTTGACTACCAACCAAAAGGTTGGTGGTTTGAACTCATCCATGATTCAGAATACAGGCCTGGCAATCTGCTTCTGAAAGGTCACAGCCTTGAAAGCCCTATAGAGCCGTTCTACTGTGCACGCATGGGTCTCTGTGACTTGGAATTGACGCCACAGCAACTAAAAACAATTTAGGCTTGTGCCCCATCAGGAGATAAACATAACAGCATAATAGCATGGTAGCTGTAGGTGAACCTGTATTCATTCAGAACTGCACAGTAATTACACTGATGGCATAGTTTTACTTAGAGTGAAACCTTCTTGAACAAAGGTAACATGGTGATAATATTTTGGCCACTAGGGAACAGCTTTCATGGGTTAGTCCAAATGGAGAGTAACCACAGGGGGTGGGGGGGGTGGGGGGGTGGGAATGGATGTGTATTACTGTAATATCCGAATTCCATTGTATGGGGAAAGCAGTGTGGTTCCTACTTCCTCCCAGATAACTGCTGGATTTTAGACTTTGTGGTTGAGTGAGGGAGAAGATAGTTGTCTCAGTTTACCAAGTATCTCTCAATGCAGGAACATCTTCCCACTAGCAGACAAGATTATTTTGGGGAACATCAGGTTTTCTCCACTCATTCATATAATTTCAGGGAAAGCAGAGAGTTAGTGGGGACCGTTCATATGTCCTGCTACCACTTCCATCCTCAACAAATCTCTTATTTGCTTTCATACTAACGTCCTTTATTGTTCTTGGTACAGAAAAACCTCTGCAGATGTTCCTTCTTGGAATCTTTGGGGTCTTTCCTACCCTTAGGAACCAGAAGTCAGGGTCCATTCAGTAGTCCCTTCAAGGTCTCAGAATGGCACAACCACAGCATCCTTCTGAAAAGTTCCTTGTCCATCATTGCTGCTATGTTTTGGGCTCCCCTGACCCTACCACCCTAAGCACAACCAATTCAACCAGGGATGGGGGACAACTAATGCAAATGACAGGCCAGTCACATCTCACCCTTCATATCCAAACCATCCTGAGTTCTAGCAATTCCACTTCTTTAATATTCCCTCCTTCTGTAAACTTCTCTTGTTTTTCATCTCCTCCATTATCTCTTGCCTGGCTTATTAGAACAGCTTGATAACTAGTATCCTGTGTCAACACTTGTTTTTCTTCTTCTGTTAACAGAGTGATAACCAATTGGATCATGTCATTTCCATGGTTAAAAGTCTCTAATGGCTTCCCTTCCAAGGCACCTAGGATAAAGTTTGCACTTACTGGCATGATAAAAATGTCTTAATAACCTGGTAGAGCCAGATAATCAGTAGACTCAAAGAACTTTGCAACACTTGCTGGAGCAGGGCAGAGGCCAGGCTGGCCCAAGAGGCCCAAGGTGGCAAGGGGTTGATAGGCCAAGGAACCAGGAAGCAGAACCTGAGACAAGGAACAGAGGAAGCAGAGCTGCCTCAGTCTCACAGAGTGGGGCCATGGCCTCTGGGGTTTCAAAGGATGGGGCCACAGCCTCCTAGGTTTCAAAGAGTCAGACATTTACCAGCTAAGACTGTGGGGCTACCATTCATGAGTGCCAGAGTATGGGGCTGGATCTGCTGCCCAAAGCTGAAGGGGTGGGGCTGTCATGCCTAAGGGGCAGAAGAATAGGGCCTGCAGGGACCAAACAGGTGGAGTTGCTACTCTCCTACTTGGACTAGGAGAATGGGAGCTCTGGTGGCACAGTGGTTAAGAACTTGGATGCTAACCAAAATGTCGATAGTTCAAACTCTCCAGGTGTTCCTTAGAAACCATATGAGACAGTTTTATTCTGCCCCGTAGGGTTGCTGGAAACCCTGGTGGTATAGTGGTTAAGTGCTACAGCTGCTAACCAAAAGGTCAGCAGTTCAGATCCATCAGGAACTCCTTGGAAACTCTATGGGGCAGTTTTACTCTGACCTATGGGTTGAATGAGTCAAAATTGACTTGACAGCAACGGATTTTGGTTGGTATAGGGTTGCTATGAGTTGGAATTGACTCAACAGCTAAGGGTTTTGGCTTGAGATAAAGTGAAGGGAGCACAGTTACCACCCCAGTGGGCAGGCCTTCACCTCCCAGGTGGAGGTGAAGCTAGGACCAAGGGGCCTCCAGCCAGAATCCAGAAAACATGTCCAACACCCAGAGTCTGGAGGGCGGGGTCACTGCCTAGGTGGTCTCAGAGAACAGAGGATTATTTACAAGCCTGGGAAGCTAATGTAATTTGTTCTGATGGGTTTTGGACTTGCTTGGTGCCTGTTATTCCTTCTTTCCCTCAAATTTCTCCCATTTGTAATGTAAATGTCTACCTCGTGCCTGTTATACCATTGTATTTTGGAAGCATTTGTATTCTAGATTTCACAGTTCACAGATAAACAGGAATTTTTCCCCAGGATGGCGTTTGGACTTGGAGTTGATTTAAGACTTTTGGGATGATATGATGGGATGAAAGTATTTTACATGTGGCAAGGACATGAACACAATCAGCATTTCTCAAGCTAAAAGAACTGAAAAAAAAATCAAGCCTCAAGTTGTAATACTGGAGGATTCTATGGGCAAAATATTGAAAGATGTAGGAAGCATCAAAAGAAGATGGACTGAGACTTCTGGCCAACATGGCACCAGAGACAGAAGCACTACGCTGTCCCTCCACACCAAAGACCTGAAAAACTAAAGAAAACAGAGACAAACATCAGTCCTGGAACCCAAAGTGTCAAATAAAGAGATAAAGAACTCAGCCAAGCACCAAATTGAATAAGAAACTGACAGAGAACAGAGAGAGAGGAGAGATATATGTGGAGGTCCCCTATCAGCTAATGCAGCACGAATTTACCATCTTGGATTCCTGTCAGAGACTGGCTGACAGGGAGCATGGGAAAGCAGCTTCACAGAGCACCCAGCAGGAGACAGAGCACCTGGCAAATAGCGATATACACTTTCCCACCCCCCATCCTCTCCCCACTGCTCCACCTCCATGCTTCCTGGCTGGCAGTGGTGGCTTGTCCAGCTGGGAAGCGCAGTATTCATGCTGCTTGGATTTGCCCAACCCACACTGGAGATCAGTGGACAGGGAGCACGGGAAAGCAGCTTCACGAAGTTCCAGCAGGAAAAAGAGCACCCAGTAACCAGAGATATATGCTTTCCTAACCTCCACCCTTTTGTTCCCCCCCCCCCGCCACCCCCTCAGCTTCTTCTTCTGGCTGGCCAGGCCATAGTCTCTTGGCTGGAAGGCAACTGTTTCGGCCCCGGGCCACTTGAATTCATCCCACCCACAATGAGTGCCATTTGTCTGTTGCTGATGTTGCTTTCATCCATTTCTTTTGGTTTCTTCCATGCCTCCCACCACCTCCCCCTCCTTTCTTTCAAACACCTGGCTCCATGTGCCGTCTTCCCTTCCTTTTGAAAGGCTGTGAAGTGCTGCTTTTCTGGGGAACCACTCCCCCCTGGCCTGCAACACCATGCTGGAGGAATCCCCAAGGCTTTTTTTTTTTTTTCTTTGTTTTGCTTTGTTTATTTGTTTTCTTTTTCTCTTCATGGCTTGGTAGCCCCTTCTAGCCAGGCTCCACTGGATGGCTGAGGAGCCACTCCCCCAATCTGTGCAGCCACGTAGGTGGGATCCCTGGGGGCATTTCTTTTTACTTTCTTTTCTCTTTTTTCCTTTCAGTCATTCTTCATTTCTCAGTTCTTGTCTCTATATACTTACATTCTTTTCCTGTCTCCTGAATACCTGGTGCTGTGTGACGTCTATACCCTCTTTAGCCAGGCTATATTGCACTGCGTGGGAGCCTTCCCCAGTTTTTGCAGCCACACCGGTGAGAACCCTGGGGGATATTCTTTTCTTTCTTTCAAATTTTTATCTAGTTATTCTTTTTTCAACCTCCTTCTTTTTTTTCTTTTCATTTTTCTTCATTTCTCAGTTTCTCATCTCTCCACTCCAATGGTAAGCTCCCTTAGCCCTCTTTTTTTTTTTTTTTTTGGCTCCTGTTTCTTTCTCCTCTTTCTCATACATATTAGCTCCACACATCAAAACCTTCTTCCTGCCTACCTGCACCATGTACTGACACATCACACCCCCAACCAGCACAGGCATGGCCCACCAGAACCTGCCCAGCACTTATTCCTGGCCTGCCCTGTCAACCCCAGTACACAGCACAAACTACCCATTCCAGCCCCTCCCCTTCTCTGGACCTGACTTGCTGCACCATCGCTGAGTGACTGGTCCGGACCATTGGAGAAGGAGGTAAAAAGTATCATGACCACAGACAAGTAAACAACAAAGAATGCACAGCAAGCCCTCTCAGACATAACCAAATAAAAAAAAAGCAGGATGAAACAAACATACCTACAATCAATAAACAAAGAAAATAACTTTGTTATTTGTAGGCAATATCAAAACATATAATAAAACAGGACAAAATGGTTCCAGTAAGCATCCAAAATAAAACACCAGATGACTTCCCAGTAGAATAAAAGGCACTAGAACTACCTGAAAGGGAATTCAAATCTCTAACATTCATAGCTATCCAAGAGTTGAAGCAAAAAGCAGACAAAAATGAGGAAAAAATAGATAAATTCATGGAAAATACAGGCCAAAAATGGATGAATTCAGGAAAATAATACTGGAACAAAGCTCCAAAATAAATCCCAACTAGAAATCATTAAAAAAAAAAAAAAACAAAACCCTAGAAATCCAAAAGATAAATAACAAGTTTTCAAAAATGGACAGTGTCATAGAAGGGCTGAGGAGCCGGTTTGAAATGATGGAAGACATGATCGGTGAAATTGAAGACAAACACTTGGATACAACTCTGAGGAAAAATCAGAAAAAAGAACAAAGAAAAATGAAGAAACTCTGAGAATTATATGGGATACACTCAAAAGCAAAAATTTGCTAGTGATCAGAGTTCCAGAACAGGGGTGGGGGGGGTAAAAAGAAAACACTGAGAGGATCATTGAAGAATTCCTGATAGAAAACTTCCCTAATATCATGAAAGATGAAAAGTTAACCATCTGAGAAGCTCAACGAACCCCGTATAGGATAGATCCCAAAAGAAAATCACCAAGGCATATCATAACCACACTGGCTAAAACCAAAGACAAAGTCCTGAGAGCAGCTTGAGAAGAAAAACAAAAAGTCACATACAGAGGAGAAAAAATAAGACTAAGCTCGAATTACATGGCAGAAACCATGCAGGCAAAGAGGCGATGGGATGACATACATAAAACTTTGAAAGAAAAGAAACTGCCACCCAAGAATATATCCTGCAAAACTCTCATTCAAATATGATGGTGAAATTAGGACATTTCCAGATAAACAGAAGTTAAGGGAATATGTAAAAACCAAATCTAAGAGAACTATTAAAGGGTGTCTTTTGGTCTGAGAACAAACAACATCAGACCACAGCCTGAATCTAGTACACAAGATTGTACCAGCCAGACACCAACTTAGGAAATTAACTCTCAAGGATTATCCAAAACCAAAAGAATTACAACAGGGAACCAGAGAGGTTAATCTGTAAATGACAACAACACCAGAACACTAAAAAAGGGAATAAACCGAATAGGTATAGAACTTTCTAATGGAGAAGAAAGCAAGGCAATACCAAATAATAATAAGACTGGTTCAAACCTAGGAAGATCAGAGTAAATTTCAAGGTAGCCACAAAGAAAGTTAACAAACCTACTCATCAAAATAAAGAAGAAAAACATAAAGCCTCAACAAAAACAAAATCTACAAAAACAAAAGAAAACCACAAACAAAAGGAACTCACCATGGGAGAGCAAGAGGAACAAAGAAAACATTAGCACCACACACACACAAAAAAAAGCACTACAAAATGACAGCAATAAATTCACACCTATCAATAATTACACTGAATGTAAATGGCCTAAATGCACCCATAAAGAGACAGCATGATAGAATGGGTTAAAAAAACACAATCCATCAATATGCTGTCTACAAGAAACACACCTCAGAAACAAAGATGCAACTTTATTAAAAATCAAAGGATGGAAAAAAATATGTCAAGCAAATAACTTCCAAAAAACAGCAGGAGTGGTAATACCAATCTTAAATAAAATAGACTTTAAAACAAAATCCACCATAAAAGACAAAGAAGGGCACTATATAATGATTAAAGAGACAATCCATCATGAAGATTTAACCATAATAAACATCTACGCGTCCAATGACAGGGCTCCAAAATACGTAAAAAAAACCTCTAAAAGCACTGAAAAGAGAAATTGAAGGTCCCACAATAATAGAAGACTTCAACACACCACTCTTGGTGAAGGGCAGAGCATCTAGAAAGAAACACAAGAAAGATACAGAAGAGCTAAAAGAACAATCAGCCAACTTGACCTCATAGACATATATAGAACACTCCACCCAAAAGCTACAAAATGCACATTCTTTTCCAATGCACATGGAATGTTCTCTAGAATAGGCCACATCTTAGGCTACAGAGGAACTCTCAACAAAATCCAAAACTGTGAGATAATACAAAGCATCTTCTCTGACCACAATGCCATCAAAGTAGAAACTAACAACAAGAACAGTAAGGAGAAAAAAAAAAATCGATTACATGGAAACTGAATAACACCCTGCTTAAAAGCCACTGGGTAATAGAAGCAATCAGAGATGGAATCCAAAAATTCCTAGAATCAAACAAGAATGAAAACACACCATACCAAAAGATTTGGGACACAGCAAAGGCAGGGCTAAGAGGTCAATTTATAGCAATAGATGCACACATCAAAAAAGAAGAAAGGGACAAAATCAAAACATCAGTAACATAACTTGAACAAATAGAAAGAGAATAGCGAAAGAAGCCCATGGCCACCAGAAGAAAGGAAATAATAAAGATCATAGTAGAAATAAATGAAATGCAGAATAGAAAAACAATAGAAAGAATTGACAAAACCAAAAGTTGGTTCTTTGAAAGGATCAACAAAATCGACAAACCACTGGCCAAACTGACAAAAGAAAAAACAGAAGAGGATGCAAATAACCTAAATAAGAAATGAAATGGGGGACATTACAACAGACCCAACTGAAATGAAAAAAGATCATAACAGAGCACTGTGAAAAACTATACTCCAGCAAATTTGAAAGCCTAGAGGAAATGGACAAATTTCTAGAAACACACTACATATCCAAACTAACACAAGATGATGTTGAAAATCTGAACAGACCCATAACGAAAGCAGAGACTGAAAAGGTAATAATAATAATAAAAAAAACTCCCAGCAAAAAAAAGGCCCTAGCTTGGATGGCTTCACTGGAGAATTCTATCAAACATTCAGAGAAGAGCTTACACCAGTACTATTCAAACTATTTCAGAACATAGAAAAGGAAGCAATACTTCCCAATTCATTCTATGAAGCCAGCATAACCCTCATACAAAAAACCAAGCAAAGATAGCACAATAAAGAAAATTATAGACCAATACCTCTCATGAATATAGTTGCAAAAATTCTCAACAAAATTCTAGCCAGTAGGATTCAGCATCATATCAAAAAAATAATACACCATGACTAAGTAGGATTCATACCAGGTATGCAAGAATGGTTCAACATTAGAAAATCAATCCATGTAATCCACCACATAAATAAAAGGAAAGAATCACATGATCATCTCAATCGATGCAGAAAAGGCATTTGACAAACACCCATTCCTGATAAAAATTCTCAATAAAATAGGTATAAGACAGAGATCAGAGAAGAAAAAAGGAAAATTTCTCAACATAATAAAGGGTATATATGCAAAACCAACAGCCAACATCATTTTTAACAGAGAGAGGCTGAAATCATTCCCCTTGAGAGCAGGAACAAGACAAGGATACCCTTTATTACCACTCCTATTTAACACTGTGCTGGAAGTCCTAGCTAGAGCAATAAAGGAGGAAAAAAAATAAAGGGCATCCAAATTGGTAATGAAGAAGTTAAATTGTCCTTATTTGCGGAAAACATCATACTCTGCATAGAAAACCCAAAAGGCTTCACGAGAAAACTACTGGAACTAATAGAAAGTTTCAGCAGAGTAGCAGGATAGAAGATAAACATACAAAAATCAGTTGGATTCTTGTACGCCAATAAAGGGAATGATGAAACGGAAATTATGAAAACAATACTATTTATAATAGCCCCTAAAAAAATAAAATACTTAGGAATAAATCTAACCGGGGATGTAAAAGACCTATACAAAGAAAACTGCACAACACTACTGATAGAAACTAAAAGAGATCTATATAAATAGAAAGACATAACATACTCATGGAGAGGTAGGCAATTCTACCCAAAGCGGTTTACAAATACAATGCAATCCTGACCCAAATACCAATGACATCCTTTAAAGAGATGGAAAACCTTATCATTAACCTTATATGGAGAGAGAAGCAGCCCTGGACAAGTAAAGTACAATTGAAGAAGAAGAATAAAGTAGGAGGACTCACACTACCTGACCTTAGAACCTACTTGCAACTACGATAGTCAAAACAGCCTGGTACTGGTAGAAGGACAGATACATTGACCAATGGAACAGAGTTGAGAACCCACATGTAAATCCATCCACCTATGGTCACCCGATCTTGGACAAGGGCCCAAAGTCCATCAAATGGTGAAAAGACAGTCTTTTTTAAAAAAACAATGCTGGCAAAACTGGATGTCTGTCAGCAAAAAAATGAAACAGGACCCATACCTCACACCATATACAAAAACTAATTCAAAATGGATCAATGACATAAATATAAAGCCAAAAACAATGAAGTTCTTAGAAGAAAAAGTAGGACCATTGCTAGAGGCTCTAATACACAACATTAAGAAGATACAAAACATAACCAACATCACACAAGCTCCAGAAGATAAGATAGATAGCTGGGATCTTCTAAAAATTAAATACTTATTCTCATCAAAAGACTTCACCAGAAGAGTAAAAAGAGAACCTAGACAGGGAAAAAAAATTTTGGCTATGACAAATCAGACAAAGTTCTAATCTCTAAAATCTACTGGAAAAGTCAACACCTCTACAAAAAAAAGACAAAAAATCTAATTAAAAATGGGCAAAGGAACAGATGCTTCATGAAAGAAGACATTCAAGTGGCCAACAGCCACATGAGGAGGTGCTCATGATCACTAGCCATTAAAAAAGAGAAGTGCAAATCAAACCCACAGTGAGATACCATCTCACCCTGCCATCACTGGCACCAATCAAAAAAAAAAAAAAAGAACAGGAAATAACAAATGTTGGAAGATAGCCATATTTGTGCCTAGCCCAAAGAAAGGTGATCCAACAGAATGAGGAAATTATCAAACATTATTATTAATATCACACACAAGTAAAATTTTACTGAAGATCGTTAAGAAACAACTGCAGCAGTACATCAACAAGGAATTGCCAGAAATTCAAAGTAGTTTTAGAAGAGGACATGGAATGAGGGATATCACTGCTGTTGTCAGATGTATCTTTCTGAAAGCAGAGAATGAGTACCAGAAAGATGTTTACCTGTGTTTTATTGACTATGCAAAGGCATTTGACTGTGTGGATCCTGAAAAATTATGGTTAACATAAAGAAGAATGTGAATTCCAGAACACTTAATTATGCTTATGTACCTAGACCAAGAGGCAGTGGTTTGAACAGAACAAGGGGATACTGTGTTGTTTAAAACCAGGAGAGGTGTTTGTCAGGGTTGTGTTCTTTCACCGTAGTATTCAATTTATATGGTGAGCAAGCAATCCACGAAGCTGGACTATGTGAACAAGGACTTGGCATCAGTGTTGGAGGAAGACTCATTTACAACCTGTGATATGCGAATGACACATCTTTCCTTGCTCAAAGTGAGGAAGACATGAAGCACTTACTGATGAAGATGAAAGACTACAGCCGTCAGTATGAATTACATATCAACATAAAGAAAACAAAAATCCTCACAATTGGACCAAGGATCAACATCATGATAAATGGAGAAAATGTTGAAGTTGTCAAGGATTTCATTTTACTTGGATCCATAATCAATACCAATGGAAGCAGCATCAAGAAATCAAATGACACATTACATTGGTCAAACCTGCTGTAAAAGACTTCTTTAAAGTGTTAAAAACCATATGTATCACTTTGAGGACTAAGGTGTGCCTCACCTTGGTATTTTGAATTGCCTCATGCATGTGATAACTGGACAATGAATAAAGAAGACCTAAGAAAAATTGATGCTTTTGAATTATGGTGTTAGCGAAGAGTATTGAATATTCCATGGACTGCCAGAAGAATAAATAAATCTGTCTTGGAAGAAGTACAGCCAGAATGCTCTTTAGAAGAGAGAATGGAGAGATTTTGTCTCAGATACTTTGGACATACTATCATGAGAGACCAGTCCCTGGAGAAGGACATCATCCTTGCTAAAGTGAAAAAGAGGAAGACATTCAATAAGATGAATTGACACAGTGGCTGCAACAATGGGCTCAAACACAGCAATGACTGTGATGATGGCACGGGACTGGGCAGTGTTTCATTCTGTGGTACATAGGGTCGCTATGGGTAAGAATCCTCTTGATAGCACCTAAGAACATATAATCTAGAACCAGATTAACTGTAAAGCATTATCTCTGTGCATTTCTACCACATCTTTCTGCCTGCCCAGAACTCTAACTCTATACTCTAGTCATACTAAAACTTTCAGCTTCTCAAACACACTTGGGTGTCTCTCTAGGCCTTTGTAGATACTGTCTGCTTTGCCTATAACAAAGAATCACCACAATCACCCTGCTGACAAATTTCTCTTCTTCATTTACTTCACATTTTAGGTGTCACTTACTGTAAGAAGCTTTTCTTGATCATCTAGACTGGATTCAGTACTTCTTCTATGCATTCCCTTTATATCCTTTGGCTCCCCTGTCATAGCATATTTCACAAGACACTGTAATGACCTCTTCATTTGCCTTTCTTTCTGGGCTGTAAATCCTGTGAAAAGTAACTACCTTTCAGCTCTTTTTAATCCCCAAAACATTGCAGAGTGCCTAAGGGCACAGGGATGCTCAGTAAATCTTTATTAAGTAAACGAATAAATCAATGAATGATACATATGGAAAGAGTAAGGGAAAAGGTAGTCAAAGAGAAAGTATAAAGAGAAGGGAGAAGCAAAGATGGGAGAATTGAGTTACCCACATGAGGACTTTGAGAACTGCTGTTAGTTCATTCCACTGACTTTGGAATGAATGTGTTTATTGTTGTATCCTGAACTAGTAAGAAATGTTGTTACAGCTACTTGTGGGTTCTGGCTGGCTGCTGACACTGTATCTCCTCCTAACCCTCCCTTCTATCCTTACAATAAGGCTCTGTTAATCTTGGTGACTTGAGCATATCTCTGTTCATAAAAACTGATGGAGACTCACTAACACCAAAATCAAAGAAAAGATAATGCGCCCCCTGTACTACTCAAAGCATTCAATTCACTATTTCCTGGACGCTTAATATACACTTGGAAACCCTGGTGGTGTAGTGGTTAAGTACTGCAGCTCCTAGCCAAGAGGTCAGCAGTTCGAATCTGCCAGGCACTCCTTGGAAACTCTACTGGGCAGTTCTACTTTGTCCTATAGGGTCACTATGAGTCAGAATCAACTCAGCGGCAGTGGATTTTTGGTTTAATATACACTTACCACAGCACCTCTAGGAATATATATAATAGCTGTATAAAATATTGCCCCTCCCATAAAAGAGCTTTGTCTTAGGCTGGGTTCTCTAAGACAGAACCAGTGAAATGTATATATATTCACATATAGAGAGATATTTATTTCAAGAAAATGGCTCACATAGTTATGGATGTTGGCAACCCCTAAACCCATGGGTCAGGTATCAGGCTGGAGGCCTCTCCTGACTTATGTGGTTGCAGGGGCTGATGAACCCAAAATGGTCAGGTCAGATGGCAGGCTGCTGACTCATGGGACTTCAGGAGCTGGCAAATCCCAAAATCTGCAGGTCAGATGGCAGGCTGCTGGCTCTTATCCCAAGAACTGGAGGTCAGAGGATGATGAGTTGCATGCAGGATCAGGAGAAGGTGAGCTTTGACAGACATCCATATATATCAGAAACAGGCCACAATCACAAGGAAACTCCTCTTTCAAATGATTGGTTGCTCACATCACATCACAAAGTGGGGTATGATTATATAATATCTGCCTAGCCAAGTTGACACATAACCATAAACATCACAAGCTTACAATTGAAGAGGTACTTCTTCCATACAAAAAACAATAATCAAATATTCAATTAAATGGAAAAAAAAAAAAGAATTTGGGCTCAGATGAAGGTGAGCTCAGTGTGAGTGTGAAGCTTTAAAAAGAGTTTCACCAGTGGCATAGCTTCCATAAAAAAAAATATCACAGACAGGTCAGAATGGTTGTAGAGAGTCTGAAACTTCCTTTTGAGCATAGAGCAGTTAAAGTGAATGGAAGAAATGATGAAGTAAAAGAGCTGAGCAGAAGATTTCAAAGGGTGGTGCAATAAGACATGGTAAAATATTATAATATGATGTGCAAAGACCTAAAGTTAGAAAACCAAAAGGGAAGAACAGGATTGGCATTTCTCAAGCTGAAGGAACTGAAGAGAAAATTCTAGCCTCGAGTTGCAAAGTTGAACGATTTAATTGGCAAAAAATTGAATGACACAGAAAACATCAAAAGATGGAAAAAGGTGGAGCCAACATGGTGCTATAGACAGAAGCACCATGCCTTCCCTCCACAGCAAAGACCCAAAAAACTAAGTAAAACAGGGACCAATGTCAGTCCTGGCACCCTAAGTGTCAAATGGAGAGATAAAGAACCCAACAAAGCACCAAATGGAATAAGAAACTGATAGAGTACAGAGAGTGAGGAGAGATACAGAGTGGAGTGGAGGTCTCCTATCAGCTAATGTAGCAAGGATTCACTATCCTGGACTCCTGTCGGAGATCAACAGACAGGGAGTACAGGAAAGCAGCTTCACGGAGCTCCCAGCAGGAGACAGAGCACCCAGTAACTAGCGATACATGCTTTCCCACCCCCCATCCTTCTTCCCCCTGCTCAGCCTCAACTGCTTCCCGGCAGGCTGCAGTTGCTTGGCTGGGGGGAGGCGCTGGCTCCATGCTGCTTGGATCTGCCCCACCCACACCAGCTGGCTCCTTCAGTACCATTTTTTGTTGCTGTTGTTGCATTTTTCAGCTTTTTTCAGTTTCATCTCTCTCTTTCACCTCCTTCATTTCCTTTCTCTCAAACACCTGGTTCTGTGTGCCATCTCCACTGCTGCTTCTTGACAGGCTGTGAAGCACTGCTCAGTTGGGAAACTGCTTCCCTAGTCCAAGTTGCCACACTGGTGTGGTTCCTGCAGCCTTTTTTCTCTCTCTCTCTCTCTCTCTTCATTCTCAGCTTCTCTTCTCTCTCTACTTTCCCTCTTTTCCTGTCTCCTGAATACCTGGTGCTGTGTGCCATCTCCACCACCTCTAGAGGGACTGTGCCCTGAGGCCTGGGAGCCACTTCCTCAGTCACTGGTGGAATTCCTTGGGGCATTTCTTTTTTTTTTTTTAATTTTTCTTTTTCCTTTTTGTTTTTCATTTCTCAGTTTCTCATCTCTCTCTACTTTCCTTCTTTCCTATCTCCTGAATACTGGACGTTGTATGCCATCTCTGCCCCTTCTGGATGGGCTGTGCAGTGTTTAGTGGCTTGGGAGCCACTTCCCTCGTCCACACTGCCAAGCCAGTGGGATCTCCTGGGGTTTTTTTTTTCATTGATTTTCTGTCTCTCTCTACCATCGTTCCCTTCTTTTCTCCTGAACACTTGATAACGTGTGCCATTTCTGCTCCTTTCAGGTGAGCTGTGCAGTGTCACTTGGCTGGGGAGATACTTCCCCAATCCTCACCACCACACCAGTGGGCTCCCTCAGGGCATTTTTTTTTTCTTTCTCTCTTCTTTTCTCACTATCTTGCCTCCCTCTGCCTTCCTTCCTTACCCTTCACCTGAACACATGGTGCCATGTGCTATCTCTGCCCCTTCTTGACAGGTTGTACAGTGCCACTTGACTGGGGACCCACTTCTGGTGGGCTCCCTTGGGACATTTTTCTTTTCTGTCTCCTTTTTTTTTTCTTGGTTTATTGTCTGTCTCTACCTCCCTTCTTTACCCTTCTCCTGAACACCTGGCACTATGTGCCATCCACACTCCTTCTGGATGGGTTTTGCAGTGCCAATCACCTGGGGACCCACTTCCAGTGGGCTCCCTTGGGCATTTTATCTTTCTTTCCCCTTTCTTTTTTTATTTCTTGGTTTCCTGTCTCTATCTACCTCCTTTTCTTTACTTCCTCCCAAACATTTGGCATCTTTTTTTCCCCTTCAGTTTCTTGTCTCTTTCTACATTCCTTCCATTCCTTTCTCCCAAACACCTAGCTGTCTGTGCCTTTCTCTCTCCTATTTTCTTTTTAATCTAGTTTCGTACCCCTCTCTCTCTTCCTTCCTTTCCTTTCTCCCACCCTTCTAGCTGCATGTGCCATATGTCTCTTCTTGACAGGCCATGCCTCAAATGCCTGGCTAGAAAGTCACCAGCACACAGCTCCCCCGGGTCTACACCACTCCAACAGCAGCCTCCCTCAGCACTTATTTTTTTCTTTTTGGCTCCTGTTTTTCTCTTCTCTTTCCCTTTTTTTCCATACCCACTTAGAGCCACATATCACAATCTCCTACCTCTCTCTGCCTATCTGCACCATGTGCTGAACATCACACCCACTAGCAGCACAAGTATGGTCTACTGAAACCTGCCCTACACTGACCCCACAGCCCCACCCTGTTGGCCGCAGTACATGCCACAAACAATCCATCCAAGTCCCTCACTTTAAGCAACTGGCTCTGCCCATTGGAAAAGGAGATGAGAAGTATCATGCCACAGAAGAGTGAACAACAAAGACTGCACAGCCCACTTGCTCAGACATAACCAAATAAACTAATAAGCAGAACAAAACAAACAAATCTACAATCAACAAACAGAGTAAATAGCTGCTGAATGCCTTAAGACAACAGACAATATCAAAACATAAAAAAAAAAAAAAGACAAGATGGTTCCAGTAGGGTCCAAAATAAAACACCAGATGACTTTCCAGTAGAAGAAAAGGCATTGGAAGTACCTGGTAGGGGATTAAAATCTCTAATGCTCAGAGCTATCAAAGAGTCGAAGGAAAAAGCAGACAGAAATGAGGAAAACAGACAAAATCATGGAAAAGACAGAAAAAACAATGGAAGAATTCAGGAAAACAATACAGGAAAAAATGTCAAAATAAATTCACAACTAGAAATCATACAAAAACAGCAATTAGAAATCCAAAAGAGAAACAAGATTTCAGAAGCAGACTGCATCATAGAAGGGCTCAGAAGCAGGTTTGAAAAAATGAAAGACAGGATCAGCAAATATTTGGATATCACTTTGAGGAAAAATCAGAAAAAAGAGAGAAGAAACCCTGAGAAGGATGTAGGATACAATAAAAAGCAAAAATTTGTGAGTGACTGGAGTTCCAGAATAGGGAGAGAAAACAGAAAACACAGAGAAGTTCATTGAAGAATTGCTGACAGGAATCTTCCCAAATATCATGAAAGATAAAAAGCTGACTGTCCAACAGACTGGAAGAGATCCATATTCACACACATTCCAAACAAAGGTGATCAAATGAAATATGAAATTTATCTCACAGTATCATTAATATCACACATTAACAAAATTTTGCTGAAGATAATTCTAAAAAGGCTGCAGCTGCACATCAACAGGAAACTGCCAGAAGTTCAAGCTGGACTCAAAAGAGGACATGGAATGAGAATGATCGTTGCTGATGTCAGATGGATCTTGGCTAAAAGCAGAGAATACCAGAAGATGTTCAACTGTGCAGATCATAACAAATTATGGACAACATTATGAAGAAAGGGAATTCTAGAACATTTAATTGGGCTCATGAGGAACCTGTATATGAATCAAGAGGCAGTCATTTGAACAGAACGAAAGGATACTACTTGGTTAAAAATTGGAAAAGTTGTGCGGCAGGGTTGTATTTTGCACCTTACTTATTCAATCTACTTGCTAAGCAAATAATCTGGGACGATAGGCTATATGAAGAGGAACACAGCATCAACATTGGTGGAAGACTCATTAATAGCCTAAGATATGCAGATGACACAACTTTGTTTGCGAAAAGTGAAGAAGACTTGAAACACTTAATGATGAAGGTATAGCTTCAGTATTGATTACATGTAAACATAAAGAAAATGAAAATCCTTACAATTAGACCAAGAAATTGAAGTTGGATCAGCAATCAGTGCCCATGGAAGTAGCAGTCAAGACATTAAACGATGTATTGCATTGGGCAAATCTGTGGCAAAAGCCTTTTTAAAGTCTTAAAAAACAAAGGTGTCACTTTGATGACTAAGATGCACTTGACCCAAGCTATAATCTTTTCCACCGCCTCATATGTATATGAAATCTGGACAATAAAAAAGGAAGACCAAAGAAGAATTGACACACTCAAATTGTGGTGTTGTTGAGAATATTGAATATACCATAGACTGCCAGAAGAATGAACAAAACTATCCTGGAAGAAGAGCAGCCAGAATGCACTGTTGAAGAAAGGATGGCAAGACTTCATCTTGCTTACTTTGGACACGTCACGAAGAGACACCAGTTGCTGGACAAGGATATCATGCTTGGTAAAGCAGAAGGTCAGTGGGAGAGAAGGAGAATCTTAATGAGAAGGATTGACACAGTGGCTGCAATAATGGGCTCAACCATAGCAATGATTGTGTGGATGGTGCAGGATCTGACACTGTTTCTATGTGCTATATATAATCAATATGAGTCAGAGTTGACTCGATGACATCCCAAAACAGCATGTTCTCAGATATAAGGGAGTTAAGCTAGAAATCAATAACAAAAAGATAGCTGGAAAATTCCCAAATATTTGGAAATTAAACAATACACTTATAAATAACCCATGGGTCAAAGAGGAAGTCTCAAGAGAAATTAAAAAATATATATTTTGAACAAGTTAAAATGAAAATACAACTTAAAATGCGTAAGATGCAGAGAAAGCAGTGATTAGAGGGAAATTTATAGTGTTAAATACATATATTAGAAAAAAAGAAAAATATAAAATCGATAACCTAAGCTTAAGAAACTAGAGAAAGAAGAGAGATTGAGTCCTAAAGCATGCAGAAGAAAAGAAATATCAAATTTTAGAACATAAATCAATAAAATTGAACAAAGGGAGAGAAAAGATAAAATTAATAAAACATAAAGCTGATTCTATGAAAAGATCAATAAATTAATCATTTTTGAGTCAGATTAGGCAAGAAAAAAAGGAGAAGACACAAATTGTTAATGTACAAAATGAAAGAGGGGTTATCACTACTGGTACCACGGACATTAAAAAAATTATAAAGAAATACTTTAAACAACTCTATGTCCACCACTCACCTGTCAGTTTGTCATATTGTGGTGGCTTGAGTGTTGCTATGATGCTGGAAGCTATGTCACCACTACTTCAAATACCTTCATGATCACCCGTGGTGGACAGATTTCAGTGGAGCTTCCAGGTTAAGACCGACTAGGAAGAAGGGCTTGGTGGTCTACTTCTGAAAAACTTAGCCAGTGAAAACCTTACGAATATCAGAGGAAAACTGTCTGATGTAGTGCTGGAAGATGAGTCCTTCAGGTTGGAATGGAGAAGAGCTGCCTTCTCAAAGTAGAGTTGACCTTAATGACGTGGATGGAGGCCAGCTTTTGGGACCTTCATTTGCTGATGTGGCATGATTCAAAATGAAAAATTGAAGAGGAATGACATTACATTCCTCTTCAAAAACAAAATTTCAAGATCCTTTCTAAAGGTACAATGCTGTCAGTGATAAGATAATATCCATATGCCCAAAAGGAAGACCAGTTAATAGGACTATTATTCAAATTTACACACCAGCCACTAAAGCCAAAGATGAAAAAATTGAAGTTTTTACCAACTACTGCAGGCTGAAATTGATCAAACATGCAATCAAGATGCATCGATAATTTCTGGTGACTGGAACACAAAAACTGGGAACATATTAGAATCGGGAGTTGAAAATACGGTGTTAGTGATAGAAACTACTTCAAAAATCACATGCTAGAATTTTGCAAGACGAACAACTTGTTCATTGCAAATACCTTTTTTCAACAACATAAACAGCAACTATACATGAGGACCATGCCAGATGGAATACACAGGAATCAAATTGACTACATCTGCAGAAAGAGACGATGGAGATGCTCAATATCATCAGTCTGAATAAGGCCAGGGGCTTACTGCAGAATAGATCATAGGTTGCTTATATAGGAGTTCAAGTTGAAACTGAAGAAAATTAAAACAAGTTCATGAGAGCCAAAGAACAGCCTTGAGTATATTCCACTTTAATTTAGAGATCATCTCAATAATAGATTTGATGAATTAAACACTAATGACTGTGGACCAGACTAGTTGTGGAATGACTTCAAGGAGACCATACTTGAAGAAAGCAAAGGTCACTAAACAGACAGGAAAGAAAGAAAAGAACAAAATGGATGTCAGAAAAGACTCTGAAACTTGCTCTTGAATGTAGAGTAGCTAAAGAGAATGGAAGAAATGATGAAGTAAAAGAACTAAACAGAAAATTTCAAAGGGCAGCTAGAGAAGACAAAGTTAAGTGTTATAAAATATGCAAAGACCTGAAGTTAGAAAAACAAAAGGGGAGAACATGCTTGGCATTTCTCAAGCTGAAAGAACTGAATAAAAATTCAAGCCCTGAGTTGCAATACTGAAGGATTCTATGGGCAAAATATTGAATGACTCGGGAATCATCAAAAGAAGAGAGAAAGAATACACACAGTCACTGCGCAAAAAAGAATTGGTCAACATTCAACCATTTCAGGAGGTAGTATATGACCAGAAACCCATGGTATTGAAGGAAGAAGGTCATGCTGCACTGAAGGCTTTGGGAAAAAAACAAGGCTCCAGGAATTGATGGAATACCAGTTGAGATGTTTCAACAGGTAGATGTAACTCTAGAAGTACTCACTCATCTATGCCAGGAAATTTGGAAGACAGTTACCTGGCCAACCAGCCTCCTGAAAAAGATTCAAGTAAAATTTTGCTGAAGGTAACTCAAAAATGGTAGTAGTAGTACATTGACAAGGAACTGCCAGAAATCCAAGCCAGATTCAGAAGAGGGCATGGAACGAGGGAATTCATTGCTGATGCCAGGAGGATCTTGGCTAACAGCAAAGAATACCAGAAAAATGTTTGCCTGTGTTTTATTGACTATGCAAAGGCTTTTGACTGTGTGGATCATAACAAATTATGGTTAACATTGCAAAGAATGGGAATTCCAGAATACTTAATAGTGCTCATGAGTAAGAGGCAGTCATTTGAACAGAACAAGGAATGCTGCATATGATTTAAAACCAGGAAAGGTGTGCGCCAGGCTTGTATCCTTTCCCCATACTTATTCAATCTGTATGCTGAGCCAATAATCTGAGAAGCTGAACTGTAAGAAGAAGAATTAAGTATCAGGGTTGGAGGAAGACTCATTAACAGCCTATGATATGCAGATGGCACAACCTTCCTTGCTGAAAGCGAAGAGGATTTGAAGCACTTACTGATGGTGAAGATGAAAGACTACAGCCTAATGTATGAATTACACATCAACATAAAAGCCAAAAAAAAAAAAACCAAACCCAGTGCCATTGAGTTGATTCCGACTTATAGCAACCCTATAGGACAGAGTAGAACCACCCCATAAAGTTTCCAAGGAGCTCCTGATGGATTTGGACTGCCAACCCTTTGGTTAGCAGCCATAGCACTTAACCACTACGCCACCAGGGTTTCCCATCAACATAAGGGAAACAAAAATCCTCAAAACTGGACCAATAAGCAACATCATGATAAATGGAGAAAAGATTGAAGTTGTCAAGGATTTCGTTTTACTTGGATCCACAATCAAGACCCATGGAAGCAGCAGTTAGGATATCAAAAGATGTATTGTGTTGGGCAAATCTGCTGCAAACCCTCCCTCATTGCCAATCTGCTGCAAGAGGCCTCTTTCAACTGTTAAAAAACAAGGATGTTACTTTGAGGACTAAATTGTGCCACAGCTAAACCATGGCATTTTCGATCTCCTCATATGCATGCCAAAGCTGGAAGAGGAATAAGGAAGACCAAAGAAGAAATGCTGCCTTTGAATTACGGTGTTGGTGAAGAATATTGTATATACCTTGGACTGCCAAAAGAAAGAACAAGTCTGTCTTGGAAGAAGTACAGTCAGAGTGCTCCTTGGAAGGGAGGATGGCACAACTTCATCTCACATACTTTGGATATGTTATCAGGAGGGACCAATCCCTGGAAAAGGACATCGTGCTTGATAAAGTAGAGGGTCAGTGAAAAAGAGGAAGACCCTCAATGAGATGGATAGACACAGTAGCTGCAACAATGGGCTCAAACATAGCAGAGATTGTGAGGAAAGTGTGGTACTGGGCAATGTTTCCTTCCATTGTACATAGGGCCACTACGAGACCTAACCAACTTGAAGGCACTTAACAACATATCCACATACTTAATAACACAATGGACCAGTTCCATGAAAGACACAAACTACCAAAACTTAAATGAGAAGAAATAAATTGAATACACCTTGTCTTAGTTATCTAGTGAGGCTATAACAGAAATACCACAAGTGGGTGGCTTTAACAAACAGAAATTTATTTTATCACAGTTTAGGAGGCTAGAAGTCTGAATTCCGGGGGCTGGCTTTCTCTCTCTGTTGGCTCTGGGGGAAGGCCCTTGTCTCTTAAGTTTCTGCTTCCTGGCTCTTTGGAGATCTCTATGTGTCTTGGCATCTCTCTTTCCCCATCTCTATCTCTTCTGGCTTGTTTAATCCACTTTATATCTCAAAAGAGATTGACTCAAAATACACACTACACTAATCCTGCCTCATTAACATAACAAAGACAACCCACTCCCAAATGGGATTATAAGCACTGGCATAGAGGTTAGGACTTACAACACATATTTTGAGGGGTTTTGAGGGGGCATAATTCAATCCATCCATTACAGGCCTATACCTATTAAAGAAATTTGATCAGTAATTAATAACCTTCCAAAAAAGAAATTGACAAGCACAGGTAGTTTCATTGGTGAACCCTGACAAACATTAAGAAAGAAATGATACCATTTCTCCTCAATCTTTTCAAAAATAGAGGCAGAAATAAACCTCCTAACTCGTTCTAAAGGACAGAATCACCCTAATGCCTAAACCAGATAATGGTATCTCAAGAAAGGAAAGCTACAGATCACTATTTCTACAAATATATATGCAAAAATCCTCAAAAATATTTGGAAATTGACTTCAACAATGTATAAAAAGAATTATAAACCATGATCACGTGGGATTACTCCAAATATGCAAGGCTAGTTCAACATTTGAAAATCAATGTAATTCACCACATAAAAAAAAAAAAAACCCAATGCATAAAAAAAAAAAAGCATAAGCAGGCTAAAAAAAAAATTCTATGAGCATATCAATCGATGCAGAGAAAACATTTGACAAAATTTTATACTAGTTGATGATAAAACCTCTCAGCAGACTAGGAATAGGAAGGAACCTTCTCTACTCAATTTAAAAAAATCTACAAAAAGTCTACTGCTAATATCACACTTAATGGTGAGAAATACGATGCTTTCCCCTATGATCAGAAGCAAGGCAAGGATGTCTCTTCTTGCCACTCCTATTTAACATTTAGTGGAAGTCCTAGCTAATGCAAAAAACAAGAAAATAAAAAGGCATACAAATTGATAAGGAAGAAGCAAAATTCTATTTTCAGAAGCAATGATTTCTGATGTAGAAAATTCCAAAGAATCAACAAAAACAAAAATTCCTGAAACAAAGAAGCAATTATAGCAAGGTTGCTAGATTCAAGGTTAGTACACAAGAGTCCATTGCTTTCCTATAGGCCAGCAATGAACAACTGGAATTTTAAATTAAAAATAATTCATTTACAATACCACCAAACTTTAAAAAAATTGACGGACGTGGCTATAAATCTAACAAAATCCGTATCAAATATTTGTGAAAGACTGTAAGGTGCTAATAAAACAAAAAGAAGATCCAAGTAATGGAAAGATATTCATGAATGGATGATTCAATATTGCTAAGATGTCAATTCTTCGCCTATATATTCAATGCAATCGCAATCAAAATCCCTGCAAGATATTTTCTAGATATCAACAAACTGATTCTAAAGTTTATATGAAAAGGCAAAATACATAGAAACATGCATAGAAACAGCCAACACAACAGTATATGTGTAACAGCCAACACAATACAAAAAAGAACAAAGTTGGAAGTCTCATCCTACCTGATTTTTAGACTTAGTATGAAGCTACAGAAAGACCTTACATCTTTCCCAAAAATTAACTCAAAATATATTATAGACCTAATCATAAAATATAAAACTTTAAAATTTTAGAAGGAAGTATATAAACTGGGAGAAAATCTAGGTAACTTTGGGTCTGTTCATGAGTTGATAGATATAATATCAAAGTACAATCCATGTTAGAAAAAAATTGATGAGTTGTATTTTATTAAAATTAAAAAGCAGCCACTACTTACAATGGGGCTCCAGTAGTAAGTTGGTTCGATGTAAGTCAAATATCTCTTTTTTTTTTAGTTGTTAATATTATTGCCTCTTATTATCTATATCTATCTTTGAACATCTGTGAGTGAACATCTGAGAATGATAACATCAGCAGACTATGGGCTGCAACATTGTATGTAGTACATATTACTAAATGATAAGATGTACAAAAAAAACCTAGACTGTTGTAAACCTGTTTCCTGGTAACTTGAATACAATGTAATACATCATAAGTCAAAGGACTGTCTGTATTTGAAAAACTCTATTAATAGAATAAAAAAAAGAGAAAATGTTCACAAAAACATCCAATAAATGACTTGAATGTAAAATATGCAAAGAACCCAAAAAAATCAACAATAAGAAAACAAACAACCCCCCAAAAAGACAAAAGACCTGAAGATACTTCATCAAAAAAGATATACAGATGGCAAAGAAGCATATGAAAAGATGTTCAACCTCATTTGACATTTGGGAATTGCAAATTTAAACAAGAATGAGATACTATTATAGACATATTTGAGTGGCTAAAATAAAAAAAAAAAATTGTCGACACCAATTGCTAGCAAAAATGCAAGAAACCCACTGCCATCGAGTCAATTCCAACTCATAGAGAGTCTATAGGACAGAGTAGAATTGTGCCAAGGAGAGCCTGGCAGATTCGAACTGCCACCTTCTTGGTTAGCAGCCTTAGCACTTAACCACAATGCCACCAAGGTTTCCAAAAATGCAACAGGGAACTATTAAGTGCATTGGTAGGAATGCAAAGTGGTAGAGTTACTTTAGAAAACAATTTGGCAGTTTCTTACAAAGTTAAGCAGGCTTACCATACAACTTTGTTCCTAGGAATTTACCCAATTAATTTGAAAACTTATGCCCACACAAAAAACCTGAATGTGAATGTTTATAGCAGCTTTATTTATAACAATAAAAAACTGGGAGAAACCAAGGAACCCTTCAAAAGGTTAAGATACAAACAAATGGTGGTAAATCCATACCAATGGAATATTATTAGCAATGAAAAGAAATGAGCTACAATGCCATGAAAAGACATGGATGAGTCTTAAATGCACATTGCTAAGTGACAGAAGTCAGTCTGAAAAGGCTATGTACAGTACGATTACAATTACATGACACTCTTGAAAAAACAAAACATCACAGATGGTAAAATAATCAGTAGTTGCAGGGAAGTCAAGAGATAGCGGAAGGGAAAGAGTTGAATAGGGCAATTTTTTACGACAGTGAAACCATTCTGTATGATATTGTAATGGCGTATATATGACATCATGCATTTGTTAAAACTGACGGAACTTTATAGAAGAGAGTGAACCTTAGTGTATGAAAATTTAAAAAATCATTTAGAAGATCAGAGGATCACCAAATGGAATGAGAAAAAAAAAAAGAAAACCTGTCTTACAAACGTATGAAAAATTTTACTGAAATGGCTGAAGAATAAAGTCTTGACCTAAGTAATTTTGGAAATGAGTTTGTAAGACTAAAGACAAAAGAAATTGTATGCAAACACTGTACTCTAGTTGATAATATTGTTTCTCAAGGAGTATGGGTTACTGATATACATGTGTACTGGAACTGAATAATTAAGTAAATGGAGTTCAGATGGTGGAAGCTAGGTTTCTCACTGTTAAGCTGAGAGTTTACAAGCAAGGGAAAGAGGCTAGAATGATCCATGTGGTAATGGACTGGAGTTAGAGACATTAATATAAACTCATGTTTAGCTTCATACTGATACAGATGAATGAATATAGAAATATTTAGATATATAGACATATGTGTGTATGCATGGATTAGTATACAGACACACATCTCCATGCTCTGTCAGCTGAGAGAGCCTAGAAGCTATCACACCCCAGTAGCTACAAGCACACCTTCTTTAGATCTTGGCTTCTAATACCATTCTCCAATAAAAGGAATTAGGACTCTGGAGAAATGGCTAATTCAGGACTGGATCAGAAATACACAAGAAGAACTTAGAGCATGTTGTAGTTCTAGAAGTAAGGAAGTGCTCAAGCAAAACAAAACAAAAACCCACAATGAAAGGGGTATGTCATAGTGACACTGGAGCCAATGGAAAGACAACACGATAGCCAAAGCTGGAATAATTCGAGCCACAAAGTAAAGTAGTATTGGATTATAAACTAATGTATAAAATAGCCATTAATTCATACTGATATAAATAAATGACTGAATAAATAAATAGAAGATAAGAGATAAATCTTCCAAGGAGAAGTCCAAATAATTTATGTAGCTATTTCATTCCCAAGGAGGTGGACTATAACTCCCCACTCCTTTAGTGTGGATTACAAATTGTAATTTCCTTTCAAAAAGCAGAGTATGAAAAAAATAGGAGCTTTACAGTGGAGAAATCTGATAAACATTATCTCAGTCAGATGAGCACAGTCAACATCAACGTTGATACACTGTGTTGCTAGTAAGTACCCTTGATATAATGTGATGAGAATGGCACTTTTCCTCTGTGGTCTTCCCCCTCAAAACCCATAAGCCCACTCTAACCATGAGAAAAACATCAGGCAAATTCCAGCTGAAGGACAGACTGAAAAATATCTGACCAATACTCCACAGAACTGTCAAGGTCACCAAAAAGAAGAAAATCTGAGAAATTGTCAAAGCCAAGAGGATCCTAAGGAGACATAATGACTAAACATAATGAAGTGTCCTAGATGGGACCCTAGAACAGAAAAAAATACATTAAGTAAAAACTAAGGAAATATGAATAAAGCATGGACTTTAGTTGATAATCATGTGTTAATATTTGCTCATTAATTGTGACAAATGTATAATACCAATATAAAAAAATCCAAACCCATTACCATCAAGTTGATTCTGACTCATAGTGACCTTATAGGACAGAGCAGAACTGCCACACTGTGTTTCCAAGGAGCATCTGGTGGATTTCAACTGCTGACCTTTTGGTTAGCAGTGGTAGCACTTCACCACTACACTACCAGGGTTCCAATACCAATATAAATACCAATACAGGATGTTAATAATAGGTGAAACTTAATGTGGGATATGGGGGAATTATACTATCTTCACAATGTTTCTGTAAACCCAAAGCTATTCTAAAGTAAAAAAAATTAACTGAAAAAAAAAAGTAGATTGGATCAGTTCCAACTCATAGCAACCCTATGTACAACAGAACAAAACATTGCCCAGTTCTGCACCGTTCTCACAATTGATGGTGTGTCTATCACCGGGAAAGTTCAGGTGTCACCAGGATCTGGGGCTTGGCATTCTTACTGAGAGGTAAGGACATCTGGATCCTAAGGAGCTGAATCTGGGGATAAGACGAAGTTATTTGGTTCACACACTGGGCCAGATTCTATGGAAATATCTCATTATTGTTAATATTACGGCCCTGATTCTCTCAGAAATCTCTCAAGGGTATCCTTCAAGTTAGATGGTGTCTTCCAGTTGTGCTGAGAAAAGTTTGAAGAGTCATGACCAGAAACTAAATGTCTCAACCAGCCTTGCCCAGCTGCCTGTACATACCGCATCGAAGAAGAGACTCTTACCTGAGCCTTTATGTCTGGAAGAACCTCCAGCCATGCCCAACCTATCAAAGAACTTCTAGGTCTTTTAGTCATAAAATTTCCATCTCCTTCCCTGGGTGCTGTAGTGGTTAACTGCTACAGCTGCTAACCAAAAAGTCGGGGTTTCCAATCCATCAGGTGCTCCTTGGAAATTCTATGGGGCAGTTCTACTCTGTCCTATAAGGTCGCTATGAGTCAGAATTGATGCGACAGAAATGGGTTTGGTTTTTTCGTTTTGGTACCCTGTAAAACCCTTGCTAGGATATCCCAGCAAGGTTCTGCTCCAATTAATATCCAGAGATGTTTTGCCCCCTGAAGACCAATATATTATTTTCAATATCTCAAATGTCTTAAAAGAAATTTTATTTTTACCTCCTGTAAGGTATTATGGGTTCACCAGATGCCAGCTTTCATTGCCATTGCTTAGAACTCCTTAATTTGGTAGCACTGTTCAAAATACATTTTTTTTTAAAAAACTTTAATGAGGACATGAGTTATTTAAGAAACACAATTCATTTGGGAGGAAAAAACCCACCCAGAAAATGACGTTCCAGGAGAAAATAATAAAAATGGCCTTTTAAAAAGAAAATTAAGATTAAATGTACTGCATAAACATAAAGGTAGCTATCGGAATAATTGAAAGGAGACTGGAAATCTTCCAAATTATCAGAAGGCACTGACACAGAAAACAAAGCAAACACAAGACCATATGGAGCCCTTGTGGCACAATGGTTAAGAGCTATGGCTGCTAACAGAAAAGGTTGGCAGTTCAACTCCACCAGCCGCTCCTGGGAAACCCTGTGGAGCAGTTTTACTCTGTCCTATAAGGTCGCCTTGATGGCACTGGGTGGACTGGGTATAGGGTCGCTATGATTCAGAATTGACTAGACAGCAATGGTTTGTGGGATGGAAATTGGGACTCTGGGAGCCTAAGGTTTGGAGGGGAATTTCCTTGACACTGTAAGCTTTTTTTTTTTTTTTACTATTGTATATTGACCATTGACAGCGGCCTTTTTTTAAAGGTGATAAACTTAAGGTCCCAATCTGATAAGCACGCTATTTACATTTTACTACTAGCACTTAACACCTAACTTTTTTTTGTTAATATAAGCAAACAAAAGGGAACTCCCACTAAAATAACATTAGACAGCTCACACACAGGAGTCACTTCATCTTGACTATAAACCTGGAGGGCACATGTTGGTTTAATCAGTAATTCCTAAGACTTTTGTTCTCACAGATGGGAAGCCATCAACAGCACACTTGCCAGATGTCTTATTTGTCATAGTGCTACGATAACAGAAATGCCACAAATGGGTGACTTTAACAAACAGAAATTTATTGTATCACAGTTTAGGAGGCTAGAAGTCTGAATTCAGGGTGCCAACTTTAAGAGGTTTTATCTCTCTGTAGGCTCTGGAGGAAGGTCCTTGTCGCTTTGAGTTTCTGCTTGTTTAATGTCTTTTCTATTTCAAAAGACATTGACTCAGGATACACCTATGCTAATTCTTTCTCATTAACAAAAACAGCCCATTCTGAAGGGGGATTATAACTATAGGCATAGAGTTTAGGATTTACAACACATATTTTGGGGAGACACAATTCAATCCATAACATTCTACCTGGTCCCCCAAAATTCATGCCCTTGCCTCAAGCAAAACACATTCACCCCATCACATCATCCCCAAAGTCTTAAATCCAACTACAAGTTCAATGTCTCACCTTCTGAATCATCTAAATCAAATATGAGTGAGACTTTAGGTATATTCTATCCTGGGACAAAAATTCTTCTTCATTTGTGAACCTGTGAAATCTAGAATACAAGTCTGCTCTCCAGTCTGCTCCAGGGATGGTCTTTATTATGGGTTGAATTGTGGCTCCTAAACATATGTGTTGTAAATCCTAAACTCTATGCCTGTGGTTATAATCCCATTTGGGAATGGGTTGTGTCTTAGTTATTTAGTGCTGCCATAACATAAATACCACAAGTGGATGCCTTTAACAAAGAGAAATTTACTTTCTCACAGTCTAGTAGGTTACAAGTCCAAAACCAGGGTGTCAGCTCCAGGGAAACTCTTTCTCTCTCTGTCAGCTTTGGAGGAAGGTCCTTGTCCTCAATCTTCCCCTGGTTGAGGAGCTTCTCAGGCGCAGGAACCCTGTGTCCAAAGGATGCACTCTGCTCTTGGTGCTGCTTTCTTGGTGGTGTGAGGTCCCCAACTTTCTGCTTGCTTCCCTTTCATCTCTTGAGAGATAAAATGTGGTACAGGCCACACCCCAAGGAAACTCCTTTTATGATCACGGAGGTGACCTGAGTAAGGGTGGGGTCACAATCCCACCCTAATCCCCTCAACATAAAATTACAATCACAAAATGGAGGACACCCACACAATACTGGGAATCATTGCTTACCCAAGTTGACGCATATTTTGGGGGGGACACAATTCAATCCAGACAGGTTGTTTTGTTATGCTAATGAGGCAGGATTAGCATAGGGTGTATCTGAGTCAATCTGTTTTGAGATATAAAAAACATTAAATAAGCAAGCTAGTAAGCAGAGATGGGGGCATAGAGATGCCAAGCCACATGAAAGTCCCCCAGGAACAGACACTCAAAGAGACAAGGGTCATCCTTCAGAGTCAACAGAAAGAGAAAGCCTTCCCCTAAAGTAACCCCCCCCCAAAAAAAAAACCCAGTGCCCTCGAGTCGTAGACACCTAGAATTTGGACTTCTAGCCTCCTAAACTGTGAAAAAATAAATTTCTCTTTGTTAAAGCCATCCATTTGTGGCATTTCTGTTATAGCAGCACTAGACAACTGAGACAGAATTTGGCTCCAGAGGAGAGGGGTGCTGCTCTAACAGATATGTAAATTTTGGACATGGTTTTGGAATTGGGTAATGGGCGGTGGTGGGAAGAGTTTTAATGTGCCTAATTAGTAAAAGCCTAGATTGCCTTGAAGAGATTGTCAGCAATTCTGGTGAGGGCTCAGAAGGAAGCGAGGAGAGCCATAGAGAAAGCCTCTATTATTTTAGAGAATACATATGGTGCCAGCAATAGAACGTTGCTAAAAATGTGAACATTAAATGTGTTTCTGTTGAGGCTTTAAAAGAAAATGATGAACATGTGATTGGCCAATGGAAGAAGAGTGATGCTTTGTATGCAGTGGCAAAGAACTTGTCTGAAGTACGTTCAAATGTTTGGTGGAAGGTGGAACTTGTAAGTGATGATCTTGGATATCTGGCTGATGAGATTTCTAAGCAAGATCTTAAAGGGGCTGAGTGTTTCTTCTTGCCACTTATTATAAAATGTGAGAGGAAAGCTATGGACTTGGACTGCGCAAAATGAAAATAGAACTTAAAGATTTGGAAAATTCTGTCGCACAAACTAAGGACACGTGTCCTAGCATATTCACCAACGATGCAGCTACACAAACTTTTGTTAAAAAAATTAAGCCTGTGACTGATGGATCTAACCAACTACCACAGCAGAAAACCCATCAGCTTAGACTCAAGGAGACAGAAAAAAACAAAAGGAAAGAATGCTATCTGCCTCTTGGAATTCCATAGGCAGCAAACAGGCCAAAGGAGCTAACCTTTTGTCCTTCCAAGAAAAGAAAAGACTGTGATGGTTAAGGTTATGAGTCAACTTGGCTATGTCATGATTCTTATTGATTTGGGACATATTATGTAATCGTACTCTGAGATTTCGTGAGTTAATGTGAGCAGACAATGATTTGAAAGGAACTTTCCTTGGGGGTGTGGCCTGCATCTAATATATGCGTATGTTCTGGCAAAGCTCAAATTCTCTTGATCCTGCATATGATTGTCATCCTCTGACCTCCTGTTCTTGGGATGTGAGCCAGCAGCCTGCTGTCTGACCTGCAGATTTTGGGATTTGTCAGCTCCCGTAGCCCTATGAGCCAGCAACCTACCCCACTGATTTTGGGTTCCTCAGCTCCTGCAACCAGATGAGTCAGGAGAAGCCTCCAACCTGACACCTGACCCATGAATTTGGGACTTGTCAACTTCTACAAACTTGTGAGCTATTTCCTTGAAATAAATCTCTCTCTCTACTATATATATATGTGTGTGTGTGTCTGTGCATATGTATATCTACATATACATATATATATGTATGTGTATATGCTTCACTGGTTTTGCTCCTCTAGAGAACTCAGCCTAAGACATCAGCCTACACTAACCTCATCTCAGATAGACCCTGCTCCTTACCTCCTACAAAGGATAATGAACTCATTTGAAACAAAAAAATGGAGAAGAATCTTGGATATTTGAAAGAAATAGTCAAAGTTTGGTATGCCTCTCTGCCAATGAAAGTTGGTTGCAAGAGGCATCACTAATCAGGAGTGAATAAGGATGTAGAATCAGGAAGACCTTGGATAGAGGAAAAAATCACACTGAGAACAATCAAGAAGAATTCTTTAGGGGAAGAAAAAAGACAATACTTTGTGAGTAAAAATGAGAATAAGAGTTTTATGTACAGTCAGTTACCCACAGCTATGATCAAAAGCATGTACTGATGACTGTGATAAAAGACCACCACCCCAAAAAAAAGCAAAGCAAAAATGAGTGTTCCATAAAAAAAAGGGAAATGGAAGGGTTCAGTCCTAAGAGACTGGCCAAAGCTTGAGAGATGGTGCTTTGAATGGTTTGTTCATAAAGAATTTAAATCGTGAACTACTTGCCCAGCATCACAAAAATTAGTTGCAGAGCTGGCACCTAGATGAAAGTCACCCAACTCTAAGCATGGTACTCCATCCACTTCCCAATCTGTTTGTCCATCCTTTGGGTATTATGTCTCTTTCTCAATTGGGGGCACACATGAATGGAGTACCACAAGCCTCCCCTTCACCAAATGGTCATTGATTTCCCCTCCACTACCCCAGGAAAAAAAGAGGACCTGGTGGCAGAATGGCTAAGTACTCAGCTGCTAACCAAAGGTTGGCGGTTGGAACCCACCAGCAGCTCCATGGGAGAAAATACCTGGTGATCTGCTCCTATAATGATTTCAGTTACACAACCCCAACAAATAGAAAGAGAACAGCAAAAAAAAGAAAGAAAAAACCCAAAAAACAAAAACCCACAGCCATCAGGAGAAAGGAAATAACAAAGATCAGAGAAATAGAGAACAGAAAAAGAATAGAAAGAATCAACAAAACCAAAAGTTGGTTCTTTGACAGGATCAACAAAATCGACAAACCACTGTCCAAACTGACAAAAGAAAAACAGGAGAGGATGCAAATAACTCAAATAAGAAATGAAATGGGGGACATTACAACAGAACCAAGTGAAATAAAAAAGATCATAACAAAGCATTATGAAAAAACTATACTTCAACAAATTTGAAAACCCAGAGGAAATGGACAAATTTCTAGAAACACACTAGCTACCCAAACTAACACAAAATGATGTTGAAAACCTGAACAGACCCAAAACAAGAGAAAAGATTGAGAAGATAATAATAATGATGATAAAAACTCCCAACAAAAAAAAAAGCCCTGGCTCAGATGGCATCACTGGAGAATTCTACCAAACATTTGGAGAAGAGCTTGCATTAGTCCAACTCAAACTATTTCAGAACATAGAAAAGGACAGGATACTTCTGATTTCATTCTATGATGACAGCATAATGCTGATACCAAAACCAGGCAAAGACACCACAAAAAAAGATTACAGACCAATATCTGTCATGAACATGGATGCAAAAATTTTCAACAAAATTCTAGCCAATAGAATTCACCATATATATATATACATATATATATATATATAATACACCATGACCAAGTAGGATTAATAACAGGTATGCAAGTTTAGCTCAACATTAGAAAATCAATCAATATAATCCACCCTGCAAATAAAAGGAAAGAAAAGAATCACATGATTATCTCAATCGATGCAGAAAAGGCATTCGACAAAGTCCAATATCTATTTCTGATAAAAACTGTCAATAAAATAGGGATAGAAGGGAAGTTTCTCAACATATTAAAGGGCATCAGTGCAAAACCAATGGCCAACATCATTCTTAATGGAGAGAGGCTGAAAACATTCCTCTTGAGAACAGGAAAAAGACAAGGATGCCCTTTATTGCCACTCCTATTTAACATTGTGATGGAAGTCCTAGCTAGAGCAATAAGGCAAGAAAAAGAAATAAAAGGCATCCAAATTGGTAGTGAAGAAGTTAAAGTGTCCCTATTTGTGGATAATGTGAGGCTACACATAGAAAACCCAAAAGACTCCACAAGAAAACTACTGGAACTAATAGAAAGATTCAGCAGAGAAGCAGGATACAAGATAAACATACAAAAATCTGTTGAATTCATATACACCAATAAAGAGAATGATGAAAAGGTAATCGGGAAAACAACACAATTTATAATAGCCCCTAAAAAAATAAAATACTCAGGAATAAATCTAACCAGTGATGTAAAAGACCTATACAAAGAAAACTACAAAACACTACTGCAAGAAACCAAAAGAGATCTACATAAATGGAAAAATATAGCATGCTCATGGATCAGTAGACTCAACATTGTGAAAATGTCAATTCCACCCAAAGCAATCTACAAATATAATTCAATCCCAATCCAAATATCAACAACATTTTTAAAGAGGTGGAAAAAATAATCATTAACTTTATATAAAGGGAAGAGGCCCTGGATAAGTAAAACACTATTTAAGAAGAAGAATAAAGTAGGAGAACTCACACTACCTGACCTCAGAACCTACTATACAGCTATGGTAGTCAAAACAGCCTTGTATTGGTACAATCACAGATACGCTGACCAATGAAACGGAATTGAGAATCCAGGTGTAAATCTGTCCACCTACAGTCAAATGATCTTCAGCGAGGCCGCAAAGTCCATCAAATCGGGAAAAGACAGTCTTTTCAACAAATGGTGCTGGCAAAACTGGATGTCTATCAGCAAAAAAAAAAAAAAAAAAAAAAAAAAACAGGTCCCAACCTCACATTATATACAAAAACTAATTCAAAATGTATCAAATACCTAAAAATAAAGCCCCAAACCATAAAGTTCATAGAAGAAAAAATAAGATCAATGCTAGAGGTCCTAATACAGGGCATTAACAGGATACAAACCATAACCAACAACAGCAAATGCTAGAAGATAAGCTAGATAACTGGGATCTTCTAAAAATTAAACACTTGGGCTCAACAAAATACTTCACCAAGAGAGTAAAAACAGAAGCTACAGACTGGGAAAAAAAATTTGGCTCTTACAAATCAGGCAAAGGTCTAATCTCTAAAATCTATAAGAAAATCCAACACCTTTGCAACAAAAAGACAAATAATCCAATTAAAAAATGGACAAAGAAAATGAACAGAACTTCAAGAAAGAAGACATTCAAGTGGCTAACAGACACATGAGGAAATGCTCGCGATCACTAGCCATTAGAGAAATGCAGATCAAAACCACAATGAGATACCATTTCACCCTGGCACTACTGGCATGAATCAAAAAAGCAGGAAATAACAAATGTTGGAGAGGCTGTGGGGAGATTGGAACCCTTATGCACTGCTGCTGGGAATGCAAAATGATACAACAATTTTGGAAAAGTTATGGTGCTTCTTTAGAAAGCTAGAAATAGAAAAACCATATGATCCAGCAATCCCACTCCTAGGAATATATTCTAGAGAAACAAGAGTCATCACACAAATAGACATATGCACACCCATGTTCATTGCACCATTGTCCACAACAGCAAAAAGATGGGAAAACTCTAGATGCCCAACAACAGATGAATGGATAAACAAACTATGGTACATATACAGAATGAAGTATTATGCAACGGTAAAGAACAATGATGAATCTGCAAAGTATCTCACAACATGGATGAATCTGGAGGGCATCATGCTGAGTGAAATAAGTCAATCACAAAAGGACAAATGTTGTATGAGACCACTACTGTAAAAACTCATGAGAAGATTTACACACAAAAAGAAAATGTCCTATTCTACTTTGGCGAGTAGCGTCTGCAGTCTTAAAAGCCTACGAGCAGCCATCTAAGATGCTCCACTGGTCTCACCCCTTCAGGAACAAGGGAGAATGAAGAAAACTAAAGATACAAGGGAAACATTAGTCCAAAGGACTAATGGACCACATCCACTACAGCCTCCACAAGACTGAGTCCTGTACAATTAGATGGTGCCCGGCCCCCACCACTGACAACTCTGACAGGGATCACTATAGAGGGTCCCAGACAGAGATGGAGAAAAATTTAGAACAAAATTCTAACTCACAAAAAAAAAAAGACAAGACTTATTGGCCTGATAGAGACCGGAGAAACCCTGGGAGTATGGCTCCCAGACACCCTTTTAGTTCAGTAATGAAGCCACTCCCAAAGTTTACCCTTCATCCAAAGATTAAAACCCACCCAGTGCTGTTGAGTCAATTCCGACTCATAGTGACCCTATAGGATAGAGTAGAACTGCCCCACAGTTTCCAAGGAGCGCCTGTACAAAGATTAGACAGGCCCATAAAACAAAACAAGGCTAAAGGGGCACAGCAGCCCAGCAGCAAGGACTAGAAGGCAGGAGGAGACAGGAAAGCTGGTAGTAGGGAACCCAAGGTCGAGAAGGGAATGTTGACATGTTGTGGGGTTGTTAACCAATGTCATAAAACAATATGTGTACTAACTGTTTAATGAGAAACTAATTTGTTCTATAAACCTTCATCCCAGTACAATTAAAAAAAAATTATTCAAACCTACTATTCTATTACTGATTGGGAGTCCAAAAAAAAAAAAAATCCTCTTATAATTTCTACAAATTCACCAGGGTTTATATTTTCATGCTCGTTCCTAATTCCGATTTCTTGATTCCACTTGATCTCACTTGCCCTTCCTTCCTATGCCTATTGTCTTTTAGCTGTCTCACATCGACATAGAAGAGGAATCCAGCCCATTTCCTTTGTTTGTCACAAATTGGCAGCAAGTTCAGCCAGATACTTGTTCTCATAGCAGAACTTATAGTAGGAGGAAGATGGAGAAACGTCACATTATAGTACCACACTACAAACTGTTTCAATGCTAATATCTGATAACTCTTCTTGAAATTCTTTGATATCTCCACTTATAACAATTTCTCATTGTACCATATTTCTCCACAGGTTGTTATCTGTGCCACATTCCCCAACTCTTTCTACATCACCTCTTCTATTTTCGTCTCATTTCCAGAGAACTACCAAACTCCAGGTCATTTCTCATACAGAGCAGCTTTATATCTCTTTGCTTATTTATCCCTCTCCAAACAACAACCTATGGAAACCCTGGTGGTATAGTGGTTAAGAGCTATGGCTGCTAACCAAAAGGTAGACAGTTCGAATCCACCAGGTGCTCCTTGGAAACCCTATGGGGCAGTTCTACTCTGTCCTATAGGGTCGCTATGAGTCAGAATCGACTCGGCTGTGGGTTCGGTTTAGGAAGGGAGAGCAAGTAAGAGCTCAACATTATGGCACCATATGGCCTAAAAAGGCGTTTTACTATTGAAAAGACCATCTTTTCTAGAGAGAAGGGACAAGTGGTTCAAAAAATGAATTTCTTTAAATGATGTTTTAAAATGATATTATGAGATAAAATCCTAGAATCAAGATATTTTTCTCATCAAGCAAAATAGGTGGACCAGAATTTGACTTCAATTTTCTCTACAATTACCCAACAAAGAATGGGTTCAGGCTTTAAACATATGAAAATAAGTATTTATTTTGAATGAGAAAATTATAGGTTTTTTTTTTCATAAGCGGTTTGTGCAAATGTGGGGGGAGCTTAAACTTCATCAGCTTCTCAACAAATAGACCTCTGAGCCTAATCAGAACCCTAATGCTACAAGTTCTTCCCAGTTCATCTAGAGCTCAGGCAGGTACATAAACTTAACTATAATAGAAAGAAGCCATCCCTAAAGCTGGCCTGACCCAGGTACTCGGATGTCTTATTATACTTACAGAAAATGATTATGTATGCAAATTTGACATTTTTTAATTGTTAAAAAAATTAATTAAAATTTGACATAGTTGGAACAGAACTTAATAATATTAGTGCAAACTTCCTTCCTATGCTGGCTTTTCTTTTAAAAGCTTGGTTTAGTGGATGATCTTCTTTAAAAAATAGTAATAACATAAGTAAATAGACTTTTCTTTAAATATAATTATACTCAACTCTAAGTTTTTAGCAAATCCTAGGCACTGAGCTAAGAGCTTTGTGTGTGTGTGTGTTACCACATTTAGTATTTACAATAACTCTTTGAAGTATATACTATTTTTTTCTCCATTTTGCAGATAAGAATTTTGAAGCTTAAAAAAAAAAAGCTTATATAGTTTTTATTTTCCCTAGGCTATAGCAACCAGGCTAGTTCTCAAGAAAAGTCATCACAGGAGCCAAATTTTGATCATTGCATGATATTGTCACTTGAGTAACAGGAAACTCAGCAGTTCCCTGAGAAACCCACTTCATCTCTGGCACTCTGTAAGAGAGTTTTTACATTGGGATTAAATCCATTTTGCAAAAGACTCTGTCCAAGCACTTGGACTGTAAAGAATAAGGTTAGTCCTCTTCCATTGTTACCCCTAAGTCTTTTTTTTCCATGGGCAATCCTTTTTCAGTTCTTTGTAAACTTCCCCCTAAGATGTCAGCTACATGATGGCAGAGGTCTTGTCTTGTTCTCTGCTGCGGTTCCAGTGCTTGGAATAGTGCGTCACCCTGAGGAAGCAAGTGTCTCAAAGGGAATTGAGAAAGACACAATGGCACTATGCCAAAAGGGCATAGGCTGAATCTAATTATGAGGACACATCAGGTGAATCTAAGCAGAGGGACCCTCTACAAAATAACTGGTCTTCAAAATGTCAATGCCATGAAACACAAGGAAAGACTGAAGAACTGTCTGGGGACAAAAAGGACTGAAGAGATTTGGCAATGGCATGCAATGGGTGATCTAGGACTCTCTTTAGACATGAGATATATTATTAGGATAACTGCTGGAGTCTAAAAAGTCTGCACATTAGATAATGGTATTATTATCAATTGTCATGGATTGAATTACATCTCCCCAAAAGACGTGTCAGCTTCGCTAGGCCATGATTCCCAGTATTGTGTGATTGTCCTCCATCTTGTGATCTGATGTGATTTTCCTATGTGTTATAAATCCTAACTTCTATGAAGTTAATGAGGCGGGACTACAGGCAGTTATGTTAAGGAAGTAGGACTCAATCTACTGGATTAGGTTGTGTTCCAAGTCAATCTCTTTTGAGATATAAAAGAGAGAAGTGAGGATAACTAAGACATCAATGTTAATTTCCTGATTTTGATAATTGTTGTGTGATTATGTAAGACAGTGCATCTCAACCTTTTTTCCATTATTTCCAGTAAAGAGAAAATTCTAATTAATTAATTAATACTTGAACTATTTTCTTCCTAAATGAGAAATAAATACTAAGAAATAAGATTTTGTCAGGTAGGGTTGAGCTTTAAAGGCCCATAACTCATTGTAATATCTAAGATTTTATGACCACCTACCAAGAACCAATTTTTTTTCCTCCTTGGGGAACATAACACCCTTGTTGAGAACATGACAATTCCTTGTTTTTAGGAAATACACAGTAAAGTATTTAGGAGTAAAGGAGTATTCTGTCTGTAAATGACTCCCAATGATTAAAAAAAAAAAGAAATTATAGGAGGCAGAGCCAAGATGGTGGACTAATCAGACTAATCAAGCTGTCTTTCTGCACTAAAGACCCAAAACCTCAGGTAGAACAGAGACAGAAGCCAATCCTGGAACTGTGAACTTTAAAGGATGGGAGAAAATTGTAGATCAGAAGCCACTGAGAAGAAGAAACTAACAAAAAAACAATGAACCAATAGAGATTTAGAGAGGATGGTTCCCTGCCAAAGGCATGGCTCAGAGTTTCCATATTGAGATAAAGCCAACAACCCCACACAAGAAGCACAGAAAAGCATCTTCACAGAGCTCCCAATAGGAAATAGAGAACCTGTATGGACACATCCAGAGAGAAGTAAGGTTACGTTTGCTGGCTGCAGTGCAAAGAAGTACTCAGACACTCTTAGCTGGTAACCAAGGAGCACATTTCTCCAACCCCCACCCTTAACCCTTCTAGTGAGTAGTGGCACAAACCACCCCATCCCCAGTAGCCCCGACTGCTAGGGATCACAGTACGAACTCCTCTTATTTTTTCCCCACATTTACCCTCCCAATCCCCTCTATCCCATCTGCCTCTTTCTTCTGGTTACCCCCCTCCCATCCCTTCCTGCTGGCCCTGTTCTACTACATTAGAATTGAACAACCTGGAACCATGTCCCTCCCTCCACTGACCTCATGCAGCTGCACTGCAGCTCAGCCACCAACCCTAAACCCCTCCTTCCCCTCCAGCCCTGCTCTGCCGCACTGCAGCTGAGTGGCTCAGTCCTATGGTCCTATGCCCCTCTCTCCCTGCCAGCCCTACACCACTGCTGAGCAACCTTTCCCTGCACTCTTCCCTTCCCAGCTGCATTATAGCTGAGAGACCCAGAACTACACTTTTTCTCCCTTCTGTGCTACAGCTCAGCAACCTGAGTCTGCACTCCTTCCTCTTCGCTGGCCCTGTCCACTGTGCCTCAGTTGTGCATCCTGGCCCCATGCCCCTCCTTACTTACTGGCCCTGTCCCACTGTACAACAGCCAAATGACCCAGCCACACACCCTTCTGTCACCACGGGCTCTGCCTTGCTGTGTTGCAGCTGAACATCCCAGCACTGTGCCTCTCCTTTCCCACTGGCTTCCCTCTTCTGTGGCCATCTTGACAGAAAACCCAGTAACCAAAGAAACACACTTTCCTGCAACTCACACAAATGCCTCATACACCACCTCCACCCACCCCCCCACCACCATTTGGGAGCCCTCACTGTGCCACCATAGCTAGAGCACCACCCCCAACCCTCAGATCTGCTGCTGCAGCAAGCCCATGCAGACCCTCCCTTCCCACCAGTCAACCAGCTCCTGAATGGTGAGAAGCAAGCCCTTACCATTCCCTGCCCAAACCCCCACCCAACTGGTGAGGGGCTGTGAATGTTCCCACACCACTGGTCCAACATCAGGAGGCAGACAGCTCCTACCCAGTCCACCTTCATCCACTTCACCAAACCAGTGTACTGCCTGCTACTCCCCTGCCCACCCAGACAAGCTGGTGAAAACTATCATGTCCAAAGACTAGCAAGCAGCAAAGCACACCCAGCCCACCTACCTGACATATCAAAACAAACAAAAAAGCAGGTCAAAACAAACAAGTAATCAATAAATAAAGAAAATGATACCTCAATATCTGGAAGACAGCAGGCAATATCAAAATGTATAGAAAAGCAGGATAAGATGGCTCCAGAAAGTGACCAAAATAGTCAGTTAACCTTCAAGTAGGAGAAAAGGCATTAGAACAACCTGATATGTAATTCGAAAGTCTAATATTCAGGGCTTTCTGAGAAATTAGGAAAGAGACCATGGAAAACATAGGCAAAACCAAGAAAAAAAATAGACAAAATCATGGAAAGTGCAGACAAAACAATAGAAGAATTAAAGAAAATAAAAACAAGAAGAAAAAAGTCAAAATAAATAAACAATTAAGAATTATACAAAAACAGCAAATAGAAATTCAAAAGACAAACAACAAAATTTCAGAAATTGAGAACTCAATATGGTTATATAAGCAAATTTGAAACAATGAAAGACAGAATCAGCAAAATTGAAAACAAATCCATGAACTCTACTTTATTTGTGTAGAAATTAGAGAAATGAAGAAAATCTAAGAATTAAGTGGGACACAATTAAGAGCAAATACGTGCATGTGATCAACTTCCAGAACAGGGGGAGAAAATGGAAAACAGGATTGCTGAAGATTTTCTAACAGAAAACTTCCCAAATTATCATGAAAGATAAAAAGCTGACCAACCAAGAGGCTCAAATAACCCAAAATAGTATAGACCTCAAAAGAAAATCACCAAGTTATATCATAATCACGCTTGCAAAAACCAAGAACAAAAAAGACTCATGAGACCAGCTTAAGAAAAACAAAAAGTCACTTACAAAGGGGAAACAACAAGAGTAAGCCCTGGTTACTTAGCAGAAACAATGCAGGCACCAATGCAATGGGATGACATACGTAAAACCTTGAAAGAAAAAACGGCCAAGCAAGAATAATATATCCTGCAAAATACTCTCTCAAATACAATGGCAAAATTATGACATTTCCAGATAAACATAAATTAAGGGAATTTATGAAAGCAAAACCAAACTTACAACAAATATTAAAGGTAGTTCTTTGGTTAGAGAATCAACAACATTAGACAACAACATGAGTCTAGGAACAGGACAGCATCAGCCAGATATCAACCCAGGTAAACAGCTCTCAATAATAAAAGAAAGAAAAAAGATTTAAAACCGGGAACCACAGATATCAATCTGTAAATGACAACAACATCAAAACAATAAAAGGTGGAATAAACAGTGTAGGTATAGAATGTTCAAATGGAGAGGAAGTAAAGGTGATATCAAGTAATAAAAGACTGGTGAACTTGAGAAGATAAGGGTAAATTTTGAGGTAACCACAAACTTTACAAACCTACTCATAAAAATAAAAAAGAAAAACTAAAAACCCAAACAAACCAACCAACCCAGTGCCGTCGAGTTGATTCCGACTCATAACGACCCTATAAAACCAGGAGACGCAAAATCTATAATAAGGAAGGAAATGAAAAGAAAATCCAGAAACAAATGGAACTCAGCACAAGAAGGCACGAGGAAGGAAGAGAACGTAAACACCAAAGAAAAGCACCAAAAAATGACAGCAATAAATCCATACCTACCGATAGTCACACGGAATGTAAATGGCTTAAATGCCTGCAAAGGGAGAGACAGACAGTGGTAGAATGGGTAAAAAAACACAACCCATCAATATGCTGTCTGAAAGAGACACGTAAGACACAAAGGCTTAAGTATATTAAAAATCAAAGACTGGAAAAAGTGGCCGGTGGATTTGAATGCCAACGTTTTTGGTTAGCAGCCAATCTCTTAACCATTGCACCACTAGGGCATATCAAGCAAACAGTAACCAAAAAATGGGAGGACTGATAATACTAATCTCTAATAAAATAGATTTTAAGGCAAAATCCACCATAAAAAACAAGGAAGAACATTATATAATGATTAAAGAGACAATCCAGCAAGAAGACATAACTTTAATAAATATTAACACATCTAATAGCAGAGCCCCAAAATACATGAAACAAACTCTAACAGCACTGAAAAGAGAAATACAAAGTTCCGCAATAATTATGGAGGCTTCAACAAACCACTCTCAGTAAAGAACAGAATATATAGAAAGAAACTCAACAAAGATACAGAAAATCTAAAGGCCACAATCAACCAACTTGACCTCATAGATATATAGAGGATACTCCACCAAACAGCAGCAAACTATACATTATTTTCAAATGCACATAGAACATTCTCCAGAATAGATCACATTTTAGACCACAAAGCAACCCTCAATAAAATCCAAAACGTTGAAATAATACAAAGCATTTTCTCTGATTAAAATGCCATAAAAGTAGAAATCAATAACAGGAAGAGCAAGGAAAAAAAAAATCAAACATATGGAAACTGAATAAAACCTTGGTTAAAAACCACTGGATTTTTAAGAAAAAATCAAAGAGTGATTCAAAAAATTCCTAGAGTCAAATGAGAACAAAAAAAAAATCATACCAAAACCTTTGGAACACAGAAATGCAATGCTCAGAGGTCAATTTATAGCAACAATTGCACACATCAAAAAAAAAAAAGAAGAAGAAGAAGAAATAGCCAAATTTGAAGCATTAGCTCTACAATTCAAACAAATAGGAAGAACAGCAAAAGAAGCCCACAGTCACCAGAAGGAAGGAAATAATAAAGATCAGAGCAGAAATAAATGAAATATAGGACAGAGAAACAAAAGAATCAATGAGACCAAAAGTTGGTTTTGTGAAAAGATCAACAAAATTAACAAACCACTAGCCAAACTAACAAAAGAAAGACAGGGCAAGAACCAAATAACCCAAATAAGAAACAAGATGGGGGACATTACAAAAGACCCAACTGAAATAAAAAACATCATAACAGAATACTATGAAAAATTGTACTCCAACTAATTTGAGAATTTAGAGGGAATGGACATATTTCTAGAAACACACTGCCAACCTAAACTAACCCAAACTGAGATAGAAAATCTGAACAGACCCATAATAATAGAGGAGACCGAAGAGGTGATTAAAAAAAAAAACAAACAAAAAACTCCCAACAACAAAAAAAAGCCGTGGCCTGGATGGCTTCACTGGAGAATTCTACCAAACATTCAGACAAGAGCTCACAAAAGCGGTACTCAAACTATTTAAGAGCATAGAAAAGAAGGAATACCCCAAATTTATTCTATGAAGCCAGCATAACCCTGATACCAAAGCCTGACGAGGAGACACAAATAAAGGAAATTACAGACCAATATCTCTCACGACTGTAGATGCAAAAATTCTCAACAAAATTCTAGCCAATAGAATTCAGCATCATATCAAACAATAGACACAACGACCAAGTGGGATTCATATCAGGATGGCTCAACATTTGAAAATCAATCAACATAATCCACCACATGAAAAGAGCGAAAGAAAATAATCACCAGATCATCTCAATTGAGGCAGAAAAAGCATTTGATAAAGTCCAACAGAAATTCCTGATAAAAGCTCTCAATAAAATAGAAATAGAAGGAAAATTCCTCAACGTAATAAAGGGCATCTATACAAAACCACCCTCACACATATGTCAGTTTGTCATACTGTGGTGGCTTGTGTGTTGCTGTGATGCTGGAAGCTATGCCGCTGTTATTTAAATACCAACAGGATCACCCAGGTTTCAGCTGAGTTTCCAGACAAAGACAGACTAGGAAGAAGGACCTGGTGCTCTACGTCTGAAAAAAATTAGTGAAAACCTTATGAATAGTAGCTGAACATTGTCTGATATTGTGCCAGAAGACAAGCCACAAAATTTGGAAGGCACTCAAAAGATGGCTAGGGAAGAGCTGCCTCCTCAAAGAAGAGTTGACCTTAATGACGTGGATGAAGTCAAGCTTTTGGGACCTTCATCTGATGATGTGGCACGACTTAAAATGAGAGGAAACAGCTGCAAATATCCATCAATAATCAGAAAGTGAAATGTATGAACTATGAACCTAGGAAAATTAAACCCCCAAAATTAGAAGTCCTCAAAAATTATATGGAATGAATAAACATCCATATACTAGACATTAGTGAGCTGAAATGGACTGGCATTGGCCATTTTGAATCAGATGATCATATGGTCTATTATGTTGGTAATGACAAATTGAAGAGGAATGGCATTGCATTCATCATCAAGAAGAACATTTCAAGATCTACGCTAAAGTACAACCCTGTGAGTGATAGAATAATATCCACATGCCTATAAGGAAGACCAGTTAATACGACTATTATTCAAATTTACACACCAACCACGAATGCCGAAGATGAAGACACTGAAGATTTTTACCAAATTCTGCAATCTGAAATTGATCAAACATGCAATCAGGGTGCATAGATAATTACTGGTGATTGGAATGCACAAGTTGGGGACAAAGAAGGACTGGTAGTCAGAAAACATGGCCTTGGTGCAATCCCAGAGATTGCATGACAAAATTTTGCAAGACCAGTGGCTTCTTTATTGCAAATACCTTTTTTCAGCAACACAAATGGTGATGTGGACTTTGCTGGTTGGAATACACAGGAAGCAAATTGACTACATCTGTGGCTAGAGATGATGGAAAAGCTCAATATCATTAGTTAGAACAAGGCCAGGGGCTGACTGTGGAACAGACGGTCAATGGCTTATATGCAAGTTCAAGCTGAAGCTGAAGAAAGTCAGAAAAAGTCCATGAGAACCAAAGTACAGCCTCAAGTATATCTCACCTAAATTTAGAAACCATCTCAAGAATAGATTTGACACATTGAACACTAATGACCGAAAACTAGATGAGTCGTGGAATGATATCAATGACATAATACATGAAGAAAGCAAGAGGTAATTAAATTGTCAGGAAAGGGAGAAAGCACCAAAATAGATGTCAGAAGAGACTCTGAAACTTGCTCTTAAATGTAGAGTACCTATAGCAAACAGAAGAAATGACGAAGTAAAAGAGCTGAACGGAAGATTTCAAAAGGCAGCTTGAGAAGACGAAGTATTGTAATAACGTCTGCAAAGACCTAGAGTTAGAAAACCAAAATGCAGAGGCAGGGCCAAGACTGAGGAGTAGTCAGAAGCTTCTGGTGCTCCCTCTTACAACAGAGACCTGAAAAAGCTAGTGAAGGGATTATATGTATGACAAGCTAGGAGCCCTGAACATCAAAGAAAAGTTAGGAAATTGGACTGAGTAGCAAAGAGAGGGAGAAACGGTTCAGAAGTGATGAGGAGTTGACAGAGCTGACTCAGCGGGAACCAGTGCCCCTCAGGCATGATCCCTTGGCACAACTGTGGTGGGGCTGGCAGTAGCGTTTGGGATACAGGTTCCTCAGGGAGAGACAGTGAGCCACACAGTCTACTCATGCCTCTGGAATCAGAGAAAGACCGGAGCTCTCAGCAAAAGATAAGTGCTTATGTCTAATTTACCATGCCTCCAGCCCCCAAGCCATCTTCAGCAGCTGTCAATTTTCCTGAGCCTGAGATAGGTCCTGCTGCATGCCCTGAGCTGTTCTCCTGGCCTTGGAGGAGGACTAAAGTAACAACTGAGGGAAAAGATAATCTGCTGGCTCCTCTAAGCTGGGAACTCAGGGCTGGATCATCTCCTGTCCAGGCACAAATGGTCCATGGAATTTGAATGCCTTTCACCCCTAGATGGACCTGGGTGGGCCCATTTCAGGAGCATAGGACCTTGTTGGCAGACTGCAAGGATGTATGTGCCTGAGACCTGACTGCAACAGTTTCAGCTGTGTGGTAGAGAGGTGGCTTTTTGACACTGCTCTGCTGATTAAACAGGATCCTCACCTGCCACATCAGGGGCCTAAGGACTGATGGCTCCAACATGTCACCTAGCCACCCATGACAGATGTCCAGGGATAAATGGTGCCTCCCAATCATTACAACCAAAAGCATTGGGAGCCCATGGTCTGCCTGCAGAACCCACCCACCTGTGTGCTCTAGGGAACTATGATGCACTTTCCTCACAGACACTTGGGGGATGATTGTCAGCTCCCTGCCTTTCTCAGAGTGTGACCACCTGCTGCAACCAGATATCTGTGCCTACACCAATCACCCCTGCCCCTCTAAGACTGCAGGACAGAGCTTGTACCACACACTTGGTGACCTGGATACCTGAGCTGAATCCATACAAGAAAAATTAATGGATTTCTAGGCTCATATACCTGGGAAGAGCCTGGAAAGAGATCTAGCCATCTGGTGACAGGACGTTAGAGTGTCAAAAGTACAAATAATCAAACTAGCTCACTCAAGCAGCCTACTTGGGCATATTAAAACAACAACAACAAAAAATCAAGCAGTGAGGATACAGTAAGCAAACATAAAATAAATTAATGTAGTGACTTATAGATGGTTTGGAGACAACAGTCAACAGCAACAAAGAAGCAGACTGTGATTGTTTCAACAAGCTCTCAAAACAAAAACTCAAGGAATCTTCTGGATGAAGGTGTCTTCCTGGAATTACCAGAGGTAGAATACAGAAGATTAATATACAGAACTCTTCAAAAGATCAAGAAGGAGATCAGGCAAAACACAGAACAAGCCAAGGAACACACAGATAAAGCAATTAAGGAAATGAAGAAAGTTATTCAAGAGAATAATGAAAAATTAAATAGGCTTCAAGAATCCATGGAGAGACAGCAATCAGAAATTCAGAAGATAAATAATAAAATTTCTAAATTAGACAATAGAAAGAGGAGAAGAATTGAAGAAACAGAATCCAGATTTAGTGAGAGTGAAGGAAAAAAAAAAAAAACACTTGGCACAGATATATTCAAAGAAAAATCTGACAAAAGAATTTTTTTAAAAAAGAAAAAACCCTAAGAATCATGTCAGACTCTATCAAGAGAAATAACCTATGAGTGACTGGAGTATCAGAATAGGGAGGAAGAACAGAAAATACAGAGGGAATTGTTGAAGATTTGTTGGCAGAAAACCTCCCTGATATTGTAAAAGATGAGAAGCTATCTATCCAAGATGCTCATCAAACCCCTCATAAGGTAATCCCAAAAGAAAGTCACCAAGACATATTATAATCAAACTTGCCAAAATCAAAGGTAAAAAGAGAATTTTAAGAGCAGCTAGGGATAAACGAAAAGTCACCTACAAAGGAGAGTCAATAAGAATAAGCTTTGACCCCTTGGTAGAAACCACACAGGCAAGAAGGTAATGGGATGACATATATAAAGCATTGAAGGAAAAAAAATTGCCAGCCAAAAATCACATATCCAGCAAAACTGTCTCTCAAATATGAAGGTGACATGAGGACATTTCCAGATAAACAGAAGTTTAGAGAATTTGCAAAAACTGAACCAAAACTACAAGAAATACTGAAGGGATTTCTCTGGTTAGAAAATCAATAACATCGGATATCAACCCAAGACTAGAACACAGGGCAGAGCAACAAGATATCAACCAAGATAGGAAAATCACAAAAATAAATCAACATTAAAAAAATGCTCGAAAGAGGGAAACAGTGATGTCATTACATAAGAGATGACAACATTAAATCTATAAATAGGAACTAAAAAAAATAGTCATACACTTTTTATATGGAGAGGAAGTCAAGGCAACATAAAGAAATAAAAGTTTGGTTTAAACTAAGAAAAATAGGGGTAAATATTAAGGTAACCATAAAGGATATAAACTATCCTACACGTCAAAATAAAATATAAGAAAAACATAAAGACTCAGCAAAAATAAAATCAACAACAATGAAAATAAGGAAAAGTCAATATATAAAGAAAAATTACTCAGCACAATAAATTAACTGGAAAAAAGAAACTGTCAACAACATACAAAAAAAGGCATCAAAATGACAGCACTAAACTCATACCTATTCATAATTACACTGAAAGTAAATGACTAAATTCACCAATAAAGACACAGTGGTAGAATGGGTAAAAAGAAAAAAAAAAAAAAAAATGATCCGTCTGTACGCTGCCTACAAGAGACACACCTCAGAATTAAAGACACAAATAAACAAAACTCAAAAGATGTAAAATATATATATATATCTAGCAAACAACAATCAAAAAAGAGCAGGAGTGACAATCTTAATTTCTGACAAAATAGACTTTAAAGTTAAATCCACCACAAAGAATAAGGAAGAACACTATATAGTGATTAAATGGACAATATACCAGGAGGATATAGCCATATTAAATAGTTACACACTCAATGAGGGGGCTTCAAGATCCATCAAAAAAATTCTAACAGCATTGAAAAGTGTGATAGGTCCACAATAATAGTAGATGTCAAGATACCACTTTCGGCGAAGGACAGAAGATACAGCAAGAAGCTCAATAATGATCTAAATGTCACAACCAACCAAATCGATCTCATAGACATATACAAAACACTCCACCCAACAGCAACCAAGTATACTTTCTTTTCCAATCCACAAGGAACATTCTCTAGAATAGACCACGTGTTACATCATGAAGGAAGTCTTAGCAGAATCCAAAACACTGAAATATTACAAAGCATCTTCTCTCATCATAAAGCCATAAAAGTAGAAATCAACAACAGAAAAAGGAGGGAAAAGAAATCAAACACTTGGAAACTGAACAATACCTTGCTCAAAACGACTGGGTTATAGAAGAAATTAAGGATGGGATAAAGAAATTCATAGAATCCAATGAGAATGAAAACACTTCCTATCAGAACCTTTGGGACACAGCTAAAGTAGTGTTCAGAAGTCAGTCTATAGCAATAAATGCACACATTCAAAAAGAAGAAAGGGCCAAAATCAAAGAATTATCCCTACGACTTGAACAAATAGAAAGAGAGCAACAAAAGAAACCCTCAGGCACCAGAAGAAAGCAAATAATAAAAACTAGAGCAGAAATAAATGAAACAGAGAACAGAAAAAAAGTTAACAAGATCCAAAGCTGGTTCTTTGAAAAAAAACTAACAAAATTAATAAACCATTAGCCAAACTGACACAGAAAAACAGGAGATGAAGCAAAAAACTCAAATAAGAAATGAGATAGGTGATATCACAACAGACCCAACTGAAATTAAAAGAATCATATCAGATTACTGTGAAAAATTGTACTCTAACAAATTTGAAAACCTAGAAGAAATGGATGAATTTCTAGAAACTACTTACCTAAACTAACACAAACAGAGGTAAAACAACTAAATAAACCCATAACAAAAGAAGATATTGAAAAGGTAATTAAAAAACTCCCAACAACAACAAAAAAAAAGCCCTGGCCCTGAAGGCTTCACCAGAGAATTCTACCAAACTTTTGGAGAAGCATTAACACCTCTAACACTAAAGGTATTTCAGAGCATAGAAAAGGATGGAATACTCCCAAACTCATTCGATGAAGCCAGCATTTCCCTGATACCAAAACCTGGTAAAGACACCACAAAAAAAGAAAATTATAAATCTATATCCCTCATGAACTTAGATGCAAAAATTCCTGCCCCATATGGTTCCCAAGGAGCACCTGGTGAATTCAAAGTGCCAAGCTTTTGGTTAGCAGCAGCAGCTCTTAACCATTGTGCCACCAGGGTTTCTGACAAAATTCTGGCCGATAGAATTCTACAACACATCAAAAAAATAATTCACCGTGACCAATTGGGATTCATACCAGGTATGCAGGGATGGTTCAACATTAGAAAAACAATCAATGTACTCCATCATATAAATGAAAGAAAAGACAAGAGCCACATGATTGTATCAATTGATACAGAAGAGCCTTTTGACAAAGTCCAACACACATTCATGATAAAAACTCTCAGCAAAATAGGAATAGAAGGAAAATTCCTCAACATAATAAAGGACATTAACACAAAGCCAACAGCCAACACCATCCTAAATGAAGAGAGTCTGAAAGAACTCCCCTTGACAACAGCAACAAGACAAAGATGACCTTTATCATCACTCATTCAATATTGTGCTGGAAGTCCTAGCCAGAGCAATTAGGCTAGCTAAAGAAATAAAGGGCATCCAAATTCGTAAGAAAGAAGTAAAATATCTCTATTTGCAGATGACATGATCTTATACACAGAAAACCTTAAGGAATCTTCAAGAAAACTACCGAAACTAATAGGAGAGAATGTCACCATGCAAGATAAACATACAAAAATCAGTTGGATTCCTTTACATCAACAAAGAGAAAGTCGAAGAGGAAATCACCAAATCAATACCATTTACAATAGCCCTCAAGAAGACAAAATATTTAGGAATAAATCTAACCAGAGACATAAAAGACCTATACAAAGAAAACTACAAGACACTACTGCAAGAAACCAAAAGAGACCTACATAAGTGGAATAACACACGTTGCTCATGGATAGGAACACTCAACATTGTAAAAAGGTCTATTCTACCCAAAGCAATATATAGATACAATGCACTCCCAATCCAAAGTCCAATGACACACTTTAATGAGAGGAAGACAAAAATCACCACTTCATATGGATGGGAAAGAGGCCTTGGATAAGTAAAGCATTACTGAAAAAGAAGAACAAAGTGGGAGGCTTCACACTACCTGATTTTAGAACATATTATACCGCCACAGTAGTCAAAACAGCCTGGTACTGGTACAACACTGCACCCGTAGACCAATGGAACAGAACTGAGAATTCAGACATAATTCCATCCACAGTTTGAACAGCGAATATTTGACAAAGGCCCAGAGTCTGTTAAATGGGGGAAAAGACAGTCTAACAAATGGTGCTGGCATACCTGGATATCCATCTGCAAAAAAATGAAATAAGACCCATACCTCACACCATGTACAAAACCTAACTCAAAATGGATCAAAGACCTAAATATAAAATCTAAAACGATAAAGATCATGGAAGAAAAAATAGGAACAACGTTAGGTGCCCTAATACATGACATAAACACTATACGAAACATTACTAACAATGCACAAACACCAGAGGAGAAACTAGATAACTGCGAGCTCCTAAAAATCAAACATTTATGCTCATTCAAAGACTTCATCAGAAGAGTAAAAAAATTACCTACAGACTGGGAAAAAAATGTTGGCTACGACAAATCCGATCAGCACCTGATCTCTAAAATCTACATGATACTGCAAAAACTCAACAACAAAAAGACAAATTACCCAATTAAAAATGGGCAAAGGATATGAACAGGCACTTCACCAAAGAAGATATTCAGGAGGCTAACGGATACATGAGGAAATGCTCACCATCAGTAGCCACTAGAGAAATGCAAATCAAACCTACAATGAGATTCCATCTCACCCCAACAAGGCTGGCATTAATCCAAAAAACACAAAATAGTAAATATTGGAGAGGTTGTGGAGAGACTGGAACACTTATCCACTGCTGGTGGGAATCTAAAATGGTACAACCACTTTCGAAACTGATTTGGCGGTTCCATAAAATGCTAGCAATAGAGCTACCATATGATCCAGCAATCCCACTCCTTGGAATATGTCCTAGAGAAATAAGAGCCTTCACACAAACAGAAATATGCACAGTCATACTCATTGCAGCACTGTTTACAATAGCAAAAAGACGGAAGCAACCAAAGTGCCCATCAAAGGAAGAATGAATAAATTAATTATGGTATATTCACACAATGGAATACTGTGCAACAATAAAGAACAACGATGAATCCATGAAGCATTTCATAACATGGAGGAATCTTGTAGGCATTATGCTGAGTGAAATTAGTCAGTTGCAAAAGGACAGATATTGCAAAGATCACTATTATGAGAACTCAAGAAATAGTTTAAACAGAGGAGAAAATATTCTTTGATGGCTACTAGAGTGGGGAGGGAGGGATAGTGGTATTCACTAATTAGACAGAGACAAGAACTGTTTTAGGTGAAGGGAAAGACAACACACAATACAGGAGAGGTCAGCACAACTGGACTAAACCAAAGCAAAGAATACAATTTAATGCTTTGAAGGCCAGAGTAGCGGGTGTTTGGGGGAGTCTGGGGACCATGGTTTCAGTGGACATATTGGTCAATTGGCATAACAAAAGGTATTAAGAAAACATTCTGCATCCCACTTTGGTGAGTGGCATCTGTGGTCTTAAACACTACCAAGAGGCCATCTAAGATGCATCAGTTGGTCACAACCCACCTGAAGCAAAGGAGAATGAAGAACAGCAAAGACAAGGTAATTATGAACCCAAGAGACAGAAAGGGCCACATAAAGCAGAGGCTACATCAGCCTGAGACTGGAAGAACTAAATGGTGCCTGGCTACAACCGATGACTGCCCTGACAGGGAACACAAGAGATAACCCTTGATGGAGCAGGAGAACAGTGGGATGAAGACCTCAAATTCTCGTAAAAAGACCAGACTTAATGGTCTGACTGAGACTAGAAGGACCCCAGAGGTCATGGTCTTCTGTTAGCCCAAGATAGGAAACACTCCCAAAACCAACTCTTCATAAAGAGATTGGGCTGGACTATAAGATAGGAAATGATACCGCTGAGGAGCAAGGTTCTTGGCTCAAGTAGACACATGAGACTATGTGGGCAGCTCCTGTCTGGAAGTGAGACGACAAGGCAGAGGGGGACAGAAGCTGGCTGAATGGACACCAGAAATACAGGGTGGAGAGGAGCGTGCTGTCTCATTAGGGGGTGAGCAACTAGAGTACATAGCAATGTATATAATAAGTTTTTGTAGGAGAGGCTGACTTGATTTGCAAACTTTCACTTAAAGCACACACACACACACACACAAAAAAAAAACCCAAAAGGTTAAAAATTACTTGGTATTTGTCAAGCTGAAAGAACTAATGAAAAATTTAATCCTTTAGTTGCAATATTGAAGGATTCTATGGGCAAAATACTGAATGGCACAGGAAGCATGAAAAGAAAATGGAAGGAATACACAGAGTCACTGTACTAAAATGAATTGGGCAGCATTCAGTTATTTCAGGAGGTAACATCTGATTAAGAACCAATGGTACTGAAGGAAGAAGTTCAAGCTGCACTGAAGACACTGGCAAAAACAAGGCTCCAGAAGTTGATGGCACTGGAAGTGTTCACTTGTTTATGACACCAAATTTGAAAGACAGCTATGCAGCCAACTGATTGGAAGAGATCCATATTTATGCCTATCCCAAAGAAAGGTGATCCAACCAGATGCGGAAATTATCAATCAATATCGTTAATATCACACACAAGTAAAATTTTGCTGAAGATCATTCAAAAGCAGCTACAGCAGTACATCAACATAGAGCTGCCAGAAATTCAAGCTGAACTCAGAAGAGGACATGGAATGAGGGATATCATTGCTGACGTCAGATGGATCCTGGCTGAAAGGAGAGAATACCAGAAGGATGTTTACATGTGTTTTACTGACTATACAAAGGCATTCGACTGTGTGGATCATAGCAAATTAAGGACAACACTGTGAGGAATGAGAATTCCAGAACACTTAATCGTGCTCATGAGAAACCTGTACATAGATCAGGAGGCAGTTGTTCAAACAGAACAAGGGGATACTGCATGGTTTAAATTCAGGGAAGGTGTGTGTCAGGGTTGTATTCTTTCACCACATTTATTTAGTCTGTACACTGAAAAAAAATTTTTTTTTTCTGGGTACACTGAGAAAAATAATCTGAGCAGCTGGACTATATGAAGAAGAAGGAGGCATCAGGATTGGAAGAAGATTGATTAACAACCTGCATCATGCAGATGACACAACCTTTCTTGCTGAAAGTGAAGAGGGCTTGAAGCACTTACTGATGAAGATCAAAGACTATAGCCTTCAGTATGGATTATGCCTGAATATAAAGAAAACAAAAATCCTCATAACTGCACCAATAAGCAGATTTATGATATATGGAGGAAAGATTGAAGTTAAGCATTTCATTTTAGTTGGATCCACAATAAACACCCATGGAAACAATAGTCAAGAAATCAAATGACAACATTGCATTGGGCAAATCTGCTGCAAAAGGACTCTTTAAAGTGTTAAAAAGCAAAGATTTCAGTTTAAGGACTAAGGCGTGCCTGACCCAAGCCATGGTGTTTTCAAGGGCTCCATATGCATGTGAAAGTTGGGCAATGAATAAGGAAGACTGAAGAAGAATTGATGCTTTTGAGTTGTGGTGTTGACGAGGAATATTGAATATACCATGAACTGCCAAAGGAAGGAACAAATCTGTCTTGGAAGAAGCATGAAGAAGTACAGCCAGGATGCTCCTTAGAAGTGAGGATGATAAGGCTTCATCTCACATATTTTGGGCAGGTTATCAAGAGGGACCAGTCCCTGGAGAAGGACATCATTCTTGGTAGAGCAGTACATCATCAAAAAAAGAGAAAGACCTCAATCAGAGGGACTGACACAGTGGTTGCAATCATGAACTCAAACATAGCAAGGATTGTGAGGATGGCACAGGACTGGACAGTCTTTTGTTCTGTTGTACATAGGGTCACCATAAGTCAGAACTGACTCAATGGCACCTAGCAACAATAACAAAAATTATTTTCCTATAGAATTTATCCTCTGGTCAAAACTCACATTTTAGGAAAAACCTAAAAATGTTACTTTTTTAGTAAATTTACTATTAGAGAGAAAAGAATAGGTTATTTCTGAGCAACAATATAGGAATACTAAGGATTTTATTGTTTATCTCTTAATATCTTTATAATATTTTACATACCTAATCTCATAATTAATTTCATTAAAGCTTTATAACAACTTCTGTGAGGTAACTGTTTTTCTTTTTTCTTTTAATTTCCATTTTAAAGATGAGGAAACTGAGGAACACAGAAGTTTATAACTTTCTGAAAGTCACATGGTTAGAAAGGGGGTATGGGAACTCTGAACTAAAGCCAGTGTTCTTTTCATGACATAGAAATTTTTACGAGTAAGTGACTGTTGGGGTAATGGTCTGCCTCTACACCTCCCATCCAGGCTGCTGAAGTAAAGGCCTTGGGCCCAGAACATTCTCTGGTAAGGAGGCTGGGAATTGGGTCACCTTCTCTCTCCCAGTTTCTTCTTGTCAGAGAAGTGTTCCACCTGTTCTGGAAAAACTGTAACTTTCTCTGTCTCTTGCACATACAGTACCTGGCCAACCCCACTTCCATATTTTTCCTGGCGGGGATTGAACAGGATCTCTTCTACTACAGCACAAAAGGTAGAATGTGCCAGATTGTAAGAGCTGGCCTTGAGGGGTCGACTGAAGGGAAGACAGGCTTTGCAAGGCCAAACACGAACACCCTCATGTGAGCTGCTAATTCACTACCATTTGGTGAGTCATGCTTATGTAAGTCCTTGGCTTGTAGCCACTATTGTTCACCACCACTCTAAAACCTCTGCCCTCCCACTGTGGGGCATGGAGATCTGCCTTGGTCCTATGACTGTCCAGGGTTCCATTTGTCTGTAAATCTCCCTAATAAACTCCTCTGCTGTCATCCTGGAGTTGCCCACCTCTTTCTTTGGTCTCTCAACACCCTCTATTTTTGGAAACAAGTCTCATGTTACTGACCCATACCTGAACAACTGGCAAGCCAGCCAGGAGTCCGAGGAAGTAGCTAGTGGGAGTGACGCCTCTACAAGGGAAATCTTTGGTTGGCCAGTGACCTCTATGCGGGGAAGTCTGGCCCATAGGATTTTCTGTGGGGAAAATTCTGGGTTGGCCAGAACATGAGAACTCCCTGAAAAAGCCAAGCTGAATGGGCCTGTTGTGGGCAGATGCGCACCTTCGTAAGTGTGGACAAGAAGATAGGAGTGCAGTAGTGGCAGTGGGATGGCTACTGCTCTGGGCTGTTTGACTGGTCACTGAAGCCCAGCTAGCTGCTGAAGTGCACATAACAGCTTTGCAGGAAGAGTTACAGTTAAAAAAAGATGTGCAACAGTCGTGTGTGGCCATGACTGATGTATTGAGCAGCCACATCCACAAACAGGATGAGCAACAAGAAACACTCACTTGCAAGTTTGTAAAGGGCTTCAAGGGCTAGGGGGAAAGTCACCCAGCCATTTCTCAAAGCTCTCCAACAACAGTACCAGAGATAGTTGGAGGGGCTAAGCAGGTCCCTGGTGCTGAGAACACCCTGTAATACCCAGCACAAAGAGCTAAAAGAGCAGAAGAAAAAAAAAGAGTAAAAAGCTCTTCAGCATAGCCTGTGTTGAGCAGACTTGAAAAAACCTTAGAGGTCCTCTCTGGAATTCTTTGATAACTGCCCCCACCGAGATAACCAAACAGCAACATAGTCACAAGCTGCAATAGTAAGGGGAAAACTGAAATAAGTGGGCTCGTCTCTATACTGCCAGGCAACTGAGCTGAACCCATGCTTGCACTTGGTATGGTGGCGTCATGGCTCCACAAACGACTGAGGGATGTGCCAATTTTGCCGATATCTTCTGACTCAGAAATAATTAAGACTGAGGATAAAGCCTAGGTCTCTCTGTCACCAGGGAGAGCCAAAGGTCTTATGTTACAATTAAAGTTCAATGAGGAAATAAAAAGAATTGTATGTCTTAGGTTTTTAGATATCATTGCACAGGTGACTGTGATCTTTATAACATCTGGCACAAAAAAGAGGATAACTTTTGAGTCTGAGGTCACCATCATTGAGACCCTTGACCAAGCCTGAGTATGGTTGAGTCCTATTGGGGCCTCAACGAACCTCTATTATAACTATTGATGATGCTGAGGTATTAATGTATACCTTTGTAAACTTTTGCCTTCAAGCCCTGATAGAAATTACTGCAGTTAGGGCCATTTTCATGGGGCAAATGGAAACTGTGACATGGGCTATAGCTAATAGCCGGGCCATTCAGTCTGGCCACTGACAACTCTCAGACTGACATATAAAGCAAGCCTCTATGGGGATGAGACATCTGGACAAAAAAAAAAAAAATCAGTTCAGCTCCTGATAAGCTTTGTTACTTGTGTGGATAGTTACCAGAAAGGCGCCTCTTCTGAGAGATGAAAACAACTGATGAGCAGACCACTCTTGCCAACTGACTGTAGAGACTAAAGCATCCTCGGCTCCAGAACAAACAGATGTGCAGCTGACCACCTCCTAGATTTAAGAGAGGACGGCCCATGGAGATTCACACACCATCCTAGACTGGGCCTACACTCATGGACTGCCACTGTCATCAGAAAATACCAAACAGCATAGAAAACATAACCTGCCTGCAAGACCCTGGCCAAAGCTAAAACTTGCCAGGGATAGATTCCTGAGCCAACAGGCTAAGGGGTTCTCAGCAGGTAAATCATATTGGGGCCTTTTATCCTATGCAGAGGCTTCCACTGGATCTTAAATTAATTCTTCACTCTCCATATCATCCCTAAATCATAGGGGCAATTGGGCACTTCAGTAGAAAGCCTTAAACAGCTGATGGGGGGTATAAGACAACCCAAACCTGAACTATACATCTCAGGCAAGCAGTCTGGGGTCTCAACGCAGCAGTTCCCTGCAAGGGCAATTCTCATTTGCACCATATGTTTGATCAAACTGTCTAGTCTACAAAATGTGTTTCTTTTGTATACAACTGTCCTGACAAAAGATCTGGGTTCCCACAGAGATCACCACCTCAAGATTTGGAAAGACAGCACGGGTGGCTAACTCAGGCAACCCTCATCTGAAGACCCAGGGGAGATAGGGGAGGCAAGGGGAGAATTATTAATGTTATCTCTTTTTCTTCCCAGATTATCTCACAGTGATGGACAGGCTTCTCATCCATGGGCCCCAATGATACAGGCTTTTGCTAGAGCTACCGATCAGGCCAACTGTTGTCTTTGTCAACATTTGAACCAAGATGATGAGTCATACTACATTGTTCCAGCTGATTGGTAAACAAGGAAGACACCTCATGGACCAGCTGGATGTGTAACCTGGCATACTGAGGAGATTATGCAGTAAAATAAATATGGTTCACTCCACTGCTTGTGGAAAATACGTTTTGAAATATGAAAGCTGCCTGTGAGGAATGCTCCAACTTTAGAAGGAAATTTCTCTCTGTGTGTTAAAAATGTAAACAGCACGTTACTGGATGGTAATACCTTGTTCAACTGTGCTGAGAAAGGGAACTTTTGTATTACTTGTACTGAAATGTGTACTGTTCGTATAATGTGCCATGTTGGGAGAAATATACTGTTTTTACATAAATGAATCAGGACATGTTATACATACATAAGATTGGACAAATACAGCCATTGGATCTACTCAGTTGGCTTGGATTAAGCCACAACTGGGGTGGCTGGTTGGGATCTCTCCTCCAAGCAGCCCTGATGAATCTGCTGGAAACAGTCCTACTAGTAGCCCTTATTAAATGCTGCCTGAAATGATACACAGTTATAGCATCCATTAGAGTTGTGCACCAAAACACAGACTTGCAGTTCAACGCCCAAAATGGATGATTGGCATACCAAGACTTGGTACTACTTTGCTTCTTTTTCTGGCACCCTGATGAGAGTTGGGGGGTGGACTGTGGGCGGATGGTCTGCCTTTATGTCTCCCATCCCAGCTGCCCAAGTAAAGGCCTTGGGCTAAGAACATTCTCTGATGAGGAGGCTGGGAATTGGGTTGCCGTCTCTCTCCCAGTTCCTTCTCCTTATCAGAGAAGCCTTCCCCCTGTTCTGGGCAAACAGAAACTTTCTCTGTCTCTTGCACATGTTTGGGTACCATATGGCACCTGGCCAATCTCACTTCTATATCTATTCCTGGCAGAGAGGGAATGGGATCTCTTTTACTATGGCACAAGAGGTGGAACGTGCCAGATTGTAAGAGCCTGCATTGAGGGGCAGAGTGTAGGAGAAACAGGCTTTGTGAAGTCGAACAGGAGCACCCTCATGTATTCTACTAATTCACTACTGTTTGCTGAGGATTGGCTCTAGAGGAAGCTCATTGTCATCAGTCTTCCCCAGTTGAGGAGCTTCTCAGAGCAGGGATGTGCTATTCTTCTGGCTCTTGTTTCTTGGTGGTATGAGGTCCTCATGTCTCTCTGCTTGCTTTTCTCTTTTATATCTCAAAATAAATTGGCTTAAAGTACAACCTAATCTTGTAGATTGAGTCCTGCCTTATTAACATAACTGTCTCTAATTCTGCCTCATTAACATCATAGAGGTAGGATTCACCACACAAAGGAAAATCACATCAGATTACAAAATGGTGGACAACCACACAATACTGGGAATCATGGTCTAGTTAAGTTGACATATTTTGGGGGGATACCAGCCAAATATTCTCCCTCTCACAGATATTTTTAACTCCACAGCCACCTGAGTGAATGTCTTAAACTACTGGTGGGGTATAAACACAGGATAGGGAATGGTTTCTCCAGCAGGTCCACAAGTTAACACTATACTGCCACAGTTTCCTTACACACATAAAGTAATAAAATATTCCTTCCTGAGGACATAGTAGCCCGGAAACATGGGTGGCATAGTGGTTAAGAGCTATGTTTTCTAACCAAAAGGTCAGCAGTTCAAATCCACCAGGTGCTCCTTTGTTCCCTGCCTCCCCAGGACATAGAGCCTTTTTCCTTCAGGAATATGTATAGAACTGCCCAGAAGGAAATAGAAGTTAGAAAAGAAAGAGGATACATAACAAATGAAACAATAGACCTAAAAGTAAACAAATTCATTTTAAAATTATATCCTGGTCCAGTTAATATTTACCATTTATAACTTTGCACTCTGTCACTGGAACAACTTCAAACCCCCAAAAGCCACAATATAAGAAGCCAACTCGAGTGTTTCTCCACTGCGAAGGCTACTGCTATCCTTTCACTACTCCTGAAGACTCACAGAGAGCAAGATGGAGAAGCTTCTTCTGGGTGTGCTGTTCCCCACCATTCTGTCAGGAGCTGTGACACATTCAGGTAGGTATTAAGCCTGCTTGGGAAGAACTTATCTCCAAGTTCCAGAGGAACTAGAGTACAACCACATTTTGTTATTGTTGCTGCAGCTGTTACTTTGGGGAAGGTGAGAATGAATGATAGTGTATAAGTTGTCTGTTGCTGCATCACGTTACCCCAAAGCTTAAAATTATAAACATTTATTATCTCATGCTTTCTGTGGATCAGGAATCAGAGAGTGGTTTACCTGGGTAACTCTGGCTTAAGGTCTCTCATGAGGTTGAAGTCAAACAACCAGGAGTGCAGTGTTATCAGAACACTCGATTGACTAAGGACCTACTTCTAAGCTCTTTTATGTAGCGGCCTATGGTGGGAGGGGAGTGGTGGGTGGGCAGGTAGAGTGTGTGCCCTGGGCACTGATGGAGGCAGGGTGCCAATGAGCAGTTTCTATTGGCCATCACAGTTTCTACTGCTAGTTGTTAGAGATCTTTCAGCAATTTAACACTAATTGCCCTAGACGCTATTTTCCATAGATAGGACCCTGCTGGTATGTGCTTGCTGGCAGGATTCAGATTTTCGCTGGTTGTTGAATTGAGGGTCTCAGTTCTCCAGAGGCCTCCCATAGTTCCTTGACACATGGGCCTTTCCATAGGGCAGTCCACAACATGGAAGCTAGTTTCCTCCACAGTTCGTGATCCAACATAGAGAAAACACCCAACACAGAAGTCATGGTCTTTTTATAACCTAACCTTGGAAGTGACATAACACTTCTTTCATATTCTATTCATTAAAAGAGTCAGTCCACACCTAAAGGAAGAGAAAGTAGTTTGGGATATATTTTTAAAACCAACACAGATGGTGATGAGTAAGTATGTACTTGGCATAAAGAAGCCTCATGGATGGACAAAGCATAGCTGGCTTTGCTTGCTATATGGAAACGCTATTACTTCTCATCTGAGAGAAGAAGAGGGATATGGGGCTCTTGTTAGAAAAACAGAAGTTATTACAGGGGCTGGGATGTTCAGTCTGATGCTTCTCAAGGCGTTTGGGCCACGTGAAAGAAAATATGAACTATTAGAAGGAGCTTGGACTGAAATTTAGAGAACCAGTTTTTCCCAAACTAATTGAATTAGCTTTGTGAAATTGCAGAACTTCTCTGAACCTCAGTTTCCTCATTTTCAAAATGGGGAAAAAGGCAACATCTATCTTGTAAAGAGTTGTTAGGGAGATTGGGTAAACCAATTAAAAGAGAAATGTACTTGTGGTGTGTAAAATATTATGAGCCCATTTTTATTATCAGTGAAAAAAAAAAGCTTAAGTGTTTTGGTAATCCACCAGCCTCCCTCTCCCATTTTTTTCTATTACTGCAACTAAGGGGTACCTCATCTTCTCAAGGTTGCGATACTCATTTCTCTATCATATCACTATTAGTAATAAGTTATTCAAAACCTCACTCTCTGGCTAAATGGGCTATTTTGCTCCAGGTTCATATACTGACAAGATTACAAATTAAAAACAAGGAAATAATTTGATCACAGGGTAAAATTCATGGCTTACTTTTCCATCTTCCTAATTCATGTTGTACTGGCTGAAGCTCTCCGTCTCTAGCTATTGAAGACTCTAATCTGTTCGTAGTTCCCTCTCCCTAGGTGTTCTGTTCCCATTCTTTGTCCAGGGTGAGCATTTCTTGAAAAACCCTGGTATCTAAGGAAATAGGAATTCATACTATTTTTCCATTTCCTACTATTAAGCAAAGCTATCTCAATTCAAGACTTCATAGTGCTTCTGTACTATGCCTTCCTTGATTCAATTAGTCATAGTTCTCTAATTTATTTTACAGACCTTTAGTTTTTGTTAAATTTGCCTTCCTATCTTATGATGATTAAGACCTCCTGTTCTCTTGTGGGTCTTATGAGGAAATAAGTCAGTGGTAAGTAATTCCATTATCCTGATGTTGTTGCCATGGGGAGACAAACAGTTGGGGGGTTGTCCCTGAACTGGCACACCAGAGGGGCAAAAAGGGAGCAGGAAGGAAAGTGAAGGCACTATAAAGTTCTGTGCCATGTGGTTTGCACACTACTCTATGTATTAGACTGCACTAACCACAAGGGTTGGTAGTAGTCCAGGATAGCCTAGCCATGGTTCTAGAAGAGCCATTTTATTTACACGTAATTTCAACCACTAGTGTCCTATAGGAAAAATCCCAGAATCTGACCAGTGGGGAGGGGGAGATATGAGGTGCTACATGCTTTATTCATTACACTCAACAAGTGAACCATGTTTCATTTTCTATACCTGGCGTTTGCTGTTCTACTGGGATGAAACCTGCTAGGAAGATAGGCAGGGTTGATGTCTTAGCTTGTACTGCTGTAACAAAAGTGGATGCCTTTAAATAATAAAATTTTGTTTTCTCAAAGTTCTGAGGCTAAAAGTCCAAATCAGGATCTTGGCCATGTCAATTCTGTTCTTGTTGGTAGCCCAGGCATTTCTTGGTTGCATCTGTCTTCCCCAGGACGTGCTTGCTTCTGTATCCAATCTGCTCTGTTTATAAGTCAGCAGTGACTAAGTTTAGGACACACCCTACATTGATATGAGCTCATTAACATGACAAAGAGAACCCTATTCCCAAATAGTGCTGCATCCACAGGTATAGGGGTTAGAATTCCAATGCATATTTTGGGGGGACATGACCATTGATATAAAGTAATAATAATAAAGTTACTGTTGAGTTGATTCGGATTTCGGCGACCTCTTGTGTTTCAAAGTAGAACCGTGCTCCACTGGGTTTTCATGGCTGTGGCCTTTCAGAAGCTCAGTGCGTAACCATTTGTCCCACCTAGGGATTCCAACAATTGATATAAGACATTTTCAATTCCTCTTTTCTATAGGACAGCTATACCAAACCCTGCCTTTTAACACTAACAGTTTACTTATACAGTAACTAAGGTAATGTACTTAAAGAAAATTTGTAGACTCCAGTGTGCTTTATATATTCTCTGTCAGGAGGCAGCATATGTTTCACAGTGAGAGCAAAGCAAGCAAGAGAGTTGACCAAATTTTTGTTACATTGTCTCCTCCACAGATCTGAGAGGAAAGGCGTTTATCTTCCCTCAAGAATCAGACACAGCCTATGTATCCCTGATCCCAAGGGTGAAGAGGCCACTGCAGAACTTCACATTGTGCCTGAAGGCCTTCACAGACCTCACCCGTCCTTACAGCCTCTTCTCCTACAGCACTCAGTCACAGGCAAATGAGCTTCTTCTTTTTGTGAACAAAATGGGAGAGTACATTCTGTACATTGGGAATGTTGGAGCCACTTTCAAGGCCCCAGAGTCACCTTATGCTCCAATCCGTGTCTGTGCCACCTGGGAGTCTGCCTCTGGAATTGCCGAACTCTGGGTGAATGGGAAACCACTGGGGAGGAAGGGTCTGAAGAAGGGGTACTCTGTGGGGGCAGAGGCAAAGATTATCTTGGGACAAGAGCAGGATTCCTTTGGGGGGAAATTTGATGCAAAACAATCTTTGGTTGGGGAGATATGGGATGTGTCTTTGTGGGACCGCGTGCTCTCCCTAAAGGAGGTGGGTGCCTCGCGTTACAATGGCAATGTACTAAATTGGCAGGCCCTGCATTATGAAGCCTCTGGATATGTGGTGATTAAGCCCAAGGTGTGGGTTTGAGCCTTGCTCTCTTCAGACATGATTTGTGTTTAGTGATAATCAAAAATATCATTTGGAATTAAATGCATTGATTTTATTAATTTCGCCTCTGTTAAGATGATGTAAATTACGTAAAGAAAACAAGGGATAGGTAGGCCCTCAACATACATGCTTTATTGTATTGTTGCAAAAATCACTTCAGGTGAATTGCACCATAATTCTCTGTAGCACCAAACTATATGTACTCAAGGAAACACACTCCTTTCAGCATTGGGTTCCAATCTTACAGTGACCTACGCAGCTGTGAGGAGGTCCTATGGGGGTTCTGTATACTCAAACTCAGCAATCTATAAAGATGACATGGCATCCGAAGGGAAGGGACTTTTAAGAATGGGCTACTATAGTGAGCAGGATCCCCAAAGAGATTCTCGAAATTAGCACTTCTCAGAAGCAGGGTTGTGAGAGTGTTTCCTTTGCACTTTACCCAGAAAGGACTCAGGAACCCCAGATAAGGCAAAAATAAACTTCCCTGGAAGCCCTTCTTCACACAGGCAATGTCTATAAAAACATGTATTTCCTTCTCGGTCCTTCCAACATCAGGGATTCCTATGTCCGTTATTTGACATGCACTTCCGACGCATCTTCAGTGGGGGACATTTGGACTGTTCTTAGTGGAGAGTAGAGTGATGGGTGGGAGATACAGATTGATCTCTTCTTACAACAACTCTTACGGACAGAAAGACTTCTGGCAAGTTTTGCCTACTTTTTTTTCCAGACCAAATCCTAAAGTTTTTAAACTTTCTTACAAATCAAGATAACCTTCCCTTTAAGAAAACAATAAAATTAGGAGAACTAGAAGATTCCCAGACTCTTCTTGTCTAGAAAAATGTTTAAACCTGGAGTTTAAAATAGGCACCCAACTGTTCATAGAAAATGAGCTCATCAATGTAATGATGAAGAATCAGAGAAGAATAAGGTATCAAGTAAAATTCTACATAGAAAGAAATAAATATCATTGGACTAATTTCTAGATATGAGATAGCAAGGTTAGTAAGGATGTGGGATTAATACATTTATTTTCAAAAAGACCTTCAGATATCCCTATGCTTGTGAATACAGTATAGCCGATGTGCTACCCCACAGAAAGCACAGATAACTACAACAAAATTCAGCTGCTGGATGTGACCATGTTCCTTACTAACCATGTGAATATATGGGTGGTCAAGACTCACCGAGGGCACAGTTCTAATGTGATCCTCAACAAAATTGAAAAGAACAGCATTTCATAGATCTCCAAGATAGGTGAGAATCTTGAAAGCTGATAACATTTCTTTTGGAATGTTAAGGGTCCGTTACTCTTGTCACTGCCCGAAAGAGAACGTATGATAAGTGAGGAAGGTAGTTTCAACTGTGTTTTCAACACATCTCGTGTATCCACCGTGCTTTCTTTGAAGTTTTAGAGCTCAGAATCTATCTGACATTTAGGTTGCTCTTTCAACCTATCACTTCAAATAAATGTTATGCAGCCTAGTTTTCTGTCATCAACAAACCGATAATAATCAGCCCCCTTGCTTATGATTCTCTACCAGCTGTCCATCTTGTGAGCTGCATCTGTCCATTTCCCTGGTGGTAACCTATGAGATTATTAGAAGATACAGGAGCATGATTTTTTTTTTTTTAAGAGTCAAGGTAGGGAAACTCTGTTTAATGCAACTTCACCACCAAATTTTGCAACTTTCTCTGTACAAAGTAGAAATGACATGATATGATCAAATTTTTAAGCATATAGAAACTGTTCAAGGTACTGAAGATCCTAAGTGAGAGTTTTTTTTTGCCAAAACATGGTGAAGGGCATCCCTTACCTCCTTGTTCCTCAGAGTGTATACAACAGGGTTAAGGATTGGAGTAAAAACTGTGTAAGTCACTGATATCAGTTGATCCTGATCTTTTGTGTCTTCTGATTTGGGCTTGAGGTAGGCAATGGAGGCACAGCCATAATGGATAATGACCACGATGAGGTGGGAGACACAAGTTGCAAAAGCCTTCTTCCGACCCTCGGCAGAGGCAATCTTGAGGATAGCAGAGATGATGAGGATGTATGAAACAAAGACCAAACCCATGGGCACCACGATAACCAATGAACTGACAATAAAATTAATGATGTCATGTATAGTGGTGTCATCACAGGAGAGTTTCATTACTGGGCGGATGTCACAGAAATAATGGGCCACCTCTCTGTCACAAAAGTGCAGTCTGAACACAGAAGAAATCTGAATTATGGCCACAAGCAGCCCAATGCTACAGGCACCCCATACCAGCTGGGCACACACACTCTTATTCATGATGACTGTGTACCTCAAGGGGTTACAAATGGCTACATACCTGTCATACCCCATTGCTGTGAGCAGAAAGCAGTTGTTGATGGCCAAAGTTATAAAAAAGAACATCTGGGTGGCACAGCCAGCCAAGGAGATGGGTTGACTTAGGTCAATGAGGCCGTAGAGCATTCGTGGTACAATGACCAGTGTGTATATGGTCTCTGAAATAGATAGCATACTAAGGAAGAAGTACATGGGGGTGTGAAGGTGACGAGCAATGGTGATGATCATCACAATGATAACATTGCCAGCCAGAGTTAAAAGGTACAAAGCAAAAAATACCACAAAGAGAGTGACCTTGTGCTCATGGAAGCTGGAGAAACCCTGGAAAACAAAATCACTCACCAATGTGTAGTTCTCCCTTTCCATTGAGTAAATCCCAGATCTGAAAGATGGAAACCTAGGCTGGTCAGTCAGAACACTTTAGCAGTCAGTGCTCTACACGGAAGAACCCTAGGAGAAAGAGATAATAAGGATTCTGCTGCTAGATAGATGCCAGATTAATTAGGACAACTGTTCACCCATAGGTAAAAGAAAAATACAAACAGAAAATGATTTCAAGTATGGATATTTATGTATAAGGCTATGAAAGAATAAGTAGGGATGGGTTAGAATGGAAAGAAGGATGCCTGGGGCAAGTTAAGAATAGGCTTCCTGGTGAGTTAAAACAGATGCGTTAGGGAAAAATTGAGGCTAAAGAAGTGGGGAATGCATACTTAAATTTCAAAGGTATCTTATAGTCCCAGATTTTGTTTACCTAAACTTTCGTGGTGTAGTGGTTAAGTGCTACAGCCATTAACCAAAAGGTCGGCAGTTCGAATCCACCAGGCACTCCTTGGAAACCCTATGGGGCAGTTCTACTCTGACCTATAGAGTCACTATGAATCAGGATCAACTTGACGGCAGTTTTTTTTTTTTTTTTTTAACCATAATTTCAATCATCTTAAAAATCCTTCTTTCTGGGTTGTCAAAGAAGACAATGCTTCTGCACCAACCAGATATAAGTGTTTGCCTTCTCTGTGTTCCACTTGTCTGCATCTTTCATGGAGCCTTTTTCACAAATCTTTAACAGCTGCAAATCTGACTATCCTCTGTACCACCATGACCTGCTTTTAAAAACAAAGCTAAAGAGCAACAATAAAAACAAAGCATAGTCCTCCTTTCTTCAGTACTTGACTTCTCTCCTCCTCAGGAAATCTTTTAAGGACTAAATAACCGTTGCTGTTGAGTCAGTTCTGACTCATAGCGACCCTATAGGGCCAAGTAGAACTGCCCCATAGGGTTTCCAAGGAGCGGCTGGTGGATTCGAACTGCCAACCTTTTGGTTAACAGCCAAGCTCTTAACTACCATGCCAACAGGGCTCCAAGGACTAAATATAACCTATCAGTCCAACCCCCTATAGAGTAGTTCAAGTACTAAGTATTGTTCAGTAACTTGGTCCCTTAAATTATGTGTATTTCTACGCATTTTCTAGCTTGTTCTTAGACGTAAATCTGCACAGGTAGTTTACCTCACTACTAGACTCTGAACTCTCTTTTCTACTTTCTTCAGAATTTCAGAATTCTAAACTGGGTGTCTTTGGGGAAACCAGTTTGTACATCTCTGCTTCTATTCCCTGTCTGAGGAGTTATTGGGATCAGAAAGCTCTGAACGTCAGAAAGAGATTGATAATAATAACAATAATAATCCCTTATACCAACAAAGCACCTATTAGTTGTAACATATTTAATATCCTCAGAACCTCATATAGTAAGCAATTATTATCCTTATCTTACAGAAGGGAGATCTAAAGCTTATAGGTTAAGTGGTTTGCCCAAAGTAATAGGTCATAGAGTCAATATTTTAATTCTAAGACAAGTGTTATTTGTCCTAAATAACAACAGCCAGAGAAGCAGCATGATCACCAGTTGAGAAACAAAATATATTTTTTGGTTTTTATTTAAAATAACCAATGCCTTTTCCTCAATTTGGAAACGAGTTTATGTTGAGAAAACAAATTCCAACTGAATTTTTTTTTAAGATCTGATAAATAGAGGAGACTCTTAGCATATCAGTGACAACCCATGTGCATTACCTTTGGCTCAATATTTCCACTTCCAATAATTTTATTTTAAGGAAATGATCAGAGACATGTACTAAATATGTATGTATAGATATATATACATATGAATATACCTAATATACATGTACATATGTTGTTGTGGTTAGATGCCAAGAAGTTGGCTCCAACTCATAGCAACCCTATGTACAACAGGATGAAACACTGCCCAGTCCTATGCTATACTCACCATCGTTGCTATGTTTGAGCCCATTGTTGAAGCCATTATGTCAATCCTCTTATCATGGAGGGTCTTCTCTTTTTTGTATATATATGTTTTTGTGGTGTTACTTATAATAGTGATGCCTGGAAACAATGTAAATGAATAATGGAATGACTAATTAAGTTATGATGTATCTATCTTACAGGAACTATGGAGCCATTACAAATTAGAAAGTGCTTAATGATGTAGAAGAATACTGTAGAGAGATAATTTTCCTTGGAGATGTGGGGATATATTAGTGTCCTTCACTGTTTTCTTTAGCTAAGATTTATTACGCATAGTAAACAAGATAAACTCCAGTCTTGTGTAAGTGGGAAATTAATCCTACCTACACTAAGAAGGATGGAAAAAAATAATAGTCTAAAAAAAAAAAAATAGTCTAGGCTATTTTTATAGGAAATAATGAATTGAGCTTGTGCAACCCTGCAATCCTATCTTTTTTCTCATTTCTCAGGAAAATTATGACCCATCAGCACAACAAAGACCTGTTGAGAGTGATAACGCGTGTAAAGTAGAACCACGGTAGCTAAAAACAAAACGGCTGCCACCTTTTGTGGAATCCATGTTAAAAGGAAAATCAACACTTTATACAACTTTTTTTTTTTCTCTCTACTCTAGACCATTTGGCAAAAATACCTCTCCCCTCCCCCTTAGAAAAATTAAAAATTTCTTCTAAAGGAATAATTTTCTGACTAATCCTGACAATTAATGCTGGGTAAGGGGTTAAAAAAAAAAAAATTTTTTTTAAGGGGTTAATCTAGTTCATTTTATTATTCAGATTTCTCCAATTCATAGCAGACCGGGAAAACTCAAGTATTTGGTTGTGTTAAGTCCTTTGGATACTACTGAATCATAGAACCTTAGAGTTGGGAGGTAATTTAAAAGCACAGCATTTCTCAGAAATAGTCCTCCAAATTTTGCTTCAGTGCTTTTAATCACTGAAAATTTGTAGCATCCATCTTTTTTTTAAGGTACTGAGTTTACTTAAAAATAAAACTAGAATTTTTAAATTATAAACTAATATGCACTCACGGGGAAAAAATCTGTAGCAAAGGGTATAAATGGAAACGTTAGTTATCTTTACCTCTATTTTGTGTTCTCTTGTCCAAATAATTAATTTTTTTATTTAATTTCCAGAAGTTTTCTATGTACAATCACACATATTTTATATCTTTTCCAATTTTACTCAAATAGAATAGATGTCACATACTAATCCACAACTAGTTTTTTTGTTTTTTCATTTAATATTCTATCTGGAACACTTTCCATAATAGTGCGATAGAGCTATCCCACTCTTTTCAATTCCAACAGAGCATAGTATTCCATTATATAAGTGTACTACCATCCCTTCCTGTTTTGAATGGCTTTAGTTCGTAGATAATGCTACTTTCATTATCTATCTTCCTGGAACTCACCAACCTCCACGTTATTCCACCTTCTATTTCCTCTTCAACATGATAGTATTTCAGATATTCAACGATCATTATCATGTCTCTGCTAAATTTCATGCCCTTGAATTCATTACCACAGCAAGACGAGCATGAAGAAATATGATATTAATGGACATGAAAAGAAATACAACCAACCAAATATTAAAACCATAGATGGAGAATAGTAGGATTTTGGAAATGCACATGACATTTCATTTTCTTTTACTTCTGCTAACAGCCACTCACTTCTTCTGACTTTGGCAGTAGGAAGAAGAAGGAGGCACTTCCTAGATAGTGAGCATTCAAGGGGCTGAATCTATTTGGCGAAAGCAGGTAGAAAAACCTTACTTCAAGGAGGCATTTATAACAGAAATCAAAACCCCCAAAGTGAGAAGAATCCAGCCCTCTCCGATATCAGAGAGAGAACTTCAGATGATTGTTATATTTCTTGAGTCTGGGGGCACGGTTCTTTTGGCCCAGGAAATGGCCCAGGAAAAAAATGCAGCCTCTTAAACTCCAGATTTCAGGAGCTTTGGATATTTATTTTCTCCAAAGAAGAGCCAATTCCTCTGCCACAAATCTCCAGAGACCTTCCCTTTGAGAATCACAAAGCGGTAAGGGATATAGAACCTGAGAGCTGGTCTCAAGGGCTTCATTAGGAACTTGGGTAACAGATGAAGGAGAAATGCTTTAATTTATCTACTGACTGTTGGGTGTTTCAGAAACTAACACTGCATTGAATTTTATTCTAGTAAACCACATGAATACTGGATAAACACATAAAGGGAAGATCCTAAATATCAGGACAAACAGAGGTTTATAGGGGCCAGGGAGTCTCCTGTCCAGTTCAGCCTATATTAATCTTCCTTAAGTCTCACTGAGTATTCATCTCTTCCTAACTTTCCCATCTGGGAAATGTATCTCCCATGCTTAGAGAGGGCAGAAGACACTGTCAAACCCCTTCATTATGCTCCCCTTGATTCCTTCTCCTACCTTTCTGGATCAGAATGAACAGCAGTAGATGTCTATTCCGTTATGTTTAGTTTCTGGCTTTGCACAGCCCCCTCCATCAAGACTGTCTCTGTATCTATGGGAGATATTCGAGGAGTCATTTTAGCTCTACCCTGTAAATTGCTGTAAGAATCTTCAACCCAGCCTAAGATTTTTCTTTCTGAAAGAATCCTATGTTCTTTCTGATTACAAAAGGAATATAGGTTTAATAAAGAAACCAAAGAAAAGAAAAAATAAGGTAAAGTAAATCACCTATAATCCCCAACTGAGAACAACATTATTAACATTTCGGTGAATGATATTCTAACCTTGTCTATGCATTCGTATGTGTGTATGTATGCTTACACAACGTACATTAAGTTTTTGCACCTGGAAGGCAGGCCAAAAGAGATTCTCTCTTTTTCAGCCAAGTGAGTGGGGTGAGGGATGTCTGTGGATTAGAATTTGGTAGCACAAGTAATTTCAGCTTCCTTTTTCATTTATTTACTTCACTATTATATTGTATTTCCAGTTAAATTTATGGATAAATATTCTTGTGGTTAGAATAGTAGCAGGAGGATTAGAAAGTCCTATCTTTCTCATATTTTACATATTCTCAGGAGGCTGGCAAGACATAAGTCATAAAACGAAATATTCTATGTTACTAATTACTATAGAAATTAATTAAAGAGTATGTCTTTGGGCACTTCTTTTTTTTTTTAATACCAACGCAAGAATAAGATTGATGGTTCCCATGAAGACTAGAAAATGAAAAATTAAACATAAAGAGTACTCCAGCTTGTCTTTGGTGCTCTTCAAGAGACAGAGGGTTTTTATTTATTTTTTTATTTTAGAAATAACTGGAAATGGAAGGGAAGAAATGGAAAGAAAGAGGATTTTTTATGAGGTTGAAGTATCTTGTTGGAAGTAATTAGTGAGTTAATTACTCATTCATTTTTCCAATAAACATTTATTCAAGATCTAAGCATGCCCTGAACTGTGCTAAGCACCAGTTAAAGAGCAGTGAATGAAACAAATAGCCGTTGACTTCAATAAGTATGAGATGAGGAGGCAAACCAAAAACAGCTGCAATTTTCATATATTGTGATACATGCTATGATAGATTAAGAATGGAATATAAGAATGATAAGTAACCATCTGACATGCATTTTATATGCTAATTGCTTATATCTACCAGGAAGTAAAAGCCAGATGCAGATGACTAGTCTGGTGTACTTACCATTAAAAAAATAAATTAGCTTTCTGAGTAATCTCGTGAATTTTATTAATATCTCAGAGACTGGTCAGCTCTAGAGAGTTTATCATCGAAATTTGGGACCCCGAGGGCTGGGACACAGACTCTGCATCATGGTGGCTGAACCAAGATTTTTCTAATTTATAGATTCATTGGGCTGTTCTTGGTTCTTTCCAACTTGATAACTCTGAAGCATTTGGCACAGTTAACCATTCTCCATCTTGAAACTCTCTTCAGACTTTATTTTGTGACACTTCTGTCTCAGGAGTTTCTACTCAAGAGGAGCTTACCAGGTGAATCCATGCAGCATAGAGTGTGCATTTTTCAGTCTCTTCTACATTCAATTAATGAGTGATTCAGTCAATTCGAGGTTGAGAGAACTTCTATGTCACTGTTACCATTTCAGACAATGATTAAACTAAACATCTAGATTAACCATCTATTCACTCCATCATGTCATTCTGATTTAATTAGCCATCTAGCACTTGTTACTATCTGGTTTTTGTTCATTTATTTTGTTCATTTCTTTATTGTCTTTCTTCCCATGTGGGATTGTGTAGTCCTTAAGGACACCTTGCGGGGACTTAATAAATATTTGCTGAATGAATAGATTTAAAAAGTTGTTTCAAATCTGGTCTCTCACCCCTTCCTCAGTCATAAATTTTTAGCTAAAAATAAAACAAAAAGCCTCATGATTTAGCTCTGGATTTGCACTTATTAGGTATGCAATGTCACACAAACCGTGCTCTGGGGTTCAGGTTTCACAGTTCTTAAAATGAAGGAATTTAAATTGATTATCTTTAAGGTACTTTTTTATTTTAAAATTGTATTTTATATTTCTCTACTTTGGGACTTAAGATGAAGCCTGATCAGGAAGCTGAAAACACCATCTTTCTGTCCAGCCACTTCTAACATACATTTCATGGTTATCGTCAGTTCTAGCATCCTCCCTGCACTCTGATTTCAACTCTTTTCTTTCCTCAGCTTCCACTTTCAAATCTCTCACTACCTCCTGCTGACTTTTCTTTTCACATTTGTCAGCTTTGAGACAGCATCACAAAAGATGAAGTTACTGTACATCCTGAACTGTTAAACTAGCTGGCCAGGTTAGGGAATGGAAGATTTCATCAACCAGGCAGCAGGAGTCATCACTGCTCTTTGGGGAACACCACAGTGCCATGTTGTCCAAGTAACCGAGCTCTTATCTCCCTGAACTCCTACAATCTTAAGTGTCAGAAAATGCGTAGAGGTTATACCTGCAGAGCACCTTAGAGCTCATAGCCCAAAATTTCCATTTCATAAGCACCACTCTTTTGAGAGGATTATCAACTTGTAAGGTATAAACACAAAATCATTTATTTATTTATTTTCAGTAGTTCCTACTACTGTGCTCACATTCTTGTTGGGTGGCTCTCTAAATGACATCTTAGACTATAACCTTCACGTTACTAAAAGAGCCTCATATGGGTTGTCAAACACGATTCTAATTCTTTTTCTTCAAAATTTGATTTTTTATTCTAATCAAAATTGTCTCCAGTATCAACATCCCCTGCACCTCATCTGTCCTCAAGCATAGGATAGGTTTTAGCTCCAATGGCTTGATATGAGCTAAGGGCTGGGTGAGAATGGGCACACCACCCACATCCCTTTCTCATCCCCACATTAGTCTGTCTTTCCTTTTTGGGGAGGAGAGAAGGGAGAACAGAGAAGGAAAAGCAACTGTCCACGGTGTGTTAGCTGCCAGCTCCTTGATTTGTTGTAACTGCTACTCCTGTATATGAACACCATCTCATAAGCAGAGGTAATGTTGTAGTAATGTCCTCTTTTCATTAGCTGTCACCATTTGTCTAGCATCAACTGATTGTTGTTCCACTTGTCAGTCATTCCAATGTAGACACTCTCATGCGAGTACTTTTGTGGGTTCTTCAGAGGAACCTAGGTCCTGATCATCTGCACAGCTCTAAGGATGGTTTATCCATCTAAGGCTTAATCTATTTTTGAATACCTCAACCCTCACTGCAGGCAATCTGCTCTACAGACTCTTATTACAGTGCCCATCAGGTAGGTATAAGCAAGATGGGACAGCGAGCCCTGGTGATACAACCATTAAGTGCGTGGCTGCTAACCAAAAGGTTGGTGTTTGAACCCACCCAGTGGCTCCAAGGGAGAAAGACCCGGTGATCTCCTTCAGTAAAAATTACAGCCTATAAAACCCTATGAGGCAGTTCTACTGTGTCACATGGGGTCTCTTTGAGTCAAAAATTAACTCAATGGCACCCAGCAGTAACAACAATCCGTGGGATACTCACTTAGTCTTGCCACAAGAAATGAAGACATTATATGCTAAGTCCCAGAACCCCCTTTCTCAGCTGTATCACCTCGTACCTGCCTCTTCCTACAAGCTCTAGCAGCATTACATGGTGTGCCAATATAATACCTCACAAACTTTAAGGCAAAATACGATCATTAAGTTCTCATCTTAGTGGAGTGGAAAGCATGGTCCAATCAAACGCTGTGGAAAAAGCTTTGGGAATCCAAGTTGAAAGCCCTTCTTCCCCATATTTAAGAGCTTGTCTAACAGCACCTACTTTATAGGATTCTTGTGAGGATTAAATAGAATGATACACAGTGCTTGATACAGAGTAAGTGCTAAATAAATGTTAACAATTATTATTGTTGCGGTTATTATTTTTATTGGAACACATCTCAGTTTGTTCTTTACTATTTCTGTCTATGGAAATCAATTTTTGACAGCTTCAGGTGCGGTTAGGAAACCTAACCCAACCCATTGGCATCGAGTCAATTCTGACTCATAGCGGCCCTGTTAGGCAGAGTAGAACTGCTCTTTAGGGTTTCCAAGGAGTGCCTGGTGGATTCGAACTGTGGACATTTTGGTTAGCAGCCGTAGTTCTTAACCACTAGGCCACCAGGGTTTCCCTGGTTAGAAGGAACTTCCTTTTTTGCTTCCTTATAAACCCTGGTGGCATAGAGGTTAGGTGCTACGGCTGCTAACCAAAAGGTCGGCAGTTTGAATCCACCAGGCACTCCTTGGAAACTCTGTGGGGCAGCTCTACTCTGTCCTGTAGAGTCACTATGAGTTGGAATCAACTCAGTGGCAATAGGTTTGGTTTGGCTTATCCTTTGCCCCAAAAAAGAAACCCACTTCCGCTGAGTCCATTCTGACTCATAACGACCCTAATCTTTACAGAAGCAGACTGCCAATGTTTCTCCCACAGGGTGGCTGGTGGGTTTGAACTGCCGACCTTTTGGTTAGCAGCTGAGAGCTTAACTACTGCACCACCAGGGCTCCTGAATCCTACACAGTACTGTCTATTATTATGCACATAACCAACCAACCAACAAATAAACCCATTGCCATCAATTCTGACCCATGTCAGTTCCGTCTGTTACAGAGTAGAACTGCTCCACAGAATTTTCTTGGCTGTAATCTTTAAGGGAGCAGTTTGTTAGGTCTTTCTTCCGCAGAGCTGCTGGGTGGATTTGAACCACCAACTTTTAGGTTAGTAGTTGACTGCAAACTGCTTGTGCTATCTCAGGACCTATTATGCACATAGCAGTTGTTTAAACGAGTTAAGAAATACACTGTAATATCTCTGATACAACACACGCTTCTGAAATGAGAATTAGCCCGTATGCTATTGGTACACTGACGAATAATGTCAATATAATGTGGGAGTTAGTTCCTACATGATTTTTCCCAGTATGTTAATGTTTTGCTGCTGAGCAACAGCAGCTGAACATAAATGTTACTAACTCGGTGGGACACGGCAAGGGAATAGAGTTCCCAACATAACGACCACTCACGTCAAGGCTTTCTTTTTAACTGTCATCCATGTATTTGTCTTGGCAGTGTTTACTGTATGGTTCTGTATGGATTTGTGCATTTTCTCCTTGTCACCTCCTTCCATAGAACTACCGTTACCTTGTAAAAATATTCAGTCCCATATCTACTGTTGGTTTTATTTATTTATTAAGAACTTAATATCTTTTTTAACTGTTTAATTTATTTAGTGTTAGTGCTTATGGCAGTGCTTCTCCACACTGATGAATCTGCCACAACCTTTTTTTCCCCCCCGCATAAGATTTGTTATTTTTAGTGTGTTTTGCAGAAAGCAAAGTTCTTTTTTTAAATAAATGCACATAACATGTCACAGCAGAAACACCTGTGTTAGGCTCAATAAATATTTATTGAATTGAATGAATGAAAATCATTTCTCCCTTTTTGCCTACTCAAGGACATAACTTCTTCAGTTATCTGTTTTCATTCCCTTATTCTCTGTCTCTGCTTACTGGGTTATTCCTATCAGCTAACAAACATGAGGATCCCTGGTGGTGGAGTGGCTAAGAGCTATGGCTGCTAACCAAAAGGTTGGCAGTTCAAATCCACCAGCCGCTCCTTGGAAACACTATGGAGTAGGTCTACTCTGTCCTATAGGGTTGCTATGAGTTGGAATCGACTCAACGGTAATGGCTTTTTTTTTTTTCTAACATGATATAGCTTCTCACATAAAAATAAAAGCCCTCCCTTGACCCTACATCTTCTTACATCACAATCTCCTAGAAAAACGTCTTAGAAAGTTGTTTACACACGCTTTCTCTACTATATCTCACTTCGTATTCACTTTTCATCCCACTTCTTCGATCTGGCTTCTGAGCCTGTTAAACTCCACTGAAATTGCTCCTGTTAAAATTCCAAACACTCCCATACTTCTGGGTCCAAATAATAATTTTCTTTTCTTGGTCTCTCAGCAAGATTCAATAGAACTAACCATTCCCCCTAAAATTGTACTCTCGTCTCAATTTTAGTGACACCATTCCATTTCCTGAGATTTTTCCTACCTTACTGGTTGTTTCCTCTAGCTTCTTTTACAGCTTCTCCCCTTCTATCCATCCTCTAGATATTGGAATTCTTAGGACTCTATCCCATCCCCTTCTCTGTTCTCTAGGTACTTTTTCTCTTTGCCTGACCTCATCTTACTCCAATGGCTTTAAACATATGACAGTGACTCTCAAATTTATGTCTCTAGCTCAGAAATTTTCTCTGGTCTCCCAGCTCTTGTAGCTGCTACTTAACGTAAACACATAGATATCACAAAGATACGTTAAATTAAAACATCTCCAAACTAGAACACTTGATTTTCCTTCCCAAAGTGGCATTTCCTCCCCAAAATGGCATTTCCTCGGTCTTTACAATGTCATAAATGGTACCACCATCTACCCAGGTATTAAAGCCAGAAGTTTAGGGACTGTATTTTATGCCTCACAATCTATCTGTGAGTCTTGTTGATTTCATCTATAATGTATACCTCAAACCCATTTACATCTCTCTATTTCCATTACCATCTCCCTAAGCCCATCTGTCATCATATTTTATTGAACTACTGAAAATACCTCCTAGCAATCTCCCAATTTTTCTTCTAAAAATATGTACCAGAAAACAAATGTGGTCTAGTATCTCACTGAACATTAAAATTAAAAATATTTAAAAATGCATGTGTGTATATACACACACGTGTGTGCACACGTATTCCCTTGCTCTTCATCACCCTTTAATAAACTGCTGACACTTTAATATTTTTTAAGAGGCTGTTACAATCTAGCCCCTATTTACATCTTTAATCTCTTTTGGGCACTGTCTTCCTCACAATGCTTCAGTCCTACTGGAAAAAAAAAAAAAAAAAAAAGAACCAAACCCGTTGCTGTCGAGTCCATTCTGACTCATAACATCCCTATAGGACATAGTAGAACTGTCCCCATAGAGTTTCCAATGAGCACCTGGTGGATTTGAACTGTTGACCTTTTTTGGTTAGCAGCCATAGCAGTCGTCTCTAATTCCCAGAATTCTCTCAACACTTTCATGTTATGGAAATTTTGAACTTACTCTTTCCACTGTTTTAAACATTCTTTTTTTTTTTTGATTGTGCTTTAAGTGGAAGTTTACAAATCAAGTCAGTCTCTAATACAAAAATTTATATACACCTTGTTGCTCTCCCGCTAATAAGACAGCACACTTCTTCTCTCCACCTTGTGTTCCTGTGTCCGTTCGGCCAGCTTTGGGCCCCCTCTGCCTTCTTATCTCCCCTCCAAACAGGAGCTGCCCCCATAGTTTCATGTGTCTACTTGAGCCAAGAAGCTCACTCCTCACCAGTATCATATTCTCTCTTATAGTCCAGTCCAATCCCTGTCTGAAGAGTTGACTTTGGGAATGGTTCCAGTCTGAGCTAACAGAAGGTCTGGGGACCATGATCTCTCTGGTTCTTCTAGTCTCATTCACACCACTAAGTCTGGTCTTTTTATGAGAATTTGAGGTCTGCATCCCACTACTCTCCTGTTCCATCAGGGATTCTCTGTTGTGTTCCCTGTCAGGGCAGTCATTGGTTGTAGCCGGGCACCATCTAGTTCTTCCGGTTCCAGGCTGATGGAGTCTCTGGTTTATGTGCTCCCTTCTGTCTCTTGGGCTCATAATTACCTGTGTCTTTGGTATTCTTCATTTTCCTTTGCTCCAGGTGGGCTGAGACCAATTGATGCATCTTAGATGGCCGCTTGCAGAATATTTTCTTAATAGATTTGATTATGCCAATTGGCCTAGACGTCCCCTGAAATTATGGTCCCAAAACCTCCGACCCTGCTCCTCTGGCCTTCAAAGCATTCAGTTTATTCAGGAAGCTTCTTTGCTTTTGGTTTAGTCCAGTTGTGCTGGCCTCGCCTGTATCGTGTGTTGTCTTTCCTTTCGCCGAAAATAGTTCTTGTCTACTATCTAATTAGTGAATACATCTCTCCCTCCTTCCCCCCCGCCACTTTCGTAACCATCAAAGAATATTTTCTTCTCTGTTTAAACTATTTCTTGGTTTCTTCTAATAGTGGTCTCATACAATATTTGTCCTTTTGCAACTGACTAATTTCGCTCAGCATAATGCCTTCCAGCTTCCTCTATGTTATGAAATATTTCATGGATTCATCATCATTCTTTACCGATACCTAGTATTACATTGTATGCATATACCATAATTTATTTATCCATTCATCCATTGATGGACACCTTGGTTGCTTCCATCTTTTTGCTGTTGTAAACAGTGCTGCAATGAACATGGATATGCATATATCTGTCCATGTAAAGGCTCTTATTTCTCTAGGATATGTTCCAAGGAGTGGGATTGCTGGATTGTATGGTAGTTCTGTTTCTAGCTTTTTAAGGAAAAGCACCAAATCAATTTTCAAAGTGGTTGTACCCTTTGACATTCCCACCAGCAGTGTATAAGTGTTCCAGTCTCTCCACAGCCTCTACAACATTTATTATTTTGTGTTTTTTGGATTAATGCCAGCCTTGTTGGGGTGAGATGGAATCTCCTTGTGGTTTTGATTTGCATTTCTCTAATAGCTAATAATCATGAGCATTTCTTCATGTATCTGTTAGCTACCTGAATGTCTTCTTTAGTGAAGTGTCTGTTCATATTCTTTGCCCATTTTTTAATTGGGTTATTTGTCTTTTTGTTGTTGAGTTTTTGCAGTGTCATGGAGATTTTAGAAATCAGACGTTGATCGGAAATGTCATAGCTAAAAACTTTATCCCAGTCTGTAGGTAATATTTTACTCTTTTGGTGAAGTCTTTAGATGAGCGTAGGTGTTTAATTTTTAGAAGCTCCAGTTATCTAGTTTCTCTTCAGGTGTTTGTTCACTGTTAGCAATGTTTTGCATACGTTTATGCTGTGTATTAAGGCTCCTAGTGTTGTCCATATTTTTTCTTTCATGATCTTTATCGTTTTAGATTTTATGGTTAGGTCTTTGATCTATTTTGAGTTAATTTTTGTGCATGGTGTGAGGTATGGGTCTTCTTTCATTTTTTTGCAGATGGATATCCAGTTATGCCAGAACTCTTCATTAAAGAGACTGTCTTCTCCCCATTTGACTGTTTTGGGGCCTTTGTCAAATATCAGCTGCTCATATGTGGATGGATTTATGTCTGGATTCTCAATTATGTTCCATTGGTCTATGTATCTGTTGTTATATCAGTACCAAGCTATTTTCACTACTGTGGCAGTATAACAGGTTCTAAAATCAGGTAGTGTGAGGCCTCCCACTTTGTTCTTTTTCAGTAATGCTTTACTTATCTGGGGCCTCTTTCCCTTCCATACGAAGTTGGTGATTTGTTTCTTCATCTCATTAAAAAATGTCTTTGGAACTTGGATCAGAATTGCATTGTATCTATAGATACCTTTTGGTAGAATAGACATTTTTTACAATGTTGAGTCTTCCTATCCATGAGGAAGGTAAGTATTTCCACTTATGTAGGTCTCTTTTGGTTTCTTGTGGTAGTGTCTTGCAGTTTGCTTTGTATAGGTCTTTTATGTCTCTGGTTAGATTTATTCCTAAGTATTTTGTCTTCTTGGGGACTACTGTAAATGGTATTGATTTGGTGATTTCCTCTTCAATGTACTCTTTGTTGGTGTAGAGGGATCCAACTGATTTTTTTGTATGTTTATTTTGTATTCCGATACTCTGCTGAACTCTTCTATTAGTTTCAGTTTTTTCTTGAGGATTCTTTAGGGTTTTCTGTGTATAAGATCATGTCATCTGCAATAGAGATATTTTACTTCTTCCTTACCAATCTAGATTCCCATTATTTCTTTATCTAGCCTAATTGCTCTGGCTAGGACCTCCAGCACAATGTTGAATAAGAGTGGTGGTTGCTGTTCTCAAGAGAAATGCTTTTAGACTCTCTCCATTTAGGATGATGTTGGCTGTTGGCTTTGTATAACTGCCCTTTATTATGTTGAGGAATTTTCCTCCTATTTCTATCTTGCTGAGAATTTTTATCATGAATGTGTGTTGGACTTTGGCAAATGCCTTTTTTTGCATCAACTGATAAGATTGTGTGGTTCTTGTCTTTTGTTTTATTTATATGATTGATTACATTGATTGTTTTTCTAGCATTCAACCATCCCTGCATACCTGGTATGAATCCCACTTGGTCATACTGAAATTATTTTTTTGATGTATTTGTTGAATTCTATTGGCTAGCATTTGGTTGAGGATTTTTGCTTCTAAGTTCATGAGGGAAATAGGCCTGTAATTTTCTTTTTTTGTGGTGTGTTTACCTGGTTTAGTATCAAGGATATACTGGCTTCATAGAATGAGTTTGAGAGTATTCCATCCTTTTCTATGCTCTGAAATACCTTCAGTAGTGGTGGTGTTAAACTTTCTCTGAAAATTTGGCAGAACTCTCTGGTGAAGCCATCTGTGCCAGGGCTTTTTTTTTGTTGGGAGTTTTTAAATTATCTTTTCAATCTCTTCTTTAGTTTTGGGTTTATTTAGTTGTTCTACCTCTGTTTGTGTTAATTTAGGTAGCTCATGGGTTTCTAGAAATTCATCCATTTCTTCTAAGTTTTCAAATTTTTTAGAGTACAGTTTTTCATAGTAATCTGATATGATTCTTTTAATTTCAGTTGGGTCTGTTGTAATATTGCCCGTCTCGTTTCTTATTCGGGTTATTTGCTTCCTCTCTTATTTTCCTTTTGTCGGTTTGGCCAACGGTTTAACGACTTTGTTAGTTTTTTCAAAGAACCAGCTTTTGGTCCTGTTAACTCTTTCAGTTGTTTTCCTGTTCTCTATCTCATTTAATTCCTCCCTAATTTTTATTATTTGCTTTCTTCTGCTACCTGTTGCTCTCTTTCTATTTGTTCAAGTTGTAGGGATAATTCTTTAATTTTGGCCCTTTCTTCTTTTTGTATATGTGCATTTATTGATATAAATTGACCTCTGAGCACTGCTTTAGCTGTGTCCCAAAGGTTCTGATAGGAAGTATTTTCATTCTCATTGAATTCTATGAATTTCTTTATTCCATCCTTAATTTCTTCTATAACCCAGTCATTTTCAGCAGGGTGTTGTTCAGTTTCCAAGAGTTTCATTTCTTTTCCCTGCTTTTTCTGTTATTGATTTTTACTTTTATGGCCTTATGGTCAGAGAAGATGCTTTGTTATATCTTGATGTTTTGGATTTTGTTAAGACTTGCTTTATGACCTAATATGTAGCCTATTCTAGAGAATATCGCATGTGCACTGGAAAAGAAAATATACTTGGCTGCTGTTGGGTGGAGTGTTCTGTGTATGTCTATGAGGTCCAATTGGTTGATTGTGTCATTTAGATCCTCCATGTCTTTACTGAGCTTCTTTCTGGATGTTCTGTCCATCACCAAATGTGGTGTGCTGAAATCTCCAGTTATTATTGTGGAGCTGTCTATGTATCTTGCAGCCCTGTCCTTGGGTGCATAAATATTTAATATGGTTATATCCTCCTGGTGTATTGTTCCTTTAATCATTATATAGTGTCCTTCCTTATCCTTTGTGGTAGATTTAACTTTAAAGTCTATTTTTTTAGAAATTAATGTTGCCACTCGTGCTCTTTTTTGATTGTTGCTTGCTTGATATATTTTTTTCCATCCTTTAAGTTTGTTTGTGTCCTTAAGTCTGAGGTTTGTCTCTTGTAGGCAGCATATCGACAGATTGTGTCTTTTTAACCATTTTGCCACTCTCTGTCTTTTTATCGGTGCATTTAGTCCATTTACATTCAGCGTAATTATGGATAGGTATGAATTTAGTGCTATCATTTTGATGTCATCATTTTGATGTCTTTTTTCATGTGCTGTTGACAGTTTCTTTTTCCCACTTAATTTTTTGAGCTCAGTTTATCTTTATATATTGTCTTTTCCTCTCATTCATTGTTCTAGATTTTGTTTTTGCTGAGTCTTTATTTTTCTTCTGTATTTTATTTTGATGAGTAGGATTGTCAATCTCCTTTGTGGTTACCTTAATATTTACCTCTATTTTTCTAAATTTAAACCTAAATTTTATTTCTTTATATTGCCTTGACTTCCTGTCCATATTAAAGATCTATGACTACATTTTTTGTCCCTGTTTATTGTTTTAATTTTGTCATCTTTTACATAATGACATTGCTGTTTCCCTGTTTTGACCATTTTTTTATCTTGATTTATTTTTGTGATTTCCCTCTCTGGGTTGACAGCTGGTTGCTCTGTCCTGTGTTCTAGTCTTGGGTTGATATCTGATATTATTGATTTTCTAATCAGAGAACTCCCTTTAGTATTTCTTGTAGCTTTGGTTTGGTTTTTATAAATCCTCTAAGCTTCTGTTTATCTGACTAAACTAAAAATGTCCTAATTTCACCTTCATATTTGAGAGACAGTTTTGCTGGATATGTGATTCTTGGCTGGCAATGTTTTTCCTTCAATGCTTTGTGTAAGTCATCTCACTGCCTTCTTGCCTGCATGGTTTCTGCCAAGTAGTCCAAACTTATTTTTATTGACTCTTCTTTGTAGGTGACTTTTTGTTTATCCCTAGTTGCACTTAAAATTCTCTGTTTGTCTTTGGTTTTTGCAAGATTGATTATAATATGTCTTGATGACTTTCTTTTGAGATCTACCTTATGTGGAGTTCAATGGGCATCTTGGATAGAGATATCTTCTCATCTTTCATGATATCAGGGAAGTTTTTTGCCAACAAATCTTCAACTATTCTCTCTGTATTTTCCATTATCCCCCCCATTCTGGTACTCTAGTCACTGTAGGTTGTTTCTGTTGATAGAGTCCAACATGATTCTTAGGGTTTCTTCATTTTTTAAAATTCTTTTATCTGATTTTTCTTCTAATATATTGGTGCCAAGTGTTTTGCCTTCCATCTCACTAATTCTGCCTTCCATTTTGTCAATTCTGATCCTATGACCTTCTATTGAGTTGTCTAATCTGTAATTTTATTGTTAATCTGAATTTTTGATTGCTCTTTCTATGGATTCTTGCAGCCTATTAAATTTTTGATTATGTTCTTGAATAACCTTTTTAATTTCTTCAACTGCTTTATCTGTGTGTTCCATGGCTTTTTCTGCATTTTGCCTGATCTCGTTCCTGATGTCCTGAAGAGTTCTGTACATTAATCTTTTGTATTCTAAGTCTGGTAATTCCTGGAAAACACCTTAATCTGGAAGAATCCTTGATTCTTTTGTTTGAAAGCTTGTTGAAGGAATCATGGTCTGCTTCTTCATGTGATTTGAAATTGACTGTTGTCTCTGAGCCATCTACAAGCTATTGTATTAATTTATTTTATGTTCACTTACTGTATCCTAGCTTCTTGCTTTGTTTTGTTTTGGTATGCCCAGATATGCTGCTTGAGTGAGCTATCTTGATTATTTTTACCTTTGATGCTCTAACGTCCTGTTACCAGATGGCTAGAGCTGTTACCAAGTATATGAGCCTAGGAGTCCATTCACTTCTCTTGTATGGATTTAGCTCAGGTGTCCAGGTAGTTGGTCATCAAGTGTGTGGTACAGGCTCTGTCCTACAGTCTTAGAGGGGCAGGGGTGCTTGTCGTAGGCACAGGTATCTGGCTGCAGCAGGGGGTCACACTCTGAACAAGGCAGGGGGCTGAAAAACATTCCCCTAGTGTCTGTGAGGAAAGCACATCCCTGTTCCCTAAAGTGTACAGGTGGGTGGGTTCTGCAGCTGGACCATGGGCATCCAATCCTTTTGGTTGTAAGGACTGAGAAGTACTACTTATCCTTGGACCCCTGTTGTGGGTCACTAGGTGATGTGGGTGGAGCCACCAGTCTATAGACCCCTGATGTAGGTAGGTAAGGACCCTGTTTAATAAGCAAAGCAGTGTCAAACATCAAAAACCCTACCTCTCCACCACACAGCTGAAATAGTTGCAGTCTGTCAATAAGGGCCTATTCTTCTGAAATGGGCCCACATAGGTTTATGCAGAGGTCAAATGTATTCAAAGTCTGTGGATCATTTGTGCCTGGAAGGGAGCTGGTTCTGTCCTGAGCTCCCCAGGTTAGTGGAGCTGGCTGATTATCTTTTCCCCCAATTGTTAATTTATTCCTTCTCCAAGGCCAGAAGAATGACTTAGAACACACAGCAGAACCTCTCTCAGGCCCAGGGAAATCGACAATCACTGAAGCCAGCTTGGGGGCTGGCGGAGTCATAAGATAAACACAAGTACTTAGCTTTTGCTGAGAGCGCTGTTCTTCTCTGGTTCCAGAGGTGTGAGTAGGCTGTGCAGTTCTCCGTCTTTTCCTGAGGAAACCACATCTGGTCACTCCAGGGGAACATGCCTAAGGGGCACTAAAAAAAACTACCAATTCTGGTCTGGCAACTCCTCACTGCTTCTGAACCGTATCTCCCTCCCTCTGCTGCTCAGTCCATTTTCTGACTTTGTCTTTGAGGTTCAGGTCTCCTAGCTTGTCATATATATAATTGTTTCACTTGTTTTGGGGGGACTTCATTGTCAGAGGGATCACCAGAAGCATCTGACTAGTCTACCTTCTTGGTCCCTCCTCATGGTTTAAACATTCTTGCCTCAGCTGTTTTGTTTGGTTCATTCTTTCTCATGCTAAAGAAACTTAAATGTTTCTGCTTGAGTGTCATTTTGTTGAAACGCTTTCCTTAACCACTTTTTCTAAAATAGGTTACCCTTGCTATTCTGTATAGCAACATTATTTACTTTTTCCAAATTTTAACCACAAACTGTTACTGTGTATTTTATTTATTAACTTGTTTATTGTCTCTTCGCCAACAGAATGTTTATTCCACAAGGGAAAAGATCTTGTCTATCTGGACCTTTTTTGTATCTCTACCAATACAGTGCTTGGTACATAATAACTGACCAAATAAAGAAATGAAGACATGAACATATGTGATGACTAATGTTCTTGTGTTGAAACTAAGTTTTGGATGTTGGGTTTAATGGTAGGAAGATGAAGTACCAGGTCTGTACCTATGTTTAAGCCATTCCTGCATTTGGCCATAATAACTGAAGTTCAGAGATTGTCTCTTTGGAAATGTATGCTGTTCAAGATGGTATTAGTAACTTGAAGGCTTTGTTCATTATGGAAAACTAGGGCATATAATTAGCTGAAACTCTACCAGCAAACAATGCTGTAATGATAACTTTAATGAAGTCACCTTTGATAATTCTGTAGAGTTCCCTTGTTCCTTAAAGATGAGAGTAGCATTGCAACATTAAAGAAATGTATGTTAAATTGGTATAAATATAATTTGTGAATTGAGAATAGAAAAAAATTATTTATTTAACACTTTTTATTATACTTTCCTTCTAATTAACTGTTGCACTTAGGCCATATGAAGAGAGGATTTTCTTCATATATATTCTTGCAATGTGACTGTGGCTTTCAGTGGGATAAAGAAGGTTGCATTCATTTGGAAGCCTCTTCTATGGTGGGCCTTGTGTTAGTTCAGTTTTCTCTCTACTTTCCTCTTTTTGACCAACCTAAAACCCACACTCATAGGGTGCACCATGACTTAATTTGAGAGTTGCGAGTGACCCTATAGAACAGAGTAGAACTGCACCATAGGGCTTTTTAAGCTGTAATATTTATGGGAGTAGATCCCCAGGTTCTTCTCCCACAGAGCCACTGGGTGAGCTCAAACCACTAACTTTTTGGTTAGCATCTGAGTTCTTAAGAATTGTACCACCAACAAATGAATACATTTTCTCATTTCAAAAATTGTAAATCTCTGATTATGAGAAACACTGACCTATAGGAATGGCCAACAAGAATGATCTGAACATTTTGACACCACATCAATTTTAAATACTCAGTTTAATGGTCAAATCACATGTTGACCGAGCATATTAACATTTGGCCTGGCGCTCTATATTCTTTTGTTTTCTTGAACCTCTATGATCATCTGCATATATTGCCTGTTTTGAAGGTGGGAAAGGAATAGCTGTGATGAATATCACTGGGAACTGCCTATGCTCAGGGACCTTATTTTGTCTTCCTCTGGCCCTTGCCACTTTTTCAAAATCTAGTGGATTTTGATCTTATCATACTCAATTTTATGACCTAAATTTTATAACTTTCTTTGCTTTCCTAATAAGAAAGCCATAGATTTTGAGCTTTCCTAGCAGACATGCGGTTATGGTGGGGCTAATGAAAGTTATGCTTTTTTGCAGGTGTCCCTCAATGGCCTTGAGAGAAAACATATGGCTTTGTAAAATTTATAAACGATATTTCAACCACATTTGAACAACATCACTGTCTTTTTCCACTCAGACGTCTCTTCTGTCTCACTTCCTTTCCTATTGATGACTGAAGGCATTTTTTGGGATCCAGCTAAAGACAGCTTGAACTCTGATTTAATGTAATAGATGCATGTGGTTCACAGTCACTTCCAAGTACATTGAAGTATTTCAAGCCATCCTGGTGTAGGAATGGCTTCTGGGAAAACTCCACTACCAGCTGAACCCACAATCCTGGCTTTGGGACACCAAGGTAGAGAAAGTTAAAGACCGTATTGCAGCATGGACAAATCCTACATTATCTGATACTGGAAATTTGTGGACAATGGAGGAAAATCAAGATTGGAATATTTGGAGTCAGAAGCCAGTCTTGTGGAAATGTGAGATTCAAATATGAAACCTAACATTAGAATTATTGGAATCCCAGAGCACATGACAATAATAAAGGCACAGAAACAATTTTCCAAGAGATAAGCAGAGAGAATTTCTCAGATATGAACAGAAAAACAAGCCTGCAAATACAGGAAGCTACACACCCCCCAATCAGAAGAGACACAAAAAGATAAACTCTGCACTATATCCTAATAAAATCCTTGAAAACCAAAGACAAGAAGAGAATTCTGAAAGCAGCAAGAGAAAAATGCAATATAGCATACCAATAGTCTTTCAGAGAAATCAGTGTGGATTTTTCCCCAAATACTTTAAAGGACAGAAGACAATGGAGCAACATATATAAAATACTGAACAAAAACAGTTACCAATCTAGAATTCTTTACCCAGCAAAGTTGTCATTCAAAAATGAGGGGGAAATCAAGACATTCCTAAATGGAAGCTCTAGGAATTTGTCACTACCAGACCAACTTTGCAAGTATTACTCAAGGGAGTACTCCAAATGCCAAGGCAAGACCATTAAATAAATACTTGTATCTATACACAAGAAAAATAAATAAAGAAAAAGAGAAAGATCTCTAAAAAGCACAACATGGGCAATCATAAGGACCAAGTCTATGATATTTCCAGGAAATAAGCTCAATAAATAAATCCCACAAACAATACAGCATCTAGTTTATAAGAAATAAGTACAAAGTAAGTTTATTTAATATAGGTTGAATATTGATGTTAACGGGGACATATCAACAGAAATGCAGAAGGAGGGAGCATATCAGGAATAGATTATGTTAAGGTTTTATGTTAACTGTTGTTCATATGTTAAACACTGTTGCAATTGTAAGTTGTGTAATGGAATATATGTGGTAACCACTAAGAAATCATCAAGAAAAAACATTCAGAAAAAAAGAAGAAAGAACAAGACTCATCACAAGAAAGCAGCCAAATACAAACAAAACCAGAAAAATTAGAATTAAAAACAAAGAAGATAAAAGATTCAAAAACAAATAGCAAAATGAGTGAGTTGAAACACTTCATTTTCTGTAATAACCTTAAGCATAAATGGTCTAAATGCCCAATGCAAAAGGCAGAGAGTGGCAGAATGGATTAAAAAAAAAAAAAGATCCATCCTTTTCCTGTCTACAAGGAACACACCTTAGACATAAGGAAACAAGCAGCCTGAAAATAAAAGGATGGAGAAATACAGTCCATGCAAGCATTGAAGAAAAAAGCTATTCTGACATCAGATAAAATAGACATTAAATTAAAAACTATTAAAAGAGATAAAGACAATACATAATAGTAAAAGGGTCAATCCAGCAACAAGACATAACAATTATAAATATGTATGCATCTAACTGCAATGTACCAAAATACATGAAGCAAATACTAATACGAAAGGAGTAATAGACAACCCTATAATAATAGTAGGGGACTTCAACACACCACTTTCAGTTACAGACAGAAGATCAAAAAAGAAGATCACTAAGGATATTGAGAACTTAAATAAAACCATAAACCAATTGGACCTAACAAACATATATAGAACACTCCACCCAGCATCAGAATAATACACAGTCTTCTCCAGCACATATAGATCATTTTCTAGAATAAACAAAATAAAATAGACAAAACAAGTCTTAGGAAATTTAAAAAGATTGAAATCATACAAAGCATCTCCTCTGACCATAACACTATGAAGCTAGAAATTAATAACAGAAAAAATAAATAGACACATGGAAACTAAATAATACACTATTTGAAAACTATTGGGTCATAAAATAAACCAAAAATGAAATTTAAAAATTCTTAGAATCAAATGAAAATGAAAATACAACATATGAAAACCTTTGGAACAGAGCAAAAGCAGTACTCAGAGGGAAATTTATAGTAATAACTGGCTACATTAAAAAATAAGATCTAAAATCACTAATCTAAACCAACAACTTGAACAAATAGAAAAAAAAAAGCAAAAGAAGTAAAAAGCTACCAGAAGAAAGAAAATAATAGAGATCAAGGCAAAAATAAACAAAATAGAAAGAATCAGCAACACCAGAAATTGGTTCTTTGAAAGGATCGATAAAGTAGACAAACCACTGACTAGACTGACAAAAGAAAAAAAAAACAAAACAGAAGAGGCAAATAACCAAATTAAGAAAGAAATTGGTAGCATTACAACTGATCCAACAGAAATAAAGAAGATCGTAACTGATTACTACCAAAAATTGTATTCCAATAAATTTGAAAACCTAGATGAAATGGACAAATTCCTAGAAACACACTACCTGCTCAAACTAACACAAACAGAGCTAGAAAATTTCAAAGATCCATTATATAAGAAAAGATTGAAGATATCATCAAAAAACTGCCAACGATAACAAAAAGAAAAGCCCAGGACCAAATGGCTACACTGGAGAATTCTACCAAACATTCAGTGAAGAGTTGACACAAATCCTACTCAATCTCTTCAAAAATATAGAATAGAAAGGAACACTACTGGACTCTTTCTATGAAGCCAGCATAACCCTGATACTTAAACCAGGCAAAGACATCACACACACACACATGAAATCACAGACCAATATCCCTTATGAACATAGATACAAAAATTTTCAACAAAATTCTAGCCAACATAGAAGAAAGACTTCAGCAACATAGAAGAAAAAAATCATACACCATGATCAAGTAGGATTCATACCAGGTATGCAAGGATGGTTCAACATCAGAAAATCAATCAATGTAATTCACTACATAAACAAAACAAAGGAAAAGAACCATATGGATATATCGATTGATGCAGGAAAGACCTTTGATAAAATTCGACACACTTTCCTGATAAAAACTCTCAGCAAAATAGGAATAGAAGAGAACTTTCTCAACATAATTAAGGGAATATGCTTGGTCAGTTGGTTAGTTTTCCAAAACCAACAGTCAACATAATATTCAATGGAGAAAGGCTGAGATCCTTCCCTTTGAAAACGAGAAAGAGACAAGTATGCCCATTTTCACCAGTCTTATTTGACATTTTACTTAATGTCCTAGCCAGAGCAATAAGACAAGAAAGAGATATAAAAGATATCTAAATCAGAAAAGAAGTAAAACTATATTTGCAGATGACATGGTCCTATTAAAAAAACCCACTGCCGTCAAGTGGATTCCGACTCATAGCGACCCTATAGGACAGAGTAGAACTGCCCCATAGAGTTTCCAAGGAGTGCCTGGTGGATTCAAACTGCCGACCTCTTGGTTAGCAGCTGTAGCGCTTAACCACTACTCCACCAGGGTTTCCCATGGTCCTATACATAGATCTAAACATTGCACAAGAAAACCATTGAAAATAAAGTTTAACAAAATTGAAAGGTACAAGTTCAACACATAAAACTTGGTTGGGTTCCTCTACACTAACAAAGCCTACTCTGAAAAAGAAATCAAGAAAACAATACCATTTACAGTAGCCCCCAACTCGATAAAATACCTAGGAATTAACCAGGGACATAAAAGACAAACAATGAAAATTATACCATGGACTGCCAGAAGAATGAACTCATTTGGCTTGGAGGAAGTACAGACAGGATGCTCCTTAGAAGCAACGATGGCAAGACTTCATCTCACACATTTTGGACATGTTATCAGGAGGGACCAGTTCCTGGAGAAAGACATCATGCTTGGTAAAGTAGAGGGTCAGCAAAAAAGAGGAAAACCCTCAACGAGATGGATTGACGCAGTGGCTGCAGCAGTGGGCTCAAACATATCAGCAATTGTGCGGATGGCACAGGACTGGGCAGTGTTTTTTTCTGTTGTATGTGGGGTTGCCATGAATTGGAACTGACTCGATGTCAACTAACAATAACAACACTACGAGAGACTAAAAGAGACCTACAAAAATGGAAATACGTTCCCTGCTACAGGCTGGAATACTTAATATAGTGAAAATGTCAATTCCACCTAAAGTGATCTACAGATACAATGCAATCCCGATATAAATCCCAACAACATTCTTTACTGAAATGGAAAAACTAGTGACCAACTTCATATGGAAAGGAAAGAAACCCTGAATAGCCAGAGCAATACTGAAGAAAAAGAACAAAGCATGAGGTGTCATACTCTATATAAAAACATACTATACAGCCACTGTGATGGTTTTGTTTCCACGGTAGACACATAGACCAGTAGAATAGAACTGAGAACTCAGAATGAAACCCAGTGATCTATGGACAACTGATTTTTGACAAGGGGTCAAAGCCCATTCAGTGGGGTAGAAACAATCCCTTTAATAAATGGTGCTGGCAAAACTGGATATCCACCTGCAGGAAAATGAAACAGGGCCCATGCCTCATACTATACACAAAACCTAACTCAAAGTGGATCAAAGACATAAATGTTAAACCTAAATCATAACATATCTGGAAGAAAATGGTACCAGCAGTACACCGGCCATGTTGAATAAACAAGGGTCCATGCCAAGGGGCTGAGCCTGCCATCTTCAGTAACATAGAGAGTTAACTCCCAGCATGCAAGCTATTCCCTTATTAGGCAAAAGATGACCTAACCTCTGCTTTTAGGGTGTCTCCTTATTTAGGTATACTTTCGGTTCTAACTCAGTTAAAGAAAACAAGAGACTGGGGTCTTCAGTCCAGCTAAAACCAGTCTTGGACCAGTTCATGCCTGCCTGAAAGGTGCAGTACCAATGACTTTGCCCCTCAGATGACTTATTGATGTCAGAGGCCAAAAAACACACCCGCATCTATGACTCGGACGTTGGCAAAACACCATCTTTGTGGCCCCGCCTGTCAGACTGAAAAGGTGCAGAAGACCCAACCACCCCAAGAACTCCTTCTCAGGCCAAACCAGTCAGCAAATTGGCCCCACCCTGAGGTGTTCCTGGGGACCCCAAACCCGATTTACTTCACCCATATAAACCCCTTGGACTATTGTTCCTGGAGACACCTTGGTGACCCAAGTCCCTGTGTGCCCCTTTACTTGGCCAAGTAAGTAAGCTTCTCCTTTCACTTTCATCCATTCTGTGTGTCTTCCTAGCTGCACTGAGCAGACCTCGAAGTGTCAGTTTACAAGAACAGAGGGAGAAAACAATGGGACCTAATCTTATGTAAAAATAGGATAACAAACATAACAATAAATACAATGAAGAAGGCAAAATAGATAAATGGGGCCTCATAAAAATTAAAAACTTAAGCTCATCAGAAGACTATTAAAAGAATAAATAGACAACCTAAAGACTGGAAAAAAATCTTTGGAGATTACTCATCCAACAAGAGTTTAATCTCTAAAATCTATAGAAAACTGCAACAACACAACAAAAAGACAAACAACTCAATCACAAAATGGGCCAAAGACGTGAACAGAATCTTCACCAAAGAGGGCATCTAAGCAGCCAACAAACATGAAAAGATGTTCACAATCATTAATCACCCAAAAACCAAACCCAACCCATTGCTGTGGAGTCGATTCCAACTCACAGTGACACGATAGGAGAAAACAGAACTGCCCCACAGGGTTTCTAAGGCTGTAATGTTTACAGAAGCAGGTTACCACATCTTTCTCCTGCAGAGGAGACTAGTGGGTTCGAACCACTGACCTTCTGGTTAGCAACCAAGCAGTTTAACCACTGTACCACAAGGGCTCCTTCATTAGCCATAAAAAAAAAAAAGCTGTTGCTGTCGAGTTGATTCCAACTCAAGCAACCCTATAGGACAGAGTAGAACTGCCCGTAGGGTTTCCAAGGAGCGGCTGGTAGATTTCAACTGCTGATGTTTTGTTAGGAGTCGAATCTTAACCACTGCTCCACAGGGCTTCTCATTAGCTGTTAGACGCAAATTGAAATTGCAATGAGATACGATCTTACCCTGGCTAAAATGGCACTGATAAAAAATACAGATACCAGCAAATGTTGGTGAGGATGTGAGGAGACTGAAACCCTTATTCATTTCTGATGGGGCTGTAAAATGGTACAATCACTATGGAAAATGATGTGGCACTTTCTCAAAAAACTAGAAATAATACTGCCCCATGATTCAACAACCCCACTCCTAGGTACATGCCCTAATGGAAAATGATGTGGCACTTTCTCAAAAAACTAGAAATAGTACTGCCCCATGATTCAACAACCCCACTCCTAGGTACATGCCCTAGAGACCTAAAAATAATGGCACGAACAGACGTATGCACACCTGTATTCATTGCTACTTTATTCACAATAGCAAATAAATGGAAATAACTGAATTGCCTGTCAGTGGATGAGTGGATAAGCAAATTGTGGTGCATACATACAATGGAATACTATGCAACCATAAAGAACAATGGTGAGTCCGCAAAACATATTATAACATGTATAAACCTAGAGGGCATAATGCTACGTGAAATAAGTCAAGCATATAAGTACAAATATTGCATGAGCCTTCTTTTACAAGAAAACAAGAATAGGTACATATAGAGAAACCAGTATTCATTGGTGGTTACCAGGGAAAGAATGGGGGTAGGGAGGAAATACGCTTTAGATCGTAGACTTTTTTTATTTTTGGTGATGGGAAAAGTGGCATCGAATATGGATGTAGTGAGCCCAGCACAACCAAAGTAAAAATGAGTGTTTGAGCACATATGGATGGATACAGGCATATTGGTATATGGCTAGGTACAGGTGTGTACATAAGTGAGAACAGATACTTCTATCTGTATGTGTAAATACAAATACGTGGGTGCAGGCACATATATTCATTGAAGACACAAATACCAAATACAGATACTCCACAGACATAACCAAACACCTTCCAAGATTGGTTTTCTGGGTTTGAAAGCTTAGGACCATAGTCTCATGGGAAAACTCAGTCAATTGACGTAACATAGTTCACAAAAGTCATGATTTTATCTTATTTAAGTGAGTAGCATCTGGGGTCTTAAAAGCTTGTGAACAGCAATCTAAGACTCAGCTATGGGTCTCTACTTTTTAGAAGCAAAGCAGTAAGAAGATAATTAAAAGCTCAGAGAAGAAACAAGTCTACAACCTCATCTAACCTGAGACCAGAAGAACTAGATGGTGCCCAGCTACCACCACTGATGGTTTTGGAGGAGGCCACAATGTCCCAGGTAGAATGGGAGGAAAATGTGGAACAGAACTCAAATTCTTATTAAAAAAAAAAGTCAGACAAACTGGAACAGTAGAGAACAGAGGACTCTGTAAGACTATCACCCTGAGATCACTCTTCAGCAAAATAGCAGAATGGCACACAAAATAAACACTATTACCTGTAAGACTGGTGCTAAGATTGGTGCTCTACTTAAAAACCATCAGTATGAGATCAAATGCTCAACAATTATTCAAAAGCAAAGATGAGAAAATAAGGGCACAGGGAAAATAGAGTGCTGGAAATGGAACAAACGCAACACAATTAAAGAGAATGTTGATACATTGTGATAAATGTAATTAATGTGACTGAACAATTTGTGTGGAAATTGTCAAATAGGAACCTCACTTGCCGTGTAAACTTTCACCCAAAACTCAGTTCAAAAAAAAAAAAAAAAGATTAGAGTCAAGAAAATCTTATGAGATGGTTCTGTTCTGTCGCATGAGGTCATCATGAGTCAGCATGGACTCAACAACAACATCACGACCATTATTCCCATTTTGCACACAAGGAAACCAAGTCAGAGATAAATTAACCAACACAAGTGAAGGAGCGGGGATTTAAGGACTGGTTGGCTTGACCTCAGAGGCCTCATGAGAATGAATTCTGGCCTATGGAGGATTAAAATATTGGCTTGTGTGGTAAATTCTTCCTTGAACACCATAATGTCTGAATCCATCATACACGTTTCACGGGTAATAAAATGAAGATCAAAAGCTTGGAGCTGAATAGCTATGGAAATAATAAGAGCATTAGTATTTAAACTTAGCTAAGAAATAATGTAAAAATCTGGTGCTTCCCAATAACGTTATATAGCTGAGTGGCTTTGGGGAAAATGTTCTTTGGGAAATTCAAAATGATGATTAAGTTAGGAATCTATTAGTCAAGCTGTTACAAAGTCTTTGGTTTTATAAAAATGTCCCATCTCAATGTTCTAAATAATTAATCATGTTGTCCATTAACCTCAGCACTATTACACCACTGGAGGAACACAATCCAAAGCCACAAGACATAATAAATTGTGGGCATGGGTGCCTCATTATTAAAATTAAATATGTCATTAGCAGCTCCTGAGAATACCTTTCCAGTGACTTACAGAGCCATCTGTGACACACAAAACCAGGCAATATGAAAATGTCACAGTAAATGAGTCTCTGTTTTGCAAAATCCTATGTTCATGAAAAAAGCCTTCAATTAGCCTTCCACACGAGAGACCCAGGTTGATTTCTGGCCAACGCACGTCATGGGCAGCCACCACCCATCTGTCAGTAGAGTTGTGGCTTGTGAGTTGTTGCTCTGATGTTGGGCAGATTTCGGCAGAACGCCCAGACTAAGACAGACTAAGAAGAAAGGCCTGGAGATTGACTTTAGAAAATCTGCCAAGGAAAACCCTGTACATGGGGCTTGCCATGAGTCGGGCTGGCTTGATGGCAGCTAAAAGCAGCAGCTTTGTCAGCATTAGCCTTCCTGGCTCTTTGGATTTAAAATTCCATTTCTTTTAGGAAACGATGGTGCTAATAAAGAGATATTTTTATTTTTCTGCAAAAAAGAAAAAGAGAGGGAGAAGCTGAAGCCAGTCTTGTAGGGGGGAAAAAAAAAAAAATCCAGTCATTAGATGTGTATAAAACCGTAAGCAGAGGGTTTGGTTAGCATCTATATCTAGTGAAAATGAAAGTTTTCGCTGATAAGAAATATACTCAGTAATGTAGAATATAAAACTATAAACACACCACAAGTGTTTTGTCTGTTTTGGTGGGAATCGAACCATATAGAATTTATCACAATCCCTGTGTTTGTAAAGCACAAACTTGTAGCAGTCCTACCAACAGAGAGGACTTCTCAGGTGAAATTCTTTCCTAGGCATCCAAGCTATCAATAATAGAAAATAAATGCTGATCAACTATGCTAGTTGAATGAATAAACTAGTTTCTCTGTGGAAAATGATGTTACATATCACTGTCTGATGAAGAGGTGATCAAAGTACGTAGCAAAAGTGTGTAAGAAAATAAAACGTATAAAGGTGGAGTGATTCTCAGCTGTTTTTTTTTCTTCTAGATTTATAATGCTTATATCGTTTGTCAGATTTTAAAACACAGTAATTTGTTGAAATGTGTTTTCTCATTCTAAATAAATACCCATGCTCGTATCTAATATTGTATTCATAATTTTCTTTATATTTTTTGAAGAGGGTCCCCTGAATTGTGTGTATTTCAGCTCCCCGAAACTGGATCCCCCTCTACTCCCTGCACAGGTGTATATATTTTAAATTGATATAATTCCCAGCTTTAATATAAAGGAGAAATGAAAGGAAATACTAAGATAATATGTCCTTGATAAATGTGACTGCTACAACTGTAGCCTGACGTGAGGGCAAGGAATCAGCCACACAAATATCAAGAACAGTACACTTTTTGGTGATCTGATTATCTGAGTTAGTGCACAACTCAAGGATGCTGTTCCAAGAAAAGCAAGAATGATCTCGCCTCAATCTACGCCGTAGTTCCTAGCCTAGAAAATCCAGTATATATAAAACCGTGGAGAAATTACTTTGTGTTTACCTGTAAAACAAAGCCAGATTCAAGCCTCAGGTCATTATAAAGTATCTAGCTGGATATACAAAAGTTGTGCAGAAGCCAGACAATTCTTTAATACACAAGGCTGTCCTGGGCATTAAAGGATGTTCAACTGCCTAGTAAATGCTAAAAATGTCTCCTGCAACCCATCACTGAAACAAATGGCTCCCTAACACACACACACACACACACACACACACACCATACACACACACACACACACCATACACAAGCACTCACATTCAGAAAAGTCTTCTGTGGGCAGCAACACTCAGGAGTGTGATTTGAGAGTACCCCCTGACCTTTCCTCAATTCCCCATCCCCCATTCATTACCCACTCCAGAAATACACGCTCACTGTACTGTTGATCAAGGTTCCTAAAGGATTAGGGCTTCAAAAGTTGCTATTAAAATGCAAATGTTCCTGGTTAAGCTAAAACCTCTAGTCCTTATCTGCTAGCAGCCTAAAGTGACTCCTTTATGAGAAGGCTGTTTCCATTTTGTAACTGTGTAATTCCGTAAGAAAGCATAAAATAAACTTGGTCTACACTATATCTAGCTTGAGGGCTGACTCTTTGAGACTGGGGTTTCTAGGGCTAGAACCACACCTAGGAATTATCTCAAAACACCCCTAGCCTCGTCCCTTCACCCCTTGACCCCTTACTCTCACCCTGCCCGCCTTTTCCTGTACAAAGCAGGTCTGCCCCACTGCTGTAGCTGCTCATGTGTGATCCAGGCTGTATTATTTTAAGACGTAGTTTTAATCTTATGGCCTTACTAGGAGTTCCTGAGTGGTGCAAACTGTTAAGCCCTTGACCACTAACCCAAAGGTGTTGGTTCAAGTTTACCCAGAGGCTTCCTGTAAGAAGGACCTGGCCGTCTACTTCTGGAATATCAGCTCTGGGCAACAACTTACTTTTTTTTTTTTTGTTGTTTATTTCATTTATTTATTTTGTGGATCTACTAGTGGCCTTTTCAGTTCTTTTTCCCTGGAGACCCACCTGCTCAATAGGGAAGGAATCTCTTCTGCTGCTCCCCGAGTCTAACCAAAAACCAAATCAAAACCAAACCCATTGCTATCGCGGAAAATCCGACTCAGCAACCCTATAAGACAGGATAGAACTGCCCCGTAGGGTTTCCAAGGCTATAATTATTACGAAAGCAGACTGCCACATCTTTCTCCTCCACAGTGACTGATTGATTTGAACTGCTTTTCCGTTAGTAGCTGAGCGCTGTGCCACCAGCGCTTCTAGTCTAACCAAAGCTTCCTTGTAAAATAACAATGAATATATACAGCACTTACTATCTGCTATACTATACTAGGAAGCCCTGGTGGTGTAGTGGTTAAGGTCTACGGCTGCTAACCAAAAGGTTGGCAGTTTGAATCCACCAGGTGCTCCTTAGGAACCCTATGGGGGCAGTTCTACTCTGTCTTATAGGGTCACTATGAGTCGGAATTGACTGGATAGCAGTGAGTTTTTTGGTTTTGGTACTATACTAAACGGATCCCTGGTGGCTCAGTGGTTAAAGCAATAGACTGCAAACTGAAATACTGGTAGTTTGGAACCACCAGCAGCTCCTTGGGAGAAAGATGTAGCAGTCTGCTTCTGTAGAGACTTTCACCTTGGAAACCTATGGGGTTGCTATGAGTCAGAATCATCTCCACAGTAGTGGTTTGGTTTGGATACTCTACTAACTCACTTAACCGTCACAAGTAGTACCAGCACTATCACCATTTATACACAAAGAAACTGAAGCTCAGAGAGATTAAATAATTTGCCTAGAGCCACATAGCTAATAAAGTAGTCTGAGGTGATTAGCAGATTCTCAAACTCGATATCCTATTCAGAGCCTGGACTCTTAATTAATCTTACATTTATTCTCTTTGAAATTCACCTGGGTACTAATTTATTTTTACTATTTTAATTTTTTTTAATGTAATATAGTATTCAGGGGTTTAAAAACACTTTTACACCAACCACCATTCCCCTCAGCAGGCTCTGAAGGAGAGGTCAGCTCATTTAATTTCTGTGTCTTGTGGCTGGCATGAAGGCAAGTCTGAGCTCCTTTGGGTCTCTTGGCCAGAACATGGTATTTATAAGGCAAAGATCGTGGTCAATTTGCTGGAACAAATCTTATGGTCTCTTAACTACAAAGCATCAAACGATGCCTCATTTGGAACGTGTGAGAGGCTGGTTACACTTCTGGAAGATGGGCAGCTTTATATCTCAAATGCACACACCTATACATTATAGAACAATATAAATTATGCTCTGTTGATGGTCTAGCACTCTATTTCAAGGTTATCTCTGTGTTTTTATTTTAGGGAATATCCAAGAATTGTAACACTAGTTAGAAATCTTTTCCCAATATATTGAGTTTTTATGCCCACTCAGAAAATGATCATGTAACTGACTCAGGCTGTTTGACCTCTTGGCTTCCATGTTATTGTTGCTGTTAATTGTTGTCTAGTAAATTCCAACTCATGGTGACCCCATGTAGGCAGAGGAGAATGGCTCCATGGAGTTTTCAAGACTGTGAGCTTTTAGAAGAAGATCAACAGTCCTGACTTTCGAGGCACCTCTCGGTGGGTTCGAACCACCAACCTTTAGTCTAGTGGTCATGTGCTTAACTGCTTGTGCCACCAAGGGGCTCCTATTGGCTTCCACTGGCAACCTTTAATTGGTATATATGGTAAGATCTGCCTATAAATAGTCTGTAGGGTATGAGCTCTAGCTATATCAATCTGTAAGATCCAAGTAGCATGGTCACCTTTGTATTTGAGAGATTGCATATTTTGTTATTAAAATCAGTGCTGGGAATATATTTTGCAGGTAGCCTCCATTCACATCCTATTTCTATGAAAAATTCCACCCTATTCTTCCTTCCATGTCAGAGAGAAATTCATCTCTAAAAATAAGCCTTGGTTTATTTCCTGAAGTCTTATTTTCATTTCCTGGGGCGGGGGGAGTGGGGAGGACGGGGGAATGGAGAATCTTTTTCCACTTGCATAACCCCAGTCTCAGTCGCTTTCTGAGTGACATTTACTTTTGGAGCCTCGGAAGTTTCCATTTCATTCTTTTGAATCAACCCCAGGTAGGTAATCATTTAGGTCTGGACAAGAAGTAAAAAGTATTAAAGCCCCTGACTTTCTTGTGAGGATCTACCAGGCAGTCAGCCTCCACTACTGAGTGCTGTTTCCTGACCAGACACCTTCTGTCAAAGGCATCAGAAGAAAGAAGATAATAGAGCTGATGGTCTCCTGGTCCTAATAAACTAGAGGAAAAAATGAGAATCTCTTACACTTGCCAGCTGTGTGTCCTTAACCTTTTTGTACATTATTTTCCTCATTCTTCAACCACAGAGTTGGTGGGAGGAGTAAAGTAGATGAGCCACATAACATATTAGCCTTGTGTCTGGTCCTCAGGGAGAACTCATACTATGCCATGAAGCAGACAGGTGTTTTGTTCAAATCGTATGTGGACTTCACCCAGTTGTGGAGAACTTAGAGAGGAAGAAGCCTCACATCGGACCTTCTCCCTGTTTTCCAATTTTGGAGAAAGCTGCAAAAGCCGAGGCACTCTATGGGCAGGGCCTTGAGCTCCCCTCTGCCAGTGGCGTCCCAAGGCACAAAAGTCCCTGTCAATCACCTCTTACCCTGGATCTGGCCACAGGGACACCTCATAGCCCACAGACCCTGTAGTTCATGGATGGCCACTGGGGTTTGATTTCTCTGCTGCTGCACAGTGAAATATAGATTAAGACCTCTGAGAATCAATGAAAGGTCAAAATTTGGGGACAGGAATGCTGTATCTGAGCGTTGAACACATGTATGTCCAGAATTAAAAAAAAAAAATTATAGCAATAAGTAAGGTTAAGACACACTTGATTGATTTCAGTGAGCACATGTTCCTGGGGATGACAGCCTGGGCACAAGAAATTAGCAATACACTGTACTCAGATAGCTGATATAATATTTGGAGAACTTTTTTTTTTAATAAGATAAAGGAAATGTAGAAGTCAACAAAGAGATGTAATCAGTTATGTGAGGGTAGGGTGAAGCAATTGCTTGATTTTAGTGTCCCCAATTTGCTGGTCAAACAGTGAATCATCAGGGAATGAGATGAAAATTTGTGGATTTGTGGACTAATGGATGAACAGAGAGAGCTCTGGTGGTGCTAACTGAAAGGTGGGTGGTTCAAAACCACCAGCCTCTCTGTGGGAGAAAGATGTAGCAGTCTGCTTTTGTAAAGATTACAGCCTTGGAAACCATATGCGGAAGTTCTGCTCTGTCCTCCTGGGTTGCTATGAGTCAGAATCAACTTGAGGGTAAAGGCTTTGGTTTAGTTTGGAATAAGCAGAAAATTAGGTAACAAGAGGGTTGCCAGCTCAGGAGAACCCTGAAAGAATTTCGGCAATTGCTATCCATACTCCTGAACACACATAACAGCATATTATAATGATCAAGAGTTTTACCCTGGGGTTAGAGTTTATACGACTGAGCCCTAGATTACACATTTACTAGGTGGTACTCTAAGGCAAGTTACTTAATCTCCGTAAGCTCCAGTTTTCCTATCTATTAGATATAAATAATGACAGCACCTACTTCATAGGCTTATTGCAGAAATGAATGAAATATCAGATGTAAACTATTTAGCATAGTGCCTGGCATATACTAAAGCAACCAAACAAACAAAAACCAATTGCCTTCCAGTTGATTCCAACTCATGGTGACCCCATATGTTACAGAGTAGAGCTGTTCTCTACAGGGTTTTCACGGCTGTGATCTTTCGGAAGCAGATTTCCAGAATTTTCTTCTGAAGCACCTCTGAGAAGGTCCAAACCACCAATAGTTAGTAGCCATGTACTTAACAATGCATATACTATGGGCTCAATAATTAATTGTTATTTTATTTGGCTGTCCCTCCCACTTCACTTTCCGAAGTTGCAAAATAAATCATTGTACATGAATCAACAGTTTAAGAAAGCCCTATGACTGTACACCAAGCAGTGTGCCTCTCTCCAGATTCCAGGTGTGTATCTAGAGGTGGGATGGGGAACAGAGTAAGGGAGTAAATATAAAATTGCTCAATTCAGTACCTCCCTGATTATTATCTCCAGAGAGGGAGGCAAACCAAGGCGCAGCTGATGAAATTAACCAGATACGATACGAAAAAACATTTCCTTCTCCTTTTTTGGTTTCATATCTAAGACCATAGGTCTCTACAACCCAGTCGGCACCGCGAGGTACAGAGGAGATGCTTGTTTCTGTGGGAAGACCTGCCCTGCTGTGGCTAGCATTACTGCTCTTCTGTGAGTACAGGGTTGGTTACCCTTCCTGGAAGGAGCAAAACAGATCTAGAGAGCAGTTAGGGTAGGAGCTTTAGCAGTCTAAGTGGTGCCTTTTTCTAGGACATATGCAAACCATGGGGCATTTAGCAGGGATACTGTAGTGGAGATAGGCTGAAAGGAGAGGAAGCTGGGCTGAGAAACATCTAAGGGAGCATCCAAACTGACAGCCTGCCTCCTTCCAATCACTTGGGTATCCTCAGAGGGCAAGATTCCTACCAAGGGAGGGAGGGGAGAGGCAAGAGAGAAGTTCCTTCTCTCCTTGGGTCAGATTACTGAGAATATGGTTGGCTCTTGGATTCCATGAACATGGACCTCGTCTCCACACCCAAATGCCAGCCCTCAGGTGCCCCAGAAGGCTAGGGGTAGATGTTAACTAATTCTCTCTGGACTTTTGCAGCTCCAGCTGGCGTGCTAGCAGGTGAGTGTTCATCCTTGTTCCCTCCATGTTTCAGTGTATCTGGGCGATTCTGTCCTTTCACTAACTGCTTCCCCTCATCTCATCTCCTCTGTTTTCTAATGATTATGAATCTGTTCTCTGGCCAACCTGCCTCCCATCTCCAGTTTGCCTTGTCTTCCCTCATTCCCCCCATTTGAAATCTTCACACATACCATTTCATTGTCTCAACTCGCCCTTCCTCTTTTTATGCTAACGACCATGTCTGTTGCACAACTAAATATCTCAGCTGCTCTCCCAGGCACTTTCATATAATATCATTCAATTCTCAGTGACAATTCTAGGAGACAGAAATTATTATTGTTATTTTATAACTGAAAATGCTGAAACTCAGAAAGATTAAGTGATTTGGTGGAGGTGACACAGCTAACACAGGACAGAATTCCGAAATAGGTCCCTTGGAATAATGCTATTCTAACTACATCACTATTCATCACCATCGAGCCACTTTCTTGGCCTTTATCCAAATCTTCAGTGTATATCTTTGCTCCTGGAAAAAAAAAAAAAAAAAAGAAGCCACTCAAAATTGACCCTGTTAGTGCTCTTCTCTGCTCTCCAGCATTATATATATTTTGTACTCCATATGAACATAGTCATAAAAATTTACAGCTGGAAGATATCTCATATGTCTTCTGGTCCAGCACATTCATTCACCCATTATTCACTCATTCATCTACTCAGTAAGCATTTAATGAGCATTTACCTTTGTGCTGGGCAATGCTTGAGCATGAAAGACATCGTCTCTGCCTGAAAAGAGATCGCAGTCCTCGCTTTAGAGATACCGTAATCAAAATCAAGAAAATTGGAGTGAATTGTCCTAAGTACACGGTAAACTGATTAGTTTGTTTTTAAATATCCTGTATTTGTGCCCTGTCTTTCATCTAGATTGAGATGAAACCACAACACTGTATTCCTCCTTTCTTTAATCCCTCTCCTGGAATCAGGACAGGGTCTTATTGCCAACACTGCAAGGGTAGACTGCCCATTGATGGTCTGACCATTGGTACGACTGTGCTTTTAAGCCTGGATAATTTTCAATGATTTTTCCCCTCTGTATCTCTTTCCACACTTTGATCTCTTTGAAGTCATCTGGAAGTCTATCATTTCCCTGAATCCCCCATGGAATAGAATATTTATAGGAGAGAATGTGAAGCTTACATGTGATGGGGACAAGTCCCTTGAAGTCAACACCACTAAATGGTTCCACAATGGCACGATTTTACCTGAGACGACTTCAAGTTTGAACATCGTGAATGCCAGCATCCAGGACAGTGGGGAATACCTCTGTCAGAACAAAAAACGGAACCTGAGCAAACCTGTGTACCTGGAAGTCTTCAGTGGTAAGTCTCAGGGAAATGGGAATATAGGTTCTCCCATAGAAGAGATGGCCCATCTGAAGATGGGAAGGAAACAGGTTATTCCAAGGTTTAGGGGCACCAAGGTCAGTCAAGACCTGTCAATCTTTCTTTTTCCACTCCTACTCCTTCCTCCAGTCCTTCTGCCCTCTTTCAATATCCTGGTCATCTCCCATAGTATCCCTCTTCTCCATTTGGCCTCTGACTGTCTTTTCTGCACATGTGCAGATGTATATTATGTGGTCAAATTGCATGTTGGATGAGTGCAAAGAGCTGTTTTTGTGGAATAGAATTATAAGGTTTGATTTAAAGATTTGCTGTGCATAATCTGTGTGCCACACCTGAATATAAGATTGTACTCTTCCTTATGAAATATAAGTGCGTTCCTCATCTCCCGTATTGTTACTGAACAACGGATCTTATGTTTATTTCATCTTTGTCTTTCTCCTACTTCCAGAAATTAATTAGCACAGCCTGCTTAGGTATATGTAAGTTAGTCAGTAAACATTGAATGAACAAACTAATGATTGCATTTGGATGACTTGGTCACTGTTTTACTTTACATTCCCTCTTGAGTGAAAAAGATGTTTCAACATTCATATGCAAGGTGCAAATACAAACTAAATCAATGTAGAATAGATTTTTCGTTTCCTTGGAGTAGTTTCTAGCGAAATCCTCAAGGATTGCTCCTAAATAAAATATGCTTGTGTAAATTTTCCATATGTCTATTCGAAATTCTCCTTTTGTGAATGTTTTTCAGTTCTTTCAATGATATTAGTCAATATAATCAAATTCTTATTTTTAACTGACTCATTATTGACAAATATTTTTTGAGTATCGGTCAACTTCCAGGCATTATGTTAGGCACTGGGGATATAATATAAAAAATAGACATGGCTTCTGCCCTTCTAGACCGTAGAACCAGAGAAGAAGATATTAAACATATAATTACATAATTAATTGAACTGTCATACATGTTCTAAAGGAGACCTGGTGATGCCATGTTGAAGTGCTCAGCTGCTAACTGAAAGGTCAGCAGTTTGAACCCACCAACCGCCTCATGGGAGAAAGGACCTGGCTATCTGCTCCTGTAAATATCAAACCAAATAACCAAATGTCAAGTTGATTCCGACTCACAGCAACTCTGTAGGACGGAGTAGAACTGTCCTATAGGGTTTCCAAGGTTGTAATGTTTACAGAAGCAAACTGCCATATCTTTACTCTGTGGAATGTCTGGTGGGTTCAAACTGCCGACCTCTAGCTTAACAGCAGAGTGTGTAACCACTGAGTCACCAGGGCTCCTTGAATGAGTTAGTAATGGAAGTGCTGGGGCTCAAACCCAGGGCCTCATGCATGCTAAACACTTGCTCTACCACTGAGTTTACTCCCCCGTCTACCGAAATCCTGTGGGCAGTTCTACTCAGTCCTGCAGGGTCACTACGAGTTAAAAATGACTTGACAGCACGTAACAACAACAACATGTTCTGAGGAACCTTTGGGGAGCCCCCAGGGGGTGCAAGAGAACAAAATAGACACTCTTCTACACTAAAACTCCCCAGGCAGATTAGATTTATTTCACTCTCAGTGGCTCTAATAAGCAATGATGGATCTGAAGGGAATCCCGGGTTTCAGGCTTTCCAATGGATGGCCTAAGGAGAAAAGTCAGAAGGTCTTTATGCCCACAGGCTTTTCAGGAGGAGGGAGGACTTATCCATACAGAAGACAGGCTCTATTTTGTCTTTCCTTTTTTCATTGGCTTAGCCAGCCCAGAAATGGGTTAATAATAATCCTTGGTTTCTGATACACACTCTTGCATGATCCTCTTTTATTTAATTAAACAATTATTTATTAATTTATTCCTAAATAAATAATACAATGAATGCTTTTCAGACTGGCTACTTCTTCAGGTACCTACTGAGACGATGACAGAGGGTAAGCCCTTCCTTATCAGGTGCCACAGTTGGAAGAACTGGAATACATACAAAGTGATCTACTACAAGGATGGTGAAGCAATCAAGTACTGGTATGAGAACCACAACCTTTCAGTTCCCAAGGCCACCCTCAAAAACAGTGGCACCTATCACTGCGAGGGCTTTATTGAGAAATTACGCCGTATCTCTGATCCCCTCAACATTACTGTACAAGGTGAGTCTGTAAAGGAAAGGGAAGGAGTCCATAGCAAGGGAAGGAATAGAGGGCATCTGAGCCTGAGTGATTGCCATGTGTGTAGTGGGGGCAGCTGTGATACCTTGCAAAAGACACCAGAGATATAGCATGTCTCTTAATCTCTGTTTAAGATTCTTTACTTGTTAAATGGTAATAGTAATACCTACTCTTATTATGGAATTTTCTATAAAGATTAAATGGGGCAATATTTGTGAAATGGCTTTGTAAGCTCTTAAGGACTACCCAAGCATAACAGATTGTGATTGCTATTTTGATCTCAAAGTTATCTGTTGCTCCTGAAGAGAACCACTTGTATTTACCAGATTGAAAGGGAGTTTCAAAGTTGAAGGAACACAGGTTGTAAAGAGCTTGAAGAGCTTGTTTCAGCTGAGGAGGGCTGGGAAAAGAAATCAACAAGTCAGCAGGCTGTGCCCTTGTGTATCTGGGGATAAGGAAAGTGGCTTGGTGAGGAGAGGGTAAGCAGGTGGGCTGTCTTCATGGCTTATGAGGAAAATTGCTATTTCCAAACTTTGTGTGACGAAAGAAGAAATTTTTGAGATATTTGCCTTGCAAGGTAGAAATAAGACTTTTACTTGGCAAACTTTACTCATACTAATAAAAGCACAAGGCCCGAAGTCAGAATTAAGGTCTAATGCCAATACTTTGTTAACTGACTGAAGACCTTGGTGCTATTTAATTGTCTCTGGGCTTTCAGTGTCCTCATCTGTCAAGTAAAATGTTTGGTCTAGACACCCCTAGAATCATTTGGGGAACTTAAAAAATATATACTGATGTCCGTGTCTCATCCCTCGAGATTCCAATTTAATTGCTTTGGTGTGAGGCCTGAGCACCAGTATTTTCCAAAGCTCTCACAGGTAATGGTAATGTGCCGCCAGTGTTGAGAGCCATTGTTTTAGTTGATTTCTAAGTGATTTCTAGCTGTAGCATTCTGGGGCTCCATAATTCTAAAATGATCATGAAAATCAATACTGTGTAAATAAAATAACAGAACCACAAAACAGTATAGTTGGAAGGCAACTTAAAGATGATCTAATCTAAGACCTTCATTTCACCCAACTGGCATGCAAGAAATGATGATTGATTAATGAAGAAACAAGTCACTGGTGACCCTTGCCCTCTCTCTGCCTTTTTTCCATCCCCCAAATCATATATGAATGTTGGACTTGTCAGCCCCCAGAAAGGGATCATCTTTCCTATGACCAGCCATCCCCTTTGGGTACATGGGCTAGAGGAACTGTTACACAGGGGTTGCAGAGAAATACTCAGGAGTTCAGGGAGCACAAATTGAGAGATGCAATCTCGTGAGAGTTTTCTCTCTGCTTCGGGACGCCATATCATGCTAGAAGATGGAAGGCCATTCTGAGTCCTTTGCTTGGGGAGGATGAAGTCCTGAACATCATTGTTCGATTCCTAATACAAATTATGTTTCTTGTTGCAACTGTAGCTCAACAAATTGACAACTTCTGGGTACAATTTTTTATCCCATTGCTGGTGGGGATGATGTTTACTGTGGACACAGGATTGTTTATCGTCACCCAGCAGGAGTTCAAATTGTTCTTGAAAATTAAGAGGACCAGAAAAGGCAACAAGCTTCAGCATCCAAAACCTAAGCCAGACCTCAAAGAGAAATGATGTCATCACTCAAGAAACATTTTCGCCAGCATTTCTTTCCGGCACCAGCAATTTCTTTCCGGTATCAACCACTGTTTCTCCTCCCCTGATCCTGGGGGTCTCATTCCAGAACTCCTGCACGTACCTCATTATCTGGCTCTCAGGGCTGCTGTCCCACATCTATTCTTGTTCCTAATTGATATTTGTAGTTTAAAGGAAGGGTTTCATCCCATTCCAGTTACTGTCGTAACAGGGATAGGAGTAGATGTGTGTAGAGATAATGAGAGGCAACCAGACAGGCAAACAATATGTGTAAAACCCAACTCTCACTCAATCCTGAATACTTTGACTGGAGAGGACCTGAAGGTCCTCTTACCATCAGGTATAGAATCCTATTTCCATTCTTTTCCATCCAAGAATTCTTTCTGATGACCCCTAATTGGATCAAAGGAGCAGCCAAACCAAAAGAAAAGAGATTATTTCCTCTCAATGTGTTCCTTTGCTCACTATTTTCTGGAAGTGGAGCTTCCACACCTGTATCCCTAATTCTATCTCTGCTCCTTGCAAAATCCTAAAATCCAGAAATGAGGCATGCGAGGAGGGGATTATTGTCAAATATAGCTCACAACATACATAGAAACGTTTGTGATCAATGCTTCGCGAAACTGCTTCATTAAACCAACTGCTTAAGTGGTATGTAATGTTAACTGCATAATGAACGTTGGTTGAATAAATGGAAGAATGAATAGATTCATGTATTAGCATCTGCAAAAGAAGAGTTCAATTTGAATAAAATAAATTTGGAACTGTGTAACATGATGTTTCTAAATCCTTAAGGCTTGCTAGCTTCTTTTTTGCTTCTGGTGGCAAGAACTTTGAAGTTCTAGATTAGAAATATCCTCCTTTGACCATCGTAAGGATGACTTTCTAAGGAATTTTCTAGGTTATTAGTTATCAGTGTTCACTTCCACCTGCCCTTCTATCCTCACTCTAAGTTTGAAAGGGCTACTAAGGGACTCAATTCCTATATGGTTATCTAGACACAAGAGCTCAGAATGCATTCCCTAAGAAGCTCCCGTGTGAATTTTTTCTTCATGCTACCAGACATTGATCTCTCCCTTCATTTTTCTCTTCCATGTGTCTGAATTCCAGGTTTGTCTCAGACCTGCAACTACAATTTCTACCTATTTTCTTCTTTATATCCATTCATTCTACTGTCCCAGAAGTAACACAGAACACAGAGTTAGGTCTGTGGGCACCCAAAATACGGCATTTATAAGTATGTATTTTTATTTTAAGATACATGAGTACCTTCTATCTATGCCACAAAGTGAATACGTATGTTATACAGATGATTGAAATCTAGATATTTCACCCCAGCCTCACCCTTGGGGCCTTCTTTTTAGCTCCTATCTCTTGCTAAATTGCCCCTAGAGAAAAATTGTTTATCCATAATTGCTGCTCCAGAACCTACCATAAATTGTCATGAACTCTTAATAGATACGGGTTGGTTTTTTGAAAATCAAGTCAGTAGCTTCCTACTGGTGGCCAAAATAAAATTTAAAAATATTTGGCCAATGAAAGATAAATTCCCTTGGTTACCTCTGGAGTGGAGATTCAGACAAAAGATCCACCGTGTCACATGTTGGGTCCATGGCTATTTGCTTGTTCCCTTCTTCTTATTAAATGGGAAATGGTGATAATATGAGCATCTCCTTGAACTCAGAGATGGGAGAGTTACATTGAGGTTGTCAAAGGCACATGGATAACCTCACAGAGTGGTACTGTTTCTCTGCCTGAATTTGTCTGTCCGCCTCTGGGCAGTTACTTACCAAGTCCAAGTTCCCATCTGGTATGTCCTCAAATTCCACAACATCCTCATCATAAACCATTCACTCTACAAATATGCCAGGATCACTATCAAGTTCACTTCTATATATTTCTTATAGAACCCATACTTTTTCCTTTCTTGTAAATTGGGATTACACATGCTCACTTTCAGTCTTTCCTGTTTTCAAATGTCACTGAGAGTGGTTAGTCATTTCACTATGAACTAGTGGTGCCAACAGCAATGAAACTGAAATTTCTCACGGAGAATTTTTTTTTTTTAAATAAAGAAGTGACTTCATGCTAATTCTGAGAAAATTTCAAATTTTTATTTATTTTTTAACTAAGGTTCGAGAAAATAACACTGCACTTCTTCCATCTAAATATAGTTCAATCAATAGGATGAAACAATTTTTTTAAGTTAGAATATATGTAAAGAGTTTGCAGATCAATAACTTCTCTTAGATCCATCAAGGAACTGAGGTCACAGCGCAAATTGCCACCCTAGAAACTGAGGAGACAGGCAAACACAGAGAATCACAGCTGAATGGGGGTAAAAACCACCGCTGGTAGAAATGCAAAATGGGACAACCACTTGGAAAGACGGTTTGACAGTTTCTTACAAAGGTAACCATAGCTTACCATACAATCATGTTCCTAGACATTTACCCAAATGAGTTTAAAACTTATATCCCCACAAAAACATTCACATGAATGTTTGTAACAACTTTATTCGTAATTGTCAAAACTTAGAAGCAGCCAAGATGTTCATCAATAATTGAATGGGTAAATAAATTGTGGTACATTCATACAATGGAATATTATTCATTGATAAGAAGAAATGAGCTATCAAGCCATAAAGAGACGGGGAGAAACTTTAAATACATACTACTAAGTGAGAGTTTAGTTTAAAAGGCTGCATACTGTATGATTCCAACTATGTGATGTTCTGGAAAGGGTAAAACTATAGAGATAGTAAAAAGATCAGTGACTGTCAAGGGTTTAAAGGGAAAGGGGCAGAAGTGCATTGGTGGCACACAGAATATTTTTAGGGCAGTGACACTGTTCTGTATAATAGTGTAATGGTGGATGCATGACTTTATGCCTTCATCGAAACCCAGTTGAACTGTACAGCATAGAGTGAAACCTAATGTAAACATGGCCTTTAGTGAATAATAGTGTATCAATATTGGTTCATCAATTGTCATAAAAATCTACCACACTAATGAGAAGTGTTAATAATAGGGGAAACTGTGAAAGGAGGGTCACTATGAGTCGGAATCGACTCGATGGCAACATGTTTGATTTTTTTTTTTTTTGGTGTGCAAGAAGAGGAGTTATAAGAGACTTCTGTACATTCTGGGTAATTTTTTTTTTTTTTTGTAAACCTAAAAGAGCTTTAAAAATAAAGTTTATTAAAATTTTTAAAAAACATATATGTATACATATGTATGTGTATCATTGGCCTTCTCCTTTCACTTGAATGTATCAAGACTGAGAAATGCTGCCAATCACTGTCACGGCTATGTTAAAGCATGTGAGGGCCCTAAACACTAATAATCTGTGGTACCCCCTCCTCTGCTTACTCATATGGAGTGAGAGAGAAGGACTTTAGTCTAGCGTTCTAGAATTTGTAATAAGCCTTTGATTACTCTAGCTTTGATTTTATAAAATATTATCATTTTTCTCTACCACTTAACTGTCAAAGTGTGTTATACTGTGGTGACTTACACGTTGCTGTGATGCTAGGAGATATGCCACCACTGTATCAATTTTTACCAACTTCTGTAGTCTGAAATTGATCAAACATACAATCAAGATTCATTGATAATTACTGGCAACTGGAATGCAAGTTAGAAAAAAAGAAGGATCAGTAGTTGGGAAACATAGCCTTGGTGATAAAAACAACTCCAGAGATTGCATGATAGAATTTTGCAGAACAAACAACTTACTCATTGCAAACACCTTTTTTTCTATAACATAAATGGCAACTCGGACTTCAACAGGTGGAATACAAGGAAATCAAATCGACCTCATGTGTGGAAAGAGATGATGGAGAAGCTCATTATCATCAGTCAGAACAAGGTCAGAGGCTGACTGCTGAACAGATCATGAATCACACATAGGCAAGTTCAAGTTGAAGCTGAAGAAAATTAAAACAAGTCCAAAGTACGACCTTGAGTATATCCCACCTGAATTTATAGACTATCTCAAAAATAGATATGATGCATTGCACACTAATACTTGAAGACCAGATGAGTTGTGAAATGACATCAAGTACATCAGACGTGAAGAAAGCAAAGGGTCATTAAAAAGACGGGAAAGAAAGAAAAGATCAAAATGGATGTCAGAAGAGACTCTGAAACTTGCTTTTGAATGTAGAGTAGCTTAAGCAAATCGAAGAAATGATGAAGTAAAAGCTGAAAAGAAGATTTCAAAGGGTGGCTCAAGTAAACAAAGTACTATAATAAATTGTGCAGACACCTGAAGTTAGAAAATCAAAAGGCAAGAACGCACCCAGCATTTCTCAAGCTGAAAGAACTGAAGAAGAAATTCAAGTCTTGAGTTGCAATATTGAAGGATTCTATGGGCAAAATGTTGAACGATGCAGGGAGCACCAAAAGAAGATGGAAGGCATCCACAGAGTAACTGTACCAAAAAGGATTGGTGTTCAACCATTTCAGGAGGGAGTGTATAATCAAGAACCAATGGCACTGAAGGAAGAAGTCCACTCTTCACAAGGCTCCAGGAATTGACTGAATATGAATGGAGACGTTGTTCAACAAACAGTTGCAATGCTGGATGTCCTCACTTGTCTATGCCAAGAAATTTGGAAGACAGCTTCCTGGCCTACTGGCTTTCAGAGATTCATATTTGTGCCCATTCTAAAGAAAGGTGATCCAACAGAATGTGGAAATTATTGAACAATATATATATTGAACAATATTATTAATTTCACATGCAAGTAAAATGTTGTTGAAAGTAATTCAGAAGTGATTGCAGCAGTACATTAACAGGGAACTGCCAGAGATTCAGGCTGGATTCCGAAGAGGGCATGGAACAAGTAATGTCATGGCTGATGTCAGATGGATCTTGACTGAAAACAGAGAATACCAGAAAGATGTTTACCTGTGTTTTATTGACTATGCAAAGGCATTCAACTGTGTGGATCATAAAAAATTATGTATAACATTGCAAAGAATGGTAACTCTAGAACAATTAATTGTGCTCATGAGGAACCTATACATAGATCAAGAGGCAGTCATTCAAACAGAGCAAGGGGATACTGAGTGGGTTAAAATCTGAAAAGGTGTATGTCAGGGTTGTATCCTTTCACCATACTTATTCAGTCTGCATGCTGGGCCAATAATCTGAGAAACTGGATTATATGAATAAGAATGTGTCATCAGAATTGGAGGAAGACTCATTAACAACCTGCGATACGCAGGTGACACAACCTTGGTTGCTGAAATTGAAGAGAACTTGAAGCACTTACTGATGAAGATCAAAGACTACAGGTTTTGGTATGGATTACACCTCTGTCTTAGGTTCTCTAGAGAAGCAAAATTGGTAATGCGTATAAAGGTATATACTGAGATTTATATTAAAGAAACAGCTCACTCGATTGTAGGGGTTGGAAAGTCCCAAGTCTTTGGATCAGGATAGAGTCCTTTCCCAATTCACGGAGCCGCAGAAGCTGGTGAACCCAAGATGAGCAGATTGGAGAGCAGGGATCCCGCTGACAAGTTGTGATGGTTGAGGAATCCCCAAGGTCAGCAGGCAAGACCGCAAGGTTTCTCCTGAGTCAGTTAGCGGCAGGGGCTGGTTAACCCAAAATAGGCAGGTTGGGGAGAAGGACTTTTACTCGCAGGCCTTGAAGATCAGAGAATCCCAAGATGGACAGGTAAGCTGCTAGCTCAAGTCTCGAGAACCAGAGGTCAGAAAAGAGACAGCTGCTGGATCCAGAATAAACCAACAGCTTTTGTAAGGCGAGCAGGAAGGAAGTAGGTGGCGGAAGGCAGAGAGAGGAAGGCTGAGGAGGTGGTGAGCTACCTACCACAGGCCCCACCCCTGCCGGTACCACTCAGCAGATTCCATCTCGAGGGTGATCACATATCAAGTTTCAACAAGGAAGTGGTCACAACGTTATAAAACTGCCAAAACACTGAGAATCATGGCCCAGCCAAGTTGACACACAATCTTAACTATCACAACCTCATCATTAATAAAACAAAAATCCTCACAACTGGACCAATAAGCAACGTTGAGATAAACAGAGAAAAGACAGATGTTGTCAAGGATTTCATTTTACTTGGATTCATAAACAATACTTATGGAAGCAGCAGTCAAGAAATCAAAGGGTATATTGCATTGGTCAAATCTGCTTCAAAAGACCTTTTTTTAAAAAGTGTTAAAAAGCAACAATTTCACTTTAAGGCCTAACGTGAGCCTGACCCAAGCCATGGTATTTTCAGTTGCCTCATCTGCACAGGGAACATAGACAACGATAAGGAAAACCCAGAACCCAGTGCCATCGAGTCGATTCATAAGGAAGACCGAAGAATTGATGACTTTGAATTATGGTATTGGTGAAGAATATTGATTATACCATGGACTGCCAGAAGAATGAACAAATCTGTTTTAAAGAAGTACAGCCAGAATATTCCTTAGAAGTGAGGATGGCAAGACGTCGTGTCATATACTTTGGAGTGTGACCAACAGGGACCGTTCTCTGGAGAAGGACGTCATGCTTGGTAAAGTAGAGGGTCATTGAAAAAGAGGAAAATGCTTGACGAGATGGATTGACACAGTGACTGCAACAATGGGCTCAAACATAGAAAAGATTGTGAGAATGGTACAAGATCGGACAGTGTTTCGTTCTATTGTATACAGGGTTGATATGAGTTGGAAATGACTCAAGGACTCCTAACAACAACAACTAATTCTCTGTAACTGCTCATATGACATTTTCCTAGCTCTTTTAAAATTTTTCTTGAAATGCATTGACTAAAACCATGCACTGCTGCATATACGGTCTCAACACAGGTGTGGATCAAGTACGATAAGGTTTTCAGTTTTGCGACTAAGCCCTTTCTTGAAGATGTCCAACATTTTACTTCTCTCTTCGTTCATAGTAGTTTATCTGGCTAATATATCTAGGAATTGACTTCACAAACATTTAGTTCTCCTTCCTGTGTTATAACTGATAGTTTGGAGCTTATCACTGCAAAATTAAAATTTTCTTTACACTTGCAAGCATTGAAGCTCATCTAGTTTACTTCAACAATTTAATTTCATTTTACTCACCAGTGGGTCTTACTCATGCCTGTGGGCTAGGGTGATTTTCTGTTTCTTTTTGCCTCCATAAACCAACACACTAGGAAATATATTCCTTCAATGCCTGTGGAACACTCTTTCCAGTGGATAGAATAGTTTGTGAAGAGGTGCAGAGAATGGAATAAGGAAATTAAAAACATTTCCAAGAGGAGTGTTTCTCATCCAGGGTATAGGAAATGGGGGTGAGGAGGGAAAGATGAGAGAAAAAAATGTACACAGGGTAAAATTAGACAAAAACTTTGAAATCCAGATAAAGTCTTTGACTTTGGAGTTTTTTTTTTTTTTTACTACCCTTTCTTTCTTTTAAACAAATGACAAAAAAAAAAAAAAAAAAACAGAGAGATGGAACAAGTCTTGTCCCTGAACCAATCCGTGGATGTGTGTATGATTTACACTTTTCCCTAGAAAAATATGTTTATTAACCTGGATAATCTGATTTTTTTCTGAACTTTTTCTTAGCTCCATGTGCATAACAATAAAATTTCACTTCAAATCTAAGCAAAACCAATTTCTTTAGTAGTTCAAGTTTGCAAACATGTGCTGAGTAGTCACAAGGTATAAGAACTGTGCTAGCTAGTGCTAGGAAAGCAAAGAAGAGGAAGACATGGTCCTTGACCTCATAAGCTTAGATTCTTGGGCAGCCTTTGGTATAGGACCCAATCAAAGGCCTTCAAAGTCTTACATTCCTCTTCTCCACATTAGTCTACACATCTACATTCCCAGAATCTTTGAAGCGATAAAATGGGCAGAGGTGAATAGGTGTAGCACAGGGTATTTTTAGAGCAGTGAAACTATTCTCTGTGATACTGTAATGGTGGATGCACGACTTTATGCATTTGTCCAAACCCAGTTGAACTGTACATCATAAAGAGTTAGCCTAATATAAATTATGGTCTTTAGTAGTGAAAATAATGTATCAATATTAGTTCTTCGATTATCATAAAAGTACCACACTAATGAAAGATGTTAAAAATCTCGAAAACTGTGTGCAAGGAGAGGGGCTATAAGAGACCTCTATACTTTCTGAGTAATTTTTTTGTAAACCTAAAATGGCTTTAAAAATAAAGTTTACTTAAAAATATATATGTATATATTTCATATATATGTATATGTGTTATAGAATGTATCAAGACTGAAAAATGGTGCCAATTTCTATCAGTGCTGGATTAGGCATGTGAGGGCCCTAAACACTAATAATCTGTGGTACCCCCTTCTCTGCTTACTCGGACATTCAAATGGGATATGTGAGTTATATATGCACATGTATATATATGTGTGTGTGTGTGTGTCTTAGCTATCTATGATTAACTTCTTTTTAAATGCAACTATAATATTAGTGATTGAAAGCAAGAGTAGCATATGTCATTTTAGTGGAGTGAGATGAACTGGAGTGTAAAATTTTTAGTGAATGTAGAGTAATGAGATTCTTACTATAGAACACATTTTCTACAGGAAATAATATTCCACATATTGTACAACAAGGAAAATAAGTCAGTGAACTTAGTTGTTTCAACAATCAATGTAAAATTCTGAACTCCCACAACAAAAAATTGACCACAAATTTTCGTTTAAATGGCTCACATTTCAATTTTGATATCATAATAAATTCTATAACTATAAATGAACTGATGAAAATAGGTCATAAAAGATTTAATGATCAGAAAACAAATATTGAATTTATTGCAATGATCTGCTTATCCAAGTTCCCTAGCTTTTGCACGTCATCTTGAACTGAAGGTCCCATTGGTTGTTTATCAGGACATGCGCAAGAGCATACTCTTGTGTTTGTATCATGCCAAAGGGCATTGTTGGCCCTCCTGGTTGGAGTTGCTGGATCAGCAGACGTGGATGTATGAGACAGTTCTCTTAAACTGGATCTATTAGATCTATATCTATATATCTATTATATCATCCATCCTTGCCCAGTCACTGCTTATGTTGGATCCAGTTGCATATTGAAAGAATGTAGCAGAGTTAGACTTGACAGCCCACCCCAACCTTTTGTTCATTAGAAAGAAATAGTGTACTCCTAAGAGACCGGCCCAGATAAGACATTTCATTTACATGGGAGGAGACTGTAGGAGACAGATGTTAATAAAAGTGTTCAAGTGGTAGGGGCCTCATAGCTTAAACAACCTTGCGTGTGGGCACCTTCATGATCCTGCATGAACTTAATTTCCGGCTGGCACATTCTAATGCACCGGAGCTGGTATCAATTGCATTTAGTATCCTGCAGTTCCCTTCCACTGTGGCTCTCACTTTTTCTTGTGTCCTGTCTGCTTGGAACTATGGGTCTTTGCTTTGGACAGTTGGTGTCCCTGTTTTGATGATCCCCTAAGTGTGCTTACCATGCTTAAAGGGTAATCAATTCCTGATTGCTGTCGTGAAAACAGACTCCTAAAATATTGCAGGTTGCAGGTTGGGATTTGACTCTGAGACAGAAATTGGAGGAGTGCTCTCAGCATCAGCACCTAAGAGAGAATGAAGAAAGCAGGATCCGGCAGAGGGTGAAGTTGAACTGTGATGTAGTCATGACAAAAACCTTCAACCATATTCCGGATAAGAGTTCTGGAGCTGGGAAACCCCTTTAGAATTATTATGAATTGAGGCAAGGGGGCCAGTCTTTCTGCCCTGAATTAGAAACATCATTGGAGGCAGTCTACCCCTGGGTTATGACTTTGGAAGAGGTGTCTTTTTGGTGGAGGACAATTATCAACTGAGACTGCCATATCAAGACCCTGCCAACATCTGGGGGAATGAGTGCCTTGGTCCCAAAGGGTGCAATCTGGGTGGTGTACCACAGCGTCCAGTAAATATAACTTCAGATAGAAGACAATGTAACACTGGTCATCAGACCTTGACCTAACAGCTTTTATCTAGTGTAAGAAGAACTAAAAAGCAACATTAAAAAAAAATGGCTCTATCATTTCTAGAAATCTGGACCCAACGCCAAAGATAGCTTTACTCTTTCATCAGACTTCACATGCCAGTGTTTTTTGCAAAATAGGACATGTTAACTTGACATAGAGGATTTAATCTCAACAGACTTGTCCAACCCTCATCACTTAGCTGACTTCATGACACTCTTACAAGTGATATCTCGCCTCTGCAGGGTCACCCTGTGGGATTGTATGGATTCTGGCTACCACAGGAGCTGTGTTTGAAACTTGGGATACATTTGTTGCCCAGTGAGGAAAAGGAATGGAAAGATAAGAATGAGAGAAGTCTTCCTTGCACCAGAGCATACACTTTCACCTTCTGTGATGTGCCTGCTCTTTGGGGTTGAGAATGGAGAGCTCAGACATAAAATGCTGTTTTTCACCTAGGTTTGATGTTGGCAGTACCCAAGAAGAAACTTCTGAAGATTAACTCCTGCAGGCCTAGGAAACTTATTAGGAAATTCTTAAGCCAAGCTGCATACTTCTGTTCATTAATAAATATCTTCAGAAATTGTGATTAAGTCACTTATGCTTATAATCCTATTTCAAGTATATTCAGTGTACTCTGTAAAAAAAACTATATGTTTGTTTAAAACCAAACCAAACCCATTGCCCTCGAGTCAATTCTGGCTCATAGCGACCCTGTAGGACAGAGTAGAACTGCCCCATAGGGTTTCCAAAGGGCTGCTGGTAGATTCAAACTGCTGACCTTGGGTCCTTCCAATCTCCATCCTCACTTTCACTACTGATTGAAAAGTGCTGAACTTTTTTCTGCATGCTCTCCTTTACAATCAGAGTTTTTTTGGAGCTGGTGCACTATTGCTTTCCCACACTGGCACCACTTATCCCCCGGAACTCATAGTCGCTATGAGTCGGAATCGACCCAACAGCAATGGGTTTGGCTTGGTATCCCCAGGAAGGATTAGTTAGGGCAGTTATGACCTCTTGCAAGGTATGTACACCAGCAACTCAAAGATTCCCCAGGTTGTAATGGAATGCTAGCAAGTAGCAACATCAGATTGGAAGAAAGGCTTAAATGTCCACAGAAAAGGATACCCTAGTGTATCTCCTTACTCACTTCTCAAAAGACAGCACGAATTACTCCTATCCCCTTAAAACAAGAAAAATATCTCTCTGAAGTGATTTCCAAAACCTTTTTCATTAGTTATTTAGAAACATTTTAGAATTTGTGTCTTAATGTATAACTCAGAATATTCTGAGTGTGTGTAGCTGTGTGCACATATGTGTGAGTGCATGTAGGTAGAGATACCCAGGCATGTAAAACTTTCCCCTACATTCTTACATATATGTCAAGGCATTTTCTAAACTGTCTGGAGCAGAACACAGAAAATCATGACTAACCCAAATGGAAGCCTCCTGTTTTAGCACCAGGTTCAATTTAGTCTATCCTTCTTCTTCTCACAGTTTAAAGACATTTTAAAGCACCATTAAAATTAACACATCTTTATATACTCATAGAAAAGATCTTTGCAACATGTCCTCACTAAGTGGGGAGGGGCTTTCCCCCCACAGCTCTGCACAAAGCATCTTTAACCTCCTTGTTCCTCAGGCTGTACACAACAGGGTTCAGTAGGGGAGTGATGACAGTGTACATCACTGAAATGAGCCTGTCTTGCCCCAGGGAACTCTGGGACTTGGGCTTAAGGTAGATGATGGAGGCACACCCATAATGGATGATGACCACTGTGAGGTGGGAGGCACAGGTGGCAAAAGCCTTCTTTCTACCCTCAGCTGAGGCAATTTTAAGGATAGTAGAGATGATGAGGACATAGGAGATAAAGACCAGGCCCATGGGTAGAACAAGAACACAGACACTGACCACAAAGTTAATGATCTCATTGACAGTGGTGTCTGCACAGGCCAGCTTCAGCAGGGGTCGCACATCACAGAAAAAGTGAGAGACAACAAAGTCATCACAGAAGGGCAGGCCAAACACAGATGTTACCTGAATGATGGCCATACTCAGCCCGATTCCCGGTGACCCAGATGCCAGATGGACACAGGACCTCTTACCCATGATGATGGAATACCGTAGGGGATTGCAGATGGCCACATAGCGATCATACCCCATGGCAGTGAGCAGGAAACAGTTGTTGATGCCAAAGGTGAGGTAGAAGAAGTGCTGTGTGGCACACTCTTGGATGGCAATGCATTGGTGAGGACTCAGGAGGTCAGACAGCATTCGAGGGATGATGGCCACAGTGTAACAGGTCTCAGAAATGGACAGCATGCTCAGGAAGAAGTACATGGGAGTGTGAAGATGACGATCCAGGTGAATGATGGTCACAATGATGACATTTCCAGAGACAGTCAGCAGATACAAAGTTAGAAAGACAACAAAGAATACAATCCTGTGCTGCCACCCAAAGCTGGAAAAACCTTCAAAGAGGAATTCAATCACAAGAGTGGAGTTTGCCTTTGGTACTGAGGGAGGTCTAGGTCTGAAAAGCCTGGACGAAGGAAAGGGAGAAGCATTGAGACAACAATGAAACAGGGTAGCTTGGACCAAGAGCTAAGGGAACATCCATCCTCTGAGCAATGCCCCAGATCCCACAAGCCACCATTATCCAGCCTTTGGCCAATTGCTCAGAGATCACCTGCACTCACCCCCTTATTTGGTATTATAGAAGTGTTACCCCAGGACCCTAGAGTGAGGGCAGAAACAGAGACAAGAGGCAAGTAAGGACAAACCGAAAGACAATTTTATGGAAATAAGTACCTGGCCATTGAAAAGGTGAGGCCAGATCAAGGAAGAGGCAGGTGATACATCAAATGTGCCCAGCTCTATTGTTTCTTTCCAATATACTCTTGAAGTAGGCTCCCAGGACCCTATGAGGAACAGTGACCTAGTAAAAGGTAAAATATACCTGAGACTAACGTCCTTTCAACACTGTCAATATGCATAGTCGACACCAAATGCTTTGTAAGAGACCTAGAATACCTTCTTCTCCCCAGAACCCTAAGACCTGGGCCTTACTTCCCTGAGCCCCTGTACCCAAACACCACGAAATCATGAAAGATTAGAAAAGGGAGCACTTCTACTTGCTTTTTTTTCCTGGAGTCCCTGCCCTCAATACCCTCTAAGATCAAAATACTTTGATAAGGCACTGCAGGTAACCATTTAGTTTATCTCCTTCTTGAGTTCTAGCCAAAAGCAGGAAAGAGAATGAGTGAATATGAAGATGTCCCTTCAAGTAGTAAATGTGTTTTCCTAGAATGAGAGAAAACATAAAATTTATTTAATCAAACAAGGACCAGATGTTCCATTTTTTAAGTTCATTTGTGTATACCCCAAGCATTACTGAGGGTAGAAATAAGCTGGTTCACCTTCTCTTTGTCTTACCTCATGTGAATGCAGCATGGCAGAATGTACTGAGGCAGATTTAACCATGTCCCTTAAACCCATGTCTATGCATGATAAAATCCACCGTGTTTAACCATTTGCCTCCATTCAGAAAGCTGTGCTTCATCCTTGTTACATTTCTTCTATTTTCTGTCATGAAGACAGTACCTCCTGAACTTTTCACCCCTTATTCTCACTTCTGCATGCCTCCTGCAGACAGCCAGCTTCTGGTCACCATTGGCATTCTTAGTAATCACTAATCTCCCTCATTTCATTAGAATCTAGTCCAAGTTTACTTCCTGAAAGTTTTCGTGACCTTCTTTAGAAAATCTCCTTCTGGAGCTCTCTTATATAAGCTTCTTCAACTGTCCTTCAAAAAATTTATAATATTCAAATATTCGTAATATTCAAACTCATAGGTAAATTAACTATAGTAATACTCCATAGTGTTCCTGTGAGGATTAAATGAGTTAACATATTTGAAGAAATTGACAGAATACTTGACACATAAAAAAGGAAGCTCTTAATAAATGGTAGGGATTATCAGTAGTTATCTCTTTCTATTTTTCACAACTGAAAGAGTTTAAATTTTTAAGAAGAGCAGAGTGAGGAAGGGGGGCTTCAGCATTCTAAGATTTTTAATAAGGCTGTGATTAATTACGCCAGCTTTGATTTCATAAAATATTATCGCTTCTCTCCACCACTCACTTGTCAATTTGTCCTACTGTGATGGCTTGCATGTTGCTGTGATGCTAGAAGTTACGCCACAGCTATAAGAATTTTTTTCAACTTCTGCAGTCTGAAATTGATCAAACATGCAATCAAGATGCCTTGTTAATTGTGGGTGATTGAAATGTGAAAGTTAGAAACAGAGAAGAAGGATCAGTAGTGGGAAAATATGGCCTTGGTGATAAAAATGATGCCAGAGATTGCATGATAGAATTTTGCAGAACAAACGACTTCTTCATTGCAGATAACTTTTTCAACAACATAAACAGCAACTATGCATGTGGACTTCACCAGATGAAATATGCAGGAATCAAACTGACTACCTCTGTGGAAAGAGACAGTGGAGAAGCTTAATATCATCAGTCAGAACAAAGCCAGGGGCTGACTGTGGAACAGACCATCAATTGCACATAAGCAAGTTTAAGTTGAAGCTGAAGAAAATTAAAACTAGTCCAGAAGAGCCAAGGTACAACCTAGAATATATCCCACCTGAATTTAGAGACCATCTCAAGAGTAGATATGATGCATTGAACACTAATAACCCAAGGCCAGACTAGTAGTGGAATGACATCAAAGACATCATATATGAAGAAAGCAAAAGGTCCTTAAAAAGACAGGAAACAAAGAAAACACCAAAATGGATGTCAGAAGAGACTCAAAACTTGCTTTTGAACATAGAGCATCTAAAGAGAATGAAAGAAATGATAAAGTAAAAGATCTGCACAGAATAGTTCAAAGGGCAGCTTGAAAAGAGAAAGTAAAGTATTTTAATGAAATGTGCAAAGACCTGGAGTTAGAAAAACAAAAGTTAAGAACATGCTTGGCATTTCTCAAGCTGAAAGAACTGAAGAAAAAATTCAAGACTTGAGTTGCAATATTGAAGGATTCTATGGGCAAAATACCAAACAGCACATGAAGTAAGAGAAGACAGAAGGAAAACGCAGTCAGTGTACCGAAAAGAATTGGTCAGCCTTCAACCATTCCAGAAGGTAGCATATGACCAAGAATGGATGGCACTGAAGGAAGAAGTCCACACTATACTGAAGGCATAGATGAAAACCAAGGCTCCAGGAATTGACTGAATACAAACTGAGATCTTTCAACACACGGATGAAACGCTGGATGTCCTCACTTGTCTATGCCAAGAAATATGGAAGACAGCTACCTGCCTACCAACTGAATGAAATCATATTTGTGCCCGTTCCAAAGAAAGGTAATCCAACAGAATGCAGATATTATTGAACAGTATCATTACTATCACATCCAAGTAAAATTTTGTTGAAGGTAATTCAAAAGCAGTTACAGCAAAAGGGAACTGCCAGAGATTCAATTCAGAAGCAGATGTGGAACAAGAGATATCATTGCTAATGTCAGGTGGATTTGGGCTGAAAGCACAGAATAACTGAAAGATGTTTACGTGTGTTTCATTGACTATGCAAAGGCATTCAACTGTGTGGATCATAACAAATTATAGATAACATTGTCAAGAATGGGAATTCCAGAACACTTAATTGTGTTCATGAAGAACTTGTACATAGACCAAGAGGCAATTGTACAAACAGAACAAGGGGATGCTGAGTGGTGTAAAATCAGAAAATATGTGTGTCAGTGTTGCATCCTTTCACCATACTTATTCAATTTGTACACTGAGCAAATAATCCTAGAAGCTGGGCTATAGGAAGAACGAGGCATCAGGATTGGTGGAAAACTCATTAACAATCTGTGATATGCAGATAACACAACTTTGCTTGCTGAAAGCAAAGGGGCTTTAAAGCACGTACTGTGAAGATCAAAGACTACCACCTTCAGTATGGATTACACCTTAACATAAAGAAAGCAAAAATCCTCACAACTGGACCAATAAGCAACATCACGATAAATGGAGAAAACATTGAAGTTGCAAGGGATTTCATTTTACTTGGATCCACAATCAACACCCATGGAAGCAGCAGTGAAGAAATCAAAGGACACATTGCATGGAGCAAATCTGCTGCAAAAGACCTTTTTAAAGTGTTAAAAAAACAAAGATGTCCTTTTAAGGACTAAGGTGTGCCCGACCCAAACTATGGTATTTTCAATTTCTTCTTAGGCTTGCTAAACCTGGACAATGAATAAAGAAGACCAAGAAGAATTGATGACTTTGAATTATGGTGTTGGCAAAGGATATTGACTATACTATGGGCTACCAGAGGAATAAACAAACCTGTCTTGAAAGAAGTACAGCCAGAATGCTCCTTAGCAGCAAGGATGGTGAAACTTTGTCTCACATACTTTGGTCATACCATTAGGAGGGACCATTCCCTGGAGAAGGACATCACGCTTGGTTAAGTAGGGAGTCAGCAAAAAAGAGGAAGACCTTCAACAAGATGGATTAACACAGTGTCTGGAACAATGGGCTCAAACACAGCAAGGACTGTGAGAACAGCGCTGGGTAGGGCAGTAGTTTCTGGGTCAGAAATGACTCAACAGCACCTAACAACAACAACAAACAATTCTCTTTAACTGCGCAGATGAAATTTTTCTAGCTCTTTTAAAAACCTCTCTTGAAATGTATGGACTAAAACCATGCACTGCTGCATATACTGTTCACAGGTATGGATTGAGTACAAGATTTTCAGTTTTGCTTCTTGAAGATGCTCAACATTTTATTTCTTTCTTGAAGATGCTCAACATTTTATTTCTCTCTTGGATCATAGTAGCTCATCTGCCTAACACATCTAGGAATCATTTTCAGGAACATCTAGTTCTCCTTCTCGTGTAATATTTGATAGTTTGGAGCCTATCCCTGTAAAAATTAAAACTTTCATTATACTTAGACACATTGGAATTCATCTAGGTTAATTCTGATAATTTAATTCCATTTTACTCACCAGCGGGTCTAGGATGTTTTCCTGTTTCTTTTCTCCTCCTTACTATTAACCAAAACCCTGGAAAATATATTCCTGCAACACCTATGGGACATTCTTTCCAATAGATAGAATAGAAGTAAAGGGGTGCTGACAGTGGGATGAGGAAATTAAAAATATTTCTAAGAGGACTGTTGCTCATCCAGTGTGTAGGAAATGTGGGTGAGGAGGGAAAGATGAGAGAGAAAAGTGTACACAGGTTACAATTAGACAAAACATTTGAAATCCAGGTAGTGTCTTTAACTTTGGGGTTTTTTCTGTCCTTTCTTTCTTTTAAATAAATGATCAAAACAATGTTAAACAAGTCCTGTTCCTGAACAAATTCCTGGATGAGTGTACTACTTACTTTTTTTCCCTATGAAAGTATACTTATTCATCTGATTGTTTCCTGGATTTTTTTGTGCCCTGTGCATAACAATAAAATTTTGCTTCCAATCCAAGAAAAACCATTTCTTTAGTAATTCAAGTTTATAGACTTGTCGAGGGCATAAGAACTGTGCTAGTACTAGCAAAGCAAAGAAGAATAAAACCTGGTCCTTGCCCTCATGGAGCTCTTTCTTCTACAGACTCTATGTGAAAAACGGGTGTATGCTATAATAAACATTTCACACCCTAGCAGATAAGGAAATGAAACTCACCAAGTAGCCTGTTTCTTGGATCTTCTAGGGGGGTGTGTTCACGCCCAAGAGTCATATCCACCACTCTGGAAATTTCACTGCCTGCAATATCAGATTATGAATTTTTACTAAGAGTTACAAAGTGTTTCCCAGGTTTTTGTCAATGTCCTTTCTGGTAATATTTAAAATCCACCAGCTATTTAAGTCTTTATCACTTTGTGAAAATATTGTTAGTTAGCCAAGAAATCTATGCATTTCCTTCTCTGAGAGTCACTGCCCTCTTAGTAGGTAGAGGCATGAATCAGCAGAAATTTCCCCTTCACTGACAAATCTTTAGACGTCACCCAGAATAAGATACCTAAAAGAAATGAAAAAGGAAGGAAATCATGCCTTTCCCAGTTCCAGCATCGGAGACCAGAAGTGAAGAACAACAACAACAAGAACAAAAAATCATATTAAATTTCACTAGATTCTCAATCCCCACCCACTGGAAGAAGCACCTCTGTAGGTCTCAAAGCATAAATATGGTTTAGGAGTTTTTGATATGGTGCCAAATTGTCTGTCTCAGACTCCTGGATCTCTCTTCCCCAAACAGTACTGACTGCTCCCAAGTGATCAATAGCAGGAGCAGAACCCAAACAGCAGAGTGCCTTGAGGCCTCATTACAGAGGAAGCTCATTTCCTAATCCTGAGACTCACACTTTGGAGGGTAGGGCTAATTTGGCTCTTTAGTACAATCTTTGGGATAAAAGGATTGATTTGTCTTGCTAAGGTGAGCCAAGGCCTTACTAAGATCCATGTCATACTTCTGTTTATTTCTCTGGCACCAGGGAAGGGGAGTTTAAGGCTTTATGGAATGCTCTTCATAAGCAGGGGAGGGAGCAACAATTGTAGGGTTTTGTGCATGGACCTCTGCTGCCAGGCACTCAGAAGGCAGGCCTTCAGATATACTGACACTTGAAACCAGTTAAAAGTCTCTGGATAGAATCATCAATTCTATTCCTGAATTTTCTTACAAGAATTTTTGTACTTTTTATCTGCTTTTTCTCATTCCTGCTCTGCTTATCATACATCGACATTCTTTTGAAGCCCCAAGGTCTCAGTTTTGCCAGGTCATCTTCCATACACTAAATCCATCTCATTATCTATAACTCTTATAGATGTAAAATGAGCATCTAGAGCCTTAAAATATGTAAAAGTTGCCACCCAATTGTCACATATTTTTTTAAACTCTTCAATCTTTTCCTTACATTTATCTTATATTCCCCTTTCACATTCATCTTTTGTTCTTCAGAGTACTTACAGCTGCTGCCACTAATACCAGTATTACTAAAGCTTGTTATATGTGCTTATTACATCCTAGGTATGAAGCCATGGAATGTAGATTTATTAACTCATTTAATCTTAACCAAAAAAAAAAAAAAAAACCTCTGCTAGGTAATATTATCATACTCATTTTTTCAGAAGAGAAAACTGAGGCACAGATTGGTTATGTAAATTTCATTAGGCTACTGAGCTGATAAATGAGAACCACGATTTAAATCCAAGTAGCTCAGTTTCACACCCCCAGTGGTGCAGTGGTTAAGAGCTATAGCTGCTAATCAAAAAGGTCAACAGTTTGAAAATACCAGCTGCTCCTTGGAAACCCTATACGGGAGTTCCACTGTGTCCTATGGGGTCACTATGAGTCAGAATCTACTCAAAGTCAACAGGTTTGGTTTTTTTTTTTTTTTTTTTTGGTTTTTGCTCAGTTTTGGAAGCTGTGCTACTATACAATGCTGAACTCAAAATAATTCTCAACATTGGTTAGATTGAAATTAATGGTGGTGGTGAAAAAAGCATTAGACTAGTGATTCAATTTATTTGAGTTCTAGTTCTATATCTGCCACTAACGATGTGAATGTTTGGATAAGGTGTTTATCCTATCTGGGTCTCTATTCATCTGTGAGTGATGGTATGACATTGTGGTGGTGGCGATAATAATGATGATGGTAGATTTTGCCCCTCTCTCTGCATCCTTTACATTGTTTTATATCATCTCACAATAATGCAGTGAGATAGATACTATTATCCCTGTTTTACAAATGAAGAAACTGAGTCTAATAGAGTTTAAGTAACTACTCAGAGTTAGTAAGCACATGAACAGGAATAAGGGACTTCTTCCCAGGGTTCTTTCCACTTTACTACTTTCCTCATCTCCATAAAATGAAAGGATAGAATTTGTTCTCCCACCTCTCTAGAATAATGGGATAATGACTACAAGCTGTACATACAGCCACCACCTCAGTAAACCCTTGAAGGGCCAAGATTCCAGAAAGAAAGGATCTGCAGAAATGTTACTCTGACATCCACTTCTTTGAAGTTTCCTCAAGGATCCAAAGTCTTTTGTCAATAGACCAATAAACTGAGCAGAGCTGTCACCATATGCTGAAGGGCTATACCCGAGGTGGAAGGGTGAAGTGGATATAAAGCTCAGAAAGACTGAAACCCAGCTTAAGCCCTGGTTACAATTATATTATCTTGCCCATAGACTAATTACCAGTGAGGAAGAAAAACAAAATCATCTCCAGAAGAATATAATATAGAGCCTCAATTTACCTTTACAATTTTTTTTTTTTTTTCGTATTGAACAAGACTCAGAAAACTGTGACCCGTTGGCTCATTACCCCACTGACTGTTTTTGTATAGCCTGTAAGGTGCGCAAGGGGTTTCACATCACTAAATGACTTTTAAAAATCAAAAGAATAATATTTTGTAACATGTAAAAATTACATGAAGTTCAAATTTCAGTGACCAGAAATGAATTTTTTTTTTAACACGACCTCATTCATTTGTTTATGTGCCATCTATGACAGTTTCTTGCAACACAGGCTTAAAGCCCACAAATCCTGTATTACTCACTATCTTGCCTTTACAGGAAGTTTGTGGACTCCTGACATAGACAGTCCAGGATGTAGTAAAAATATACCAGATACACCAGGAAAAAAGACCAAAGGATTAACAATCAAGAAGGAAAAGAAACACTCCTTAAAAACAGACCAATAAAAAATCACAACTTTAAAGCTATCAGACACAGCTTTAAGATAAATATGATTGCGGCAGATACACTCAAAGGTAACCCCCAACGAGATACAGCCATGCTTAATACCCTCCCCTCAGTGTGGGTAGAAACTGTGACTTAATTCTAACCAATAAAACATGGCAAAAGTTTTGGGATGTTACATCAGTAAATGATGACATGATTGTTGTTTGTTGTTGATTACCGTGGGGTTGATTCTGACTCATATCGACCCCATGTGTGCAGAGTGGACCTGCTCCATTGGGTTTTCAAGCCTATGATCTTTCAGAAGCAGATCGCCAGACCTGACTTCCGAGATACCTCTGGAAGGGTTTGAACTGCCAAACTTTCAGCTAGTAGCCAAGTGCTTAACCATTTCTACCACCCAGGGTCTCTCTGGTGATATGATTATAGGACATTACACAAGATTGCCTCTTAGCAGAACATAACAAGTGACTTTCCTTTACTGGTTTTGAAGAAGTATGTGGTCATGTTTTGAGAGAACTTGTGGCCATGTACTAAGGAATGCAGGCAAATCTGTTGAGCAGGAAGCAGCCCCCAGCTGATAGCCAGCATGAAAATAGGACCTCAGTCCTTTAATCACCAGGGACTGAATTCTGCCAATAAACACATGAGCTTAGAAGGGGAACTCCAGAAAGGAACACAGTCCACTGACACCTTGATTGCAACCTTGTGAAACCCTGAGCTGAGGGCCCAGCTAAGTCACGGCCAGAAATTCTGACCCATAGAAACTGTGAAATAATAAATGTGTTGTTTTAAGCTACTAAATTTGCCATAATTTTTTTTTGCAGCAATACAAAACTAATACGGTTATCATTATGCTGAAGAAAATAGACAACAAATTGTGGATTCACAGCAGAGAATTGGAATCTATTTTCAAAAGAATAAAATTAGAACACCAGAACTAAAAAATGCAGTAACTACAAATAAAAACTCTATTGAATGTTTTAACAGTATGTTAGAAACAACAAGAGATGACCAGTGAATTAGAAGACACGTCAATAAAAAATACCAGACTAAAGCAGGAACATGAAAAAAAGAAAGCAATGTATTGGACTGAGCATGAGAGGCACATAGAACCCAGTGAAAAGGTCTAACATATGCATAATTGGAGTTCCAGACTGTAGGAGAGATAGATTGGATCAGATGCAAAATGTGAAGAAATAATAGCTAAGAAATTTCTAAAACTGAAGAAAACACAAAGACACAGATTCAAGAATCATTCTAAGTTAAAAGTAAGATAGATACACATACGCTCACACACAAAATGTTCATAGTTTTACACCAAATATAAAACTGCTAAAAAATAAAGATAAAAAGAAAAAGTATTAAAAGCCATTAGAGAAAAAAATACATTATTTTCAAGGAATTATAATAGGACGATTAGCTGACTTAATAGCATAATGAAAAACACAAATCGGTGGAATAACATCTCCAAAGTACTGAAAGAAAATAAGTGCCAAACTAGAACTCTATCCTCAGGGAAAGTATCCTCTGTAAATGAAAACAAAGTAGTGTCAGAAAAGCAAAAAATGAGAGAATTCATCACCAACAGATCTGAATTAACGGAAATATGAAAAGCAGTTCTTCAGGTAAAAGGAGACTGGATCCTAGGTAGAAACAGAAATGAAAAATAACCATAGCGAATTAAAAACAACAGAAAGTGTAAACACATGGGCAAGAATAAATTAATACTTATTGTGCATAATAACAACAATAATATCTTGCGGATTATAAAATATTTATAGAATTACATTATACAAAAACATAAAAAAGGAGATAAATTGAATTAAGATCTTGTATAGTTCTTACACCAAATAACCAAAAAAAAAAAAAACCCCATTGCTGCTGAGTTGATTCTGACTTACATTGTCTTTGAAATATAATTTCTAAGACAATCATTATGATAATGTATAACTAACAAATTAACAAAAGTAAAGAAAAATAAAAAATACTTTATTAATCCAAAAAAGGCAAAAGATCAAAGAAAAGGTACAAAAAAAAGGAACAAATAGAAAATAAATCTTAAGATGGTATACTGAAACTCAAATATATCAGTGATTTCATTAGATGTAAAATGAATAACAATCAAATTAGTAGACAAAGATTGTCAGACTGAATAGCAGAATAAAATTTTGCTTGCAAGAGACACATCTTAAATATCAAAATATAGAACAATTGAAAATAGGAGAATGGAAAAAATATATCGTGAAAATTAAGAAAACTATTTAAAAAATTTAAAATTTTTATTGATTTAAAAATTTATTGATGTTTATTTTGTGGCCTGCTATATGGTCCACACTGGAGAACATTCCATGTATCCTTGGAAAAAACAATGTACTCTACTGTTTTTTTGTGTGGTTGTTGTTGTTGTTAGGTGCTGTGGAGTCAATTCCCACTCATGACAACGCTGTGTACAATAGAATGAAACCCTGCCAGATACTGCGCCATCCACACAATCATCCTTATGTTTGAGCCCATTACTGCAGCCACTCCATTTCATTGAGGATCTTCCTCTTTTTCGCTGATCCTCTAATTTATCAAGCATGGTGTCCTTCTTTAGGGACTGTTTCTTTCTGATAACCTGTCCAAAGTACATGACACAAAATTTTGTCATTTTATTTCCAAAGAACATTCTGGCTGTACTTCTTCTAAGACAGATTTATTCCATAATTTGTTATGATCTGCACAGTAGAATGCCTTTGCATAATCAATAAAACACAGGTAAACATCTTTCTGGTATTCTCTGCTTTCAGCCAAGATCCCTCTGACATCAGCAATGATATCCCTGGTTTCACATCCTCTTCTGAATCTGGCTTGAACTTCTGACAGCTCCCTGTTGATATACCGCAGCAACTTTTGAATGATCTTCAGCTAAATTTTACTTGTGTGTGATTTTAATGATATTGTTCAGTAATTGCCACATTCTTTGGATCACCTTTCTTTGGAATGAGCACAGATATAGATCTCTTCCAGTCGGTTGGCCATGAAGCTGTCTTCCAAATTTCTTGACATAGATGGATGAGCTCCTCCTGTGCTGCACCTGTTTGTTGAAACATCCCAATTGGTATTCCATGAATTCCTGGAGTTTTGTTTTTGCTATTCCCTTCAGAGCAGCTTGGACTTCCTCCTTCAGTATTATCAGTTCTTGATTATATACTTCCTCCTAAAATGACTGAAAGTTGATGAATTCTTTTTGGTACAGTTACTCTGTGTATTTCTTCCATCATCTTTTGATGTTTCCTTCATAGTTCAATATTATTCTCATAGAAACTTTCAGTATTGCAGCGAGAGGCTAGAAATTTTTCTTCAGTTCTTTAAGCTTGAGAAATGTCGAATGTGCTCTTCCTTTTTGATTTTCTAACTCCAGGTCTTTGCACGTTTCATTATCCTACTTTACTTTGCCTTCTGGAGCCATCCTTTGAAATCTTCTGTTCAGCTCTTTTACTTCATCATTTCTTCCCTTCACTTTAGCTACTCTAGGTTCAAGAGCAAGTTTCAGAGTCTCCTCTGTCATCCACTTTATTCTTTTCTTTCTTTCCTGTCTTTTTAATGACCTTTTGCTTTCTGCATGTATGATGTTCTTGATGTCTTCAGTCATTAGTGTTCAATGTATCAAATCTACTCTTGAGATGGTCTCTAAATTCAGGTGGAATAAGCATCCTGGGAGCACAGTGGTTAACAGCTCAACTGCTAACCAAGTGGTTGGTAGTTTGAACCCACCATCAGCTCCTTAAAACCCTATGGGGATGTTCTACTCTGTCCTATAGGGTTGCTATGATTCAGAATCAACTGGACAGCAAAGTATTTGTATTTATTTATTTATTTTTTGGTTTACACTCAAGGTCGTATTTTGGCTGTCATGGACTTGCTCTAATTTTCTTCAGCTTCAACTTGAACTTGCATAGGAGCAATTGATGATCTGTCCTGAAGTCAGCCCCTAGTCTTGTTCTGACTGATGATATTGAACTTTTTCGGTCTCTTTCTACAGATGTAGTCATTTGATTCCTGTATTTCATCTGGTCCATGTGTATAGTCACTGTTGATGTTGCTGCAAAAAAGGTATTTGCAATGAAGAAGTTGTTGGTCTTGCAAAATTCTATTTTGTGATCTCTGATGTTGTTTCTGTCATCAAGGCCATATTTTCCAACTACATATCCTTCTTCGTTTCCAACATTCACATTCCAATCACCATTAATTATCAATGCATCTTGACTGCATGTTTGATCGAGTTCGGACTAGAAGCTAGTAATAATCTTCAATTTTCTCATCTTTTGAATTAGTGGCTGGTGTGTAAATTTGAATAGTCATATTAACAGGTCTTCCTTGTATACTGATGGATATTATTCGGTCACTGACAGCATTATACTTCAGGATAGATGTTGAAATGTTCTTTTTGAGAATGAAAGCGATGCCATTCTTCTTCAATTTGTCATTCCCAGCATAGTAGACCATATGATAGTCCAATTCAAAATGGCCAATACCAGTCCATTTCAGCTCATTAATTCCTAGGATATCAAGCTTTATGTGTTCCAATTCATTTTTGATGACTTTCAATTTTCCTAGATTCATACTTTTTACATTCCTTGTTTCAATTATTAATGGAAGTTTGCAGCTGTCTTCTCACTTTTGTGTGAACTTTTCCATAAATGTCAGTTTGGTCCAATTAGATGATAGTGTCGTTCAAATATTCTATATCCTTACTGATTTTCAATCTAGTAAAACTGAATTATTGAACTTTCACCTATAATTTTTGGATTTAAAAAAAAATTCTCTTTTCACTGTTCTTAGTTTTTCCTTCATGTATTTTAAGTCTCTGTTGTCAGGTAGGAATACCTGGTGGTGTAGTTGTTAAGTGCTACAGCTGCTAACCAAAGGGTTGACAGTTCAAATCCACCAGGTGCTCCTTGGAAACTGTACGGGGCAGTTCTACTCTGTCCTATAGGGTCACTAGGAGTCAGAATCGACCCGACAGCACTGGGTTTGGTTTTGTTTGATTTTGATTGTCATGTACATATACATTTATAATTTATTTTTCTAACATTAATTTTTTTATCAGAGTAGAATAGGCTTTTTGTGTCTCATAATACACCTTGTTTGAAGGTCTATTTTGTCTGATCTAACCATTCCAGCTCTTTTATGATTACTGTTTTCTTGATGTAACTTTGGACATCCTTCTGTTTTCAATATATTTGTGTCTTTGATGCTAAAGTATGTCTCCTGTAGATACCATGTAATTAAATCAATGTGATTATTCACATGATTGGATTTATGTCAACCATTTTGCTGTTTCTTTCTATTTTTCTGTACATGCAGTTCCCACATATGAGGGGGTTCCATTCTGATGACTCTGTCGTAAGTTAGTTCTGATGCAAGTAGAATACCTCTTTTTTTTTTTTAGTTTTCATTATTATTGCCTTTTATTATCAGTATCTTTATAAATCTTTATTTGTATCTGGGGGTTGGCATGAGAATGATAACATCAGCAAATTACTCACTACAAGATTGTCTGTAGTACATTATTACTAACTTTAAGATACAAAAAAAAAAAAAGGAAGGTCGTAAGTGTAGTTCATTGCAACTCGAATATGTCCAAAGTCAGGGACTACCTGTCCAGTCAATTCGTTCTATAGGATGGAGTAGGCTACCCCATAAGGTTTAAAGGAGCTGATAATGGATTTAAATTGCCAGTCGTTTGGTTAGCAGCTGAGCTCTTAGCCACTGTGCCACCAGGACTTCTATTCCACCCAAATTTAGAGACCATCTCAAGAACAAATTTGATACATTGAACATTAATGACTTAAGACATCGAGGACATCATTCCTCTGTTACTCCTTTGCTGCTTTGTTTTCCATTAAACAAATATTTTTAGAAATGTTTAAAAATATTTAGTTTACCAGTTCCTTTGTTGGTTTTGTCTCTCTCTCTCTCTCTCTTCTTTCTCTCTCTATATGTACAGAGATAGGTAGAGATAGAGATAGATACGAGGTTTTTGTAGGAACTATAATATGCAATTTAAATTATCAAAACCTAGTGCAACTGACTATAGCAACTTTGCACCAATATGGCTCCACTTCTTCCACTCCCTCTTCTGTGTTTTTATTTTCATATATATTACACCTGTTTTTTTATAAATCCAAAAATACAGTATTATAATTATTGATTTAAAGAATTTTATTTCTTCAAAAAATTTAAAGGAAGAAAATGGAAATTAAGATAAACACACACACACACAGATACATCCTTTACACTTACCTACATATGTTACATAGATAGCATTCTGGTTTTCTTTATTCTTCTCTGTGGATCTGAGTTACTGTCAGGTGTCATTTCCTTTAAGCCTGAAGAACTTCCTTTAGTATTTCTTTAACGGTTGGTCTGCTAGCAACAAATCTCTTAATCTTTGTTTATTGGATATGCCTTTATTTTGCTATATTTTTGAAGGATATTGTCAATGCATATAGAATTCTTTGTTGAAAATCCGTTCCCTCCCGCCACCCCCCCCCCCCCCCCCGAACAGTTTGAATGACATTTCACGGCCTCTGGTCTCAATTTTGCTGTTAATAACTCAGCTCTTAATCATAACTGTTTTTTTCTCTTTGAATAGGATGAGACATTTTTCTTTTGCAATTTTCAACATTTTATCTTTCTATTTGGGTTTCATCAGTCTGGCTCTGATGTATCTACATATGTTTCTCTTTATATTTATTCCAGTCAGGGATTGACTTGTATTGACAATTTAGAATTGT